>NC_142589.1:85323009-85624905 GCF_965207765.1 Zootoca vivipara | reverse complement strand
GGTGTGTTTTCCAAGGGTCAAATGGCAGCAACCCGCTCTTTGGCATTTAGCGGGCAAAGCTCAAGCCCTCAACCTTTCACCATCCAAAGTAATCCCATAATGATAGCTTCAGGACAGGGAGAGGAGCCAAGGAGAAAGAATCCCTCCCCACTCTTTCCTTTGCATCGTGGCAAGGGAAAAGGAAGGAGGTCTTGTGGAGCAAATCCTTCCTTGTTTCAACCCCTGGCAACAGGATAACAGTCTCCACTACATCACTGCATCTGAAGGCAGTGGGCTCACTTGGGGAGCTCAGGGCAGCCACACAAAGGCTACTAGCCATGTTGGCTATTTCTCTGCCTCCAAGGCTGGAGCCACAAATATTTCTGAATACCAGCTGCTGGAAGCCAAAGGAGGGGAGAGTTGCTGTTGCACTCAGGTCCTCCTTGGAGGTTTCTGTTTGGGGCATCTAGTTGGCCACTGTGAGAAGAGGATGCTGGACTAGGTGGCCATTGGCCTGATCCTGAAAGGGCTCTGCTTATGTTCTTACAACAGGTCTGTGCTCTCAGCACTTGGGCACTGCCTGCCCCCTGCCAGCTGAGTCTGCTGTTACACAGGTAAGAGTAGGGCTGGGCCTCTTAGAGATCCAGTAAACTTGGGGGGGGGGGAGGTTAATCATAGAATGATAGAATGATAGTTGGAAGGGATCCCATGGGTCCTCTAGTCCAGCCCCCTGCAATTCAAGAATCTCAGATAAAGTATCCATGGCAGATGGCCATCCAACCTCTGTTTAAAAAAACTCCAAGGAAGGAGAGTCCGCAACCTCTCAAGGGAGACTATTCCACTGCCAAACAGCTCTTGCTGTCAGAAAATTCTTCCTGATGTCAGAATCTCCTTTCATGTAACTTGAAGCCATGGGTTCGAGTCCTAACATTTAAAGCAGAAGAAAACGAGCTTATTCCTTCTTCCTTGTCACAGCCCTTGAGATATTTGAAGATGGCTCTCCTATCTCCTCTCAGTCTCATCTTCTCCAGGCTAAACATCCCCAATTCCCTCAACCATTCCTCATCAGGTTTGGTTTCCAGACCCTTGATCATCCTTGTCACCTTACTCTGCACACCCTCCAGCTTGTCAATATCCTCCTTAAATTGTGGTGCCCAGAAGTGGACCCAGTATTTCCAGGTGTGGTCTAACCAAGACAGAACAGGGTAGGGCCATGGCTTCCCTTGATCTGGACACTAGATTTCTGTTGATGCAGCCTAGAATAGCATTAGCTTTTTTTGCTGCTGCATCACTCGGTTGGCTCATGTTCAGCTTGTGATCATGCAAGACCTTGAGATCTTTTTCACGTGTACTGCTAGTAAGCCAGAAGCTAACAGATGAGGTTCCTGCTGCCAGCTGGCCATCAAATGCAGCAACCTGTTCTCACAGTGGCCACTTAGATGCCTGTGGGGAAACCTGAATAGAATCATAGAGTTGGAAGAGACCACAAGGGCCATCCAGTCCAACCCCCTGCCAAGCAGGAAACACCATCAAAGCATTCCTGACAGATGGCTGTCAAGCCTCTGCTTAAAGACCTCCAAAGAAGGAGACTCCACCACACTCCTTGGCAGCAAATTCCACTGTTGAACAGCTCTTACTGTCAGGACGTTCTTCCTAATGTTTAGGTGGAATCTTCTTTCTTGCAGTTTGAATCCATTGCCCCGTGTCCGCTTCTCTGGAGCAGCAGAAAACAACCTTTCTCCCTCCTGTATATGCCATCCTTTAATATATTTGAACATGGCTATCATATCACCCCTTAACCTTCTCTTCTCCAGGCTAAACATACCCAGCTCCCTAAGCCATTCCTCATAAGGCACCGTTTCCAGGCCTTTGACCATTTTGGTTGCCCTCCTCTGGACACATTCCAGCTTGTCAGTATCCTTCTTGAACTGTGGTGCCCAGAACTGGACACAGTATTCCAGGTGAACTCTGATCAGAGTGGAATACAGTGGTACTATTACTTCCCTTGATCTAGATCAGGCATCCCCAAACTTCAGCCCTCCAGATGTTTCGGACTACAATTCCCATCATCCCTGACCACTGGTCCTGTTAGCTAGGGATCATGGGAGTTGTAGGCCAAAACATCTGGAGGGCTGCAGTTTGGGGATGCCTGATCTAGATGCTATACTCCTATTGATGCAGCCCAGAATTGCATTGGCTTTTTTAGCTGCTACAACATCACACTGTTGACTCATGTCAAGTTTGTGGTCTACCAAGACTTCTAGATCCTTTTCACATGTACTGCTCTCAAGCCAGGTGTCACCCATCCTGTATTTGTGCCTTTCAAATTTTTTGGCCCAAGTGTAGTACTTTACATTTCTCCCTGTTGAAATTCATCTTGTTTGCTTTGGCCCAGTTCTCTAATCTGTTAAGGTCATTTTGAAGTGTGATCCTGTCCTCTGGGGTATTAGCCACCCCTCCCAATTTGGTGTCATCTGCAAACTTGCTCAGGATGCCCTCAAGCCCATCATCCAAGTCATTGATAAAGATGTTGAATAAGACTGGGCCCAAGACAGAACCCTGTGGCACCCCACTAGTCACTTCTCTCCAGGATGAAGAGGAGCCATTGATGAGCACCCTTTGGGATTTCATCTGCAGAGGCAGAGCACTGACACCGTCGATAGATTCGCCCAAAGTTTAACCTGAAAGAGGCGACCACGTCATGTACGGATGTTGTTGCGACATTGAATTAACCCTAAGACAACAAAAACATGCCATTTGCTGGTGCCCTTTCTGTGCCCAAACAAATAGCAGAAGGAAGCCAGTGAAAACAACCTCGTCTGTCTCAACCTAATACCTCTTCCTCCTTTTTTATGTGCTCTCAAAGTTCGTCATCCCAAACACCTTTCCTTCCAAAGGACAGACCATTATTTTCTAGACACGGGTGGCTGCTCACCTGTCAATAATGGACTGAAAACTGCAAGCAGTGGGAATTTTCCGTACATTTGGACCACACTCTATCACTCCCCTCTCTAAAAAAAAGAGAGAAAAGGACAGAACCCCTACGCACCCCAGCAAAGACTGCAAAAGATAGATTTTGGTGAATAGGGAGGGAGGGAGGGAGAGGAGCACTCAGAGCCGGACCTCAATGCTGGCTGGGAGGTTCAGCAAAGATCAAAGGAAGTACTGTACTCCTTCATGCATAGGTAAACTACGGAACTCACTGCCACAGGAGGCAGCAATGGCTAGCAACTTGGATGGCTTTCAAAGAGAATTGGGAACACTCACAGAGGAGGAGGAGGAGACTATTGATGGCTACTAGCCATGGTGGTTACATATTACTTGCAGTACCAGAGATCATCTACCCCTGAATACCTTAAATGGCTCAGGACCACAAAACCTCAAGGACCGCCTCTTTCCATATGAAACTACCCCCGGACCCTTCTTTGTGTGCCTCCTCCACGACAGGTCAGCAACATGAGAGCAGGGCCTTTTCCGTGGTGGCTCCCCATTTGTGGAATGCTTTCCCCGGAGAGGTTCAGCTGGTGCCTTCATTATGCACCTTTAGCTGCCAAAAACGTCCCTCTTCAACCAGGCCTTGGGCTGATTCTTTGGGTTTAGGTTTTTATTATGTATTTTGTGTTTTTTTATATATTGTGATTTCATGTTGTAACTGTAAAGTAATTAAAAACTGCAAGTGGGGAGAGTTGCTGTTGCACTCAGGTCCTTGCTTCCCATCACTCAGGGCATTTTGTTGGCCACCGCAAGGACAGGATGAGAGATTTAGATGGCCTGATCCTGTTCCCGTTCTCTTCCGATGTTCTCTGGCACCGTTACGCGGAAGCAGAGGAAGAGCTGTCACTCGAGATGCGTTCCGTTTCCAGATAGATCGGGATGTTAAGCAAATCAAACCCCTTGACAGAGCAACCAGGCAGGTTGCTTAACTGGATGGCTTAATTTTCGCCTCCAAGGTCAACAGTTTGTGGCTCACCAGAATATGACAGGTGGTGTCACAGAGGATTAGATCTGCCAGGGGGAGGATCCTCCCTTCCAATGCCTGATCTCAAACGGTTTTGACATTGGCTCTGACTAAGACGCAATGGAGAAGAAAATATGTATTTTCTTTTGCACCAAGAGCAGATCACTGTAAAAAAAAGAAAGCATTTAGCTCCTCCCCAGAGCCAGCCCAGGCCCTTAATGTTCAGTGACCTTTTCCTGACCAAGCAAGTTTGGTCCCTTATCACTAAAAATAGACAGGACATATCCGTTGAGGATTAGTTTCTCCTGAGAGCTCAATTAACCATGAGAGCTCAATGGAGCCTCCCCAGTCAAGGCAGTCTACCTCAGAGTCACCAACACTGGGGATCAAGCATCAGTCCGCCCTTGGGATATAATCCATGGGCAGTGTAAAAAAAAAAATACAAACAACTTATTAAGGGTGGATGTCATTTCCTATTCTGGGCCCCTCTGTGCTCTGGTAGAAATGGAAAGAAGAAGAAGTTGACTCGGTAGAGCATGAGACTCTTGATCTCAAGGTTGTGGGTTCAAGCCCCACATTGGGGCAAAGATTCCTGCATTGCAGGGGGTTGGACTAGATGACCCTTGTGGTCCTTTCCAACTCTACAGTTCTATGATTCTGTGATTCTATTATTTCAACAGAAGAGGAGTGGACTTCTAAAACTATTGGACTATATGTAGATGGCGAAACTGACAGCAAATATAAGAGACCCCCCCAAAAGACGAAATATTTGTGAGAGAGTGGAGACCCTTTTTTCGGTTATCTGAGAAAACGTTATAGTAGATTGAAATCACAGGCAGGACAAGAAATTTAAGCGAAGGAATGAGAACGAGAAAGGAATATAATGTAGGATATGTATTATAGAAACAAGTATTACATTTAAGGCAGCAGAGAAAAGGGTTTGAGCAGAAACATCACGGAAGTGCAGATGGGAAATCAATAAGCTAAGGGAATACTCTATGGAAACTGATCTGAATTTGTTAAACTATACGGAAACCAATTAAAAAATTATGATTAACAAAGGGGGTTCTGTGCTCTGGCCTCCAAGCCATGGCTTACCCAGAGGCATTAAATGGGCCACAGAGGTAAGGAGCATGATAGACAAGTTCAAACTACAAGAAAGAAGATTCCACCTAAACATTAGGAAGAACTTCCTGACAGTAAGAGCTGTTCGGCAGTGGAATTTGCTACCAAGGAGTGTGGTGGAGTCTCCTTCTTTGGAGGTCTTTAAGCAGAGGCTTGACAGGCATATGTCAAGAATGCTTTGATGGTGTTTCCTGCTTGGCAGGGGGTTGGACTGGATGGCCCTTGTGGTCTCTTCCAACTCTACGATTCTATGATTCTAAGTTTTCCCTCTCCACTGCATCCAAATGGGCTTGTCATTGAATCATAAAACTATAGAGCGGGAAGGGACCCTAAGAATCATTGAGTCCAACCTGCAGTCCTCTTAGCTTATATGGCTATGTTCAGAGGCAGGTAAGCGTCGCACCTCCCTCCCTAAGCCAGGCAGAAGCTTCCCAAGCTTTGGGAAGGAGGTGGCAGGGGAACATTTTGGGGGCTAGCCTAGTCCCCCTAGTCCACTGACCACAGGAGGATACAATTTAGAGCCGTAGGTGTTTGTCAGCAAGGAAGTGAGGACTTTCTTGGTAAAAGCTGGGGACCTATTTCAAAAAAATGCCCTTGGCGCTCTGCCAGCTTTGCCCTGTGCCACCCCCGGCGGGCAACCTTGCTGCCCGCATCTATTGCCATCTGAAACAAGGCAGGGAGGTTCTGCTCCTTTGCCCATGAG
Source organism: Zootoca vivipara (assembly GCF_965207765.1). Taxonomy (NCBI): domain Eukaryota; kingdom Metazoa; phylum Chordata; class Lepidosauria; order Squamata; family Lacertidae; genus Zootoca; species Zootoca vivipara. Next base: position 85,619,140 of record NC_142589.1, on the reverse strand, counting down.
AGGGTGTGGAAGAGAACAGGAGGAGCAGGGACAACACTCTCTCGGACCGTGCAATGTTTCAATCGTCAGCCAACCAGGGAAACAAAAAACAAATAAATTCCAACCTTAAAAGCACTTGCTGAAATCCAAAACCCATTAATATGCAGTGTGTTAATTAACAAATTACCAATCATTTCCAGTGCCGTCTTAAACGCCCCTGCCACTGTGGTGCGCCGGATCTCTCCGGCGCCCTCCCGCCCTGTTTCCCAGCGCGGCGGGCGGGTGGGCGCAGCGGCGGGCGGGCAGGCACAGCGCGATCTCTCTGGCGCCCTCCCGCCCCGTTCCCCAGCGCGGTGGGCGGGTGGGCGGGTGGGCGTCGCCACAAGCGCAGCTGCACGGCGGTCCGGCGGATCGGGCGGCCAGCGGGCGGGCGCAGCTCGCGGCGCCCTCCTGGCGGGCCGGCGCCATGGTGCCCTGCGCCACCGGGGGTCTACCTAGAGCCGGGCCTGATCATTTCACCGTGTGTGTCTGCAATAACGTAATTGGCATTTTACTTCAGACCCTCCGAGTGCCCCTATTTTCCAGGGATTTACAGAAGCCGTTCTGGTTTCTGATTTGATCCTGGAATGTCCCGCTTTTTCTTAGGACGTCCCTATTTCCATCAGAGAAATGTTGGAGGGGTATAGAGTTATGCAACCCCAGAGCCAAGGAGATAAGTCACTAGACAACCTTTAGAAAACACCTGTAGGCAGCCCTGTATAGGGAAGTCTTTTAATGTTTATTATGTTTTTACATATGTTGGAAGCCACCTAGCATGGCTGGGGCAACCCAGTCAGATGGCCTGGGTACAAATAATAAAATTAGTAGCAGTATGGAATAGGATGTCCCTATTTTCATCAGAGAAATGTCGGAGGGTATGAGAAAGTCCTTCTTCATGCAGCACAGAGTTAAACTATGGAACTCACTCCCACAAGAGCCAGGGGTGGCCATCAACTTGGATGGCTTTAAAAGACAAATGGACAAATTTGTGGAGCAGAGGGCTATTGATGGTTTATTAGCCATGATAACTATGCTCTGCCTCCATATTCAGATGCAGTAAATGCTTCTGAATACCAGCTGCTGGAAGCCGCAGGAGGGGAGGGGGCTCTTGAACTCAGATCCTACTTTCAGGTTTCCCATAGAGGCAACTAGTGGGCCACTGTGAGAACAGGATGCTGGACTAGAAGGGCCATTGGCCTGATCCAGCAGGCTTCACTTACGTTCTTATTCAACACGCTTTTTGTGTTAGCACAAAGATTAATGCTAACACAAAAAGTATATCTCCTCTTCATCTCCCACCCTCCACCCCAAAATCTGCTCCAGAGGGTTGCGGAAACTCCCTGGACAAATTTGGAGGGACACAGTGGATTCACCTGGGAATCATGCAAGGAAAAACTTTCACAGTGACAGCATCTTAAAGGTAAAGGTAAAGGGACCCCTGACCATTAGGTCCAGTCGTGACCGACTCTCGCGTTATTGGCCGAGGGAGCCGGCGTACAGCTTCCAGGTCATGTTGCCAGCATGACTAAGCCGCTTCTGGCAAACCAGAGCAGCGCACGGAAATGCCGTTTACCTTCCCGCTGTAGTGGTACCTATTTATCTACTTGCACTTTGACGTGCTTTCGAACTGCTAGGTTGGCAGGAGATGGGACCGAGCAACGGGAGCTCACCCCGTCGTGGGGATTCGAACCGCCGACCTTCTGATCGGCAAGCCCTAGGCTCAGTGGTTTAACCCACAGCGCCACCCGCGTCCCCGCGACGGCATCTTAGCCACCTTCAAATATCTCAAGGCCTGTCCCATGGAAGATGGAACAAGCTTGCCTTTTCCGCTCCGGAGGGGGGAACCTGAACCGACGGATCCAAGTTGCAAGAAAAGCAATTCCGACTTAACATCAGGAAGAACTTTCCGACAGAGAAATCCATTAGGTGGTGGGATGGACTCCCTCGGAAGGTGGTGGAGGTTGCATGAAGGATCCCCGACAGAATCCTGTAGCATTGCAGGGGGTTGGACTTGTTGACCCTCGGAGGTCCCTTCCTACTCCACAATTCTATGATTCTCAGTGCTACCCTGAATACAATCCATAACTCTAAAAAGACCTCCAAAAGCGACTTACCCAGAAGGTAACAAACAATTGTGTACGCTCCCATCTCATGGAAACTTCGTGAAATTGCACCTCTCTGTCATCAAAGTTGTTTTCCTCCAGCATGCAGGCACCGCGAGAATGCCATGCACCGCTTGTGGTTTCTCTCCGACTATGAGCACGATGCTTCTGGCTTGGATCAGGTCCTGTCCCCAAGTGCCATCTCCTGCTCACTTGGCCAAACCTTTTGTTTGAGGAGCAGGTGTCAGAAGACACACCCATCCCTGCCTCTTAGAGCCCTGCCTTCCCCACGTCTTTGATAAGAGGAATCGAGAGAAACTTTCTGTGTCTCGAAGAAAGGTCATCACTTCCTGGAACATTGATCTGGGACAGCGGAGCATGTGACTCATCAGACGCCCATCGCAAGGGACACTAATCGCCCCAAATATTTGAGCTTCGGAGGGGACGTACTTTGAATTAGGGCTTATTTATTTATTCTGCTTTTCCTCCAAGGAGCTCAGGGTTCTAACCCTCATCGAATCCCAACAACAACCTTGCGAGGGAGGTTAGGCTTGAGAGGCAAGAGTTGTTGGCTCCCAAGGCCACCAACAGAGCTTTCTGGCCAAGTGAGGATTTGAACCCGTGTCCTAGACCAGGCAGTTCTCCTGCAGAGCCACCCCAACAGCTTCTCTGCTGACAGCCTGCAAGTCCCCCAGAACAAGGTTGTCTATTGCATGTTACAGAGCAGAGAGCCAGGCAGAAACGGAGAGGGCCCCTTGGGGCTCACCATAGACAGAGGAAAGGGGCCTGGCACAGATGGATAAGGGGTGGAGGGGGGAGCTACAAGCCAGTCTGCGCAAATGCTTCATCTAGACAGGAGGAACCCTTAGAACTCTCCGTGGGTTGTCTGTTCTGCTTCCATAATAAAGAAACTAACTGTACATTAGCCTGTGTTTCGCTGTCTTTCTCTGATCTGCAAACGACCTGTTCTCCTTGTTGGCTCCCTGACATTTGCAGACCGCAGCACTGGGCCTGGAGGGACTCCCTCCTTTTTGGAAAGAGCTGCTGGGTTTTCTAGTTGGAGGGGCACATCCCGATGGGGGATTCACGTGCGACAGAGTGCCCCGCGCTGGCAAAACTCAGTTTGATCCCATTGCTAATACTGCAAGCGTATTATGTTTTGGTGGCTGCAACTCAGCGGTAGAGCAGCTGCTTTGCATGCAGAAGGTCCCGGGTTCAATCCCCAATGGCATCTCTGGGTAGGGCAGGGATAGAACCCTGCCTGAACTCCTGGAGAGCTGCTGCCAGTCAGTGTAGACAATACGAGGCTAGATGGAGCTAATGGCTCTGGCTCAATATTCATGACGGAGAATATCAGACCAGAAAAAGAGCCTGCTGGACCAGGACAAAAGGGAATCCCACCTCACAGTGGGAAACCAGGTGGTCCAATAGAAAGCCCACCAGCAGGACCTGAGTGTAACAGCAGACATACAAGAAAGGAGTTGTTTCTGCAGTGCACAGTTAGACGGTGGAACTCACTCCCACAGGAGGCAGTGTTGGCCCCCAACTTGGTTGGCTTTAAAAGAGGATTTGACAAATTAATGGCGAAGGAGAAGCCTACTGAAGACTACTAGGCAGGATAGCTATGCTATGTCTCCATGGTCAGGAGAAACAATGCTTCTGAAAACCACTTGCTGGAAATTGCAGGAGGGGAGAGTTAACTCTTGTGCTCGGATCCTGCTTACCGGTTTCCCACAATGGGCATCTGCAATGGATGCTGAACTAGATGGGCCACTGGCCTGATCCAGCAGCAGGCTCTTCTTGTGTTCTTAAGATAATGCACTATGGGGAGAAAGTGCTGTTTGCTTCTTGGGTAACCGCAGACTGGCAGAAGGAAGTATCTCTGCATACATTGAATTATTTCCTTATGAAACACACGGCAGAGCAGGTGTGGTGATGGCCCCGGGGGATTAAGGTGGTTTTGGGGAGGATTAGACAAATTGCAAGAAGATCAAACCTATCCATTCTGAAGGAAATCAGCCCTGGGTGCTCACTGGAAGGACAGATCCTAAAGCTGAGGCTCCAATACTTTGGCCACCTCATGAGAAGAGAAAACTCCCTGGAAAAGACCCTGATGTTGGCTACAATGGTATTAGTTCGCCTGTCTTCCCAAGTGATGTGTCAGCTCCCGCCTGGAAACCGATTTCCCCACTGCGGAAGGATGTGTGGATCCAGAATTGGCCTCCACAGTCACTTACGGACCCATTGTTAAAACCGTGTTTATGGAAGACAATCTTACTTGGCTACGAGTGATCGCCAAAGAAGAAGGAGGAGGAGGAGTTGGGAAAGATGGAGGGCACAAGGAGAAGGGGACAACAGAGGACGAGATGGTTGGACAGTGTTCTCGAAGCTATGAACATGAGTCTGACCAAACTGCGGGAGGCAGTGCAAGACAGGAGTGCCTGGCGTGCTCTGGTCCATGGGGTCACGAAGAGTCAGACATGACTAAACAACTAAGCAACAACAAATTGCTGTTAACTATGGCAGCTAAAGGGACCCAGGTGGCGCTGTGGTTAAACCACTGAACCTAGGGCTTGCTGATCAGAAGGTCGGCGGTTCGAATCCCTGTGACGGGGTGAGCTCCCGTTGCTTGGTCCCAGCTCCTGCCAACCTAGCAGTTTGAAAGCACGTCAAAATGCAAGTAGATAAATAGGAACCGCTACAGCGGGAAGGTAAACGGCGTTTCCATGTGCTGCTCTGGTTTGCCAGAAGCGGCTTTGTCATGCTGGCCACATGACCTGGAAGCTATACGCCGGCTCCCTCGGCCAATAATGCGAGATGAGCGCGCAACCCCAGAGTCGGTCACGACTGGACCTAATGGTCAGGGGTCCCTTTACCTTTACCTTTATGGCAGCTAAATGGGACTTGTATCTGCAAAGGGAGCAGACCCTCCGAGGGTCCTTATTTTCCAAGGACAGCCCCAGATTTTCAGAAGCCGTCCTGGTTTCTGATTTGATCCAGGAATCTCCTGCTTTTCCTTAGGACATCCCTATTTTCATTGGCGAAAGCTTGGAGTGTGTGGTAGGACGTCCCTGTTTTCACCAGAGTGTCTGACGTGAATGCGGTGCCATTGAAATGAATGGACCAAAATTAGCCGTGCCGATTCACAACAATAGGGCTACTCTGAGAAGAACATTGCTGGGGACAACTCTTGTATACCCTCCAACATTTCTCTGGTGGAAATAGGGACATCCTATTTCATAACCTTCAACATTTCCCCGATGGAAATAGGGACGTCCTCCAATGACAACAATAGGGACATCCTTTCCCACCCCCTCCAACATTTCTCCAACAAAAATAGGGACATTTTAAGGAAAAGAAGGACATTCCAAGTTGGATGAGACCCCAAGGGTCATCTAGTCCAACCCACTTTCATTGCAGGAATTAGGGTTGTTTGAAAGGCGATTAATAAATAAATGATGTCTTTTTTTTTACTATGCTCAAGAACAATTTCCCTTCTTCCACATCATTTTTGTTTAACATCTAGCTTACCGAAGTGCTTATTTGAGAGGTTCTCTCTCCCCCTCCACCCCTGTCCTATTAGGCTACAGTAAAATATTGCTCTAGTCTTGCTCTGAGAAGATGCCACCTTGCCCAGCCCTCCCTCACCTCCCATGATTAGACGCCGCCTCCTACTGGACTCATCTGGTAAATGCAGCCTGCTGAGAACAGGTGGAGTGCAATGGACAATCCCTTGGAATCTTAACTCTTCCACTTCGCAGCAACGGAGGAATCCCCAGATACCTTATGCTCTCGTCACTGCCCTACGCCCTCTCATACCAAGCTTGGGTGTTCCCGTGACGATCATTCTGGCAGCGAATTGGGGCCAACTATAGGCAAAGTCACAGGTTGTTGTTGTTTTTGCATCGTCACCGTTACCCTTCTAAATGCCATAGCTGCCAAGTTTTCCCTTTTCTCGCGAGGAAGCCTATTCAGCATAAGGGAATTTCCCTTAAAAAAAGGGAGAACTTGGCAGCTATGCTAAATGCCCAGGCTGGGTGTTTCCACAACAAACATTTTGGCAGCAAAGCAACAAAACTGGTTATTTGGGCATCGCCTAGGGGCTTCTCAGCCACACAAAATCATACTAGTTTTTTTTTTAAAAAAAAATCAATAAAACAGAGAATACAGCACAAAGCCTGATGAGGAATGGCTTAGGGAGCTGGGTATGTTTACCCTGGAGAAGAGAAGGTTAAGGGGTGATATGATAGCCATGTTCAAATATATAAAATGATGTCATATAAAGGAGGGTGAAAGGTTGTTTTCTGCTGCTCCAGAGAAGCGGACACGGAGCAATGGATTCAAACTTCAAGAAAGAAGATTCCACCTAAACATTAGGAAGAACTTACCGACAGTAAGAGCTGTTCGGCAGTGGAATTTGCTACCAAGGAGTGTGGTGGAGTCTCCTTCTTTGGAGGTCTTTAAGCAGAGGCATATGTCAAGAATGCTTTGATGGTGTTTCCTGCTTGGCAGGGGGTTGGACTAGATGGCCCTTGTGGTCTCTTCCAACTATGATTCTACGATTCTAATACATAACGTAACAACGGCAGTTCCAAAGCAGTTCAGAAAACCGGCCACAATGTGTTGATTAAAAGAAAATAAATGAAGGTCTGGATGGGCTCATCATTCCATGGGAAAGCTTAAGTAATAGCACGGATTAGGACTGGGGGGGGAAGCATGCCATGGAGTTTTAAAACTCCTTGCATTATAAAAAGTTGCATTATAAAAAGTTGGTGGAGAGGGTGCGGAAAAATAGGATCACCCTTCTCTCTCCCAAACAATCCACATCCACACACCCTTCCATATAATCAAGGGGTTGATCATCTCTAAACCTGACCATTTCTAGCACAATGTAATACATCAGAGGGGACGCAGGTGGCGCTGTGGGTTAAACCACAGAGCCTAGAGCTTGCCGATCAGAAGGTCGGCGGTTCGAATCCCTGCGACGGGGTGAGCTCCCGTTGCTCGGTCCCTGCTCCTGCCAACCTAGCAGTTCGAAAGCACGTCAAAATGCAAGTAGATAAATAGGAACCGCTGCAGCGGGAAGGTAAACAGCGTTTCCGTGTGCTGCTCTGGTTCGCCAGAAGCGGCTTTGTCATGCTGACCACATGACCTGGAAGCTGTACGCCGGCTCCCTCGGCCAATAATGCGAGATGAGCGCGCAACCCCAGAGTCGGTCACGACTGGACCTAATGGTCAGGGGTCCCTTTACCTTTACCTTTAATACATCAGAGGAAGTTTTCTAGGGAGAGATGGGGGAGGCTGCCTTTCTCCTTACCCTCTTCCTGAAACCTCTCTCAGCTCTGCGATTCCCCTAAAATGCTCCAGTTCCAAGCTTGCTGGAGCTGTTAAAGAATCATAGAATTGCAGAGTTGCAAGGGACACTGAGGGTCATCTAGTCCAACCCGCTGCAGTGCAGGAATCTCAGCTAAAGCGTCCATGACAGATAATGCCATCCAATGGCGCAACTCAGCACCATTCTCGTGAGTCCAGACTTTCCCCCACCACCCTCAGCATTCTTCTCTCTGGTCCTTAATCGCCAGGCTAATAATACTTGTAAAATTGCTGGGATAACCAAGGAACAAGCCTGATTTAAATCTTTTTTCCCTGCCCGGGGAGCTCTGGCATGGCTGGCTCTTCGCTGTAGCAGTCTGGTCTGCCGGGCGAGCCTTCATTTAATTAACGAGTTTCTTCCTCGCTACCCTTTGCCTTGTTACAGTTTTAAAAAGAAGCGTGCAAGTCTTAAACGAACCCTTCAGGGAGTCCGAGTAGGACAAAGATCCTGAATTCAATTTCGACACAAATCGGCTTCTCGCTCGCCAGATGCTGGAGCGCAGGAGCAATTCTCTACCGAAAGAAGGGAATGTTTCTTCCTAAGATCAGGGGCGGGAACCTGCACCTCTCTGGATATTGCTGGACTCTAACTCCCAGCAGCCTCAGCTAGCAATGGCCATTGTTCGGGGAGTTGGAGTCCAATCTTTAAGTATTGCTATAGATTGGGGAGGGAATCCCCCATAACCCTAGAAATTAATGAATTCTAGGATTATTATTATTATTCTCACGAGGAATCTGGTAAAATGTGGGTTTAATGAGGGAACTGTTAGATGGATTTGTGGTTGGTTGACTAACTGAACCCAGAGAGCACTCATTAATGCAGGCTTTCTCAAACTCGGTCCTCCAAGTGTTTTGAGACTACAATTCCCATCATCCCTGACCACTGGTCCTGCTAGCTAGGGATCATGGGAGTTGTAGGCCAAAACATCTGGAGGGCCGAGTTTGAGGAAGCCTGCATTAATGGTTCCGCATCATCCTGGGGGAAAGTGACAAGTGGGATGTTTAGCCTGCGAAAGAGGAGACTGAGAGAAGGTATGATAGCCATCTTCAAATAGCTCAAGGGCTGTCACATGGAAGAGGGAGAAGCTTGTTTTCTCCTGCTCTGGAGGGTAGGACTCGAACCAATGGCTTCAAGTTACAAGAAAGGAGATTCCAACTCAACATTCGGAAAAACCTTCTGACAGTGAGAGCTGTTTGACAGTGGAACAGACTCCCGCAGAGATTTTTAAACAGAGGTTGGAATGGAAAGCATCTGTTGGGGGGGGGGGTGATTTACCCTTGTGGTCCCTTTCAACTCTATGATTCTATTAAAGCAAACACATCACTGCGGAGCCAAATTCTCACAGATGAACATTTTGGGGTGCTAAAGAGAATCTGTGGATCTCGCAATGTTTCCCAAGAAACAGCCTCAACCAGATAGCTTTTGACACATTTCCTTTCCTTTCCCTGCCCCCTCCAGCAAAAAATTCTTTCTGGTTACGTGACCCAGCCAATAAGGCATCATGGAAGCAGCATCGTGTTGCCACAGAGCTGTGTGGCTTGTCAGATTAGGCTTTGTGGTGATCCTGCGCCCCACTGGTCCTCCTTCAAGGAGGCTTCAGGTTTAGCCTGACCATCCCTTCCTCATTCCACCCCTTCCTCATTTTCAGAATTCCACCATGCAATTCCTGCAAATCCCAGTGGGAACTAAATATGTGGGCCACAATATGTTGCAATTATCCATTGGATTTCTCCAAACTATAATCCTCAGTATGTGTGTATGTGTGTGTGTAGATAGATAGATAGATAGATAGATAGATAGATAGATAGATAGATAGATAGATAGATAGATAGATAGATGATAGATAGATGATAGATAGATAGATAGATGATAGATAGATGATAGATAGATAGATAGATAGATGATAGATAGATAGATAGATAGATAGATAGATAGATAGATAGATAGATAGATAGATAGATAGATGATGGATAGATGATAGATAGATATAATCCAAACCTACCCAGAATCTCTACTGTAGCTGATGAAACGGTTGTCCTCGCAGAGGGAGACGTCACAGTCCGGAGGGAGATGGTTGTCCCTTCAAATGAGATCCCCTTCGTTCTCTCTGGGACAGGACTTGGGACCTTTTTGGCTGAGGTGACCTCTGTGGCTAATGATGTAGTAGACAGCAAAGGGGCCATCTTTGCAGAGGACATTGCTGTAGTTGTGGGAGAAGCGGGTGTCTTGGTGGTAGTCCTCACAGTCTGGATAATTGGAGACGCCTCCAGGCCAGTTGATGTAGCAGACCTTGTACTCTCGGCTGTTGATGCTGGGTGAGAAGATGTCTCTTCGGTGGGTATTTCCTCCATACGCTGAGAGGGAGTGAAGACAGAAGAAGATGTCTCAGCTCCGCTTGACGTTGCCACTGTCTTCTCCGTGGGAAATGGAGTCTGGTGGGCAGTGGTGGTCCCTTCAGCTGATCTGGACACAGTACTGAAGAAGGAAGTGGGCTTCATTTCAGCTGGCGCTAACTCAGAACTCTCTGTGGGAGATAATGCAGCGAAGAGGGAAGAGGATGTACTGGCTAGGGTTGAGGTGAGCGCTGTACTCTCAACGGTGGACCTTTTAGAAAGGAGAGAAGTTGGCACCTCTGTACTATCAGAGGAAGGGTTAGAAGACGCCTCTTCCTGCGACTGTGCTTTGTCAGTGTCTGCTGAAGGCCCAGTGGAATGCCGAGGAATCGATGTCTCCACTTCTGTTGGTGTGTCAGGGGGAAACGCTGAAGTCATGGGAGATATGGTTGAGGCTGTCTCTGAGGTTAGCTGCTTCCCCTCAGATGGTGTCACGTCAGTCATTCGAGAGGCAGTTGGGCCTTCAGCTGATGTTAACATGGTCACTGGTGGGGGAGATGTTACAAACAGAGGGTGAGTGGTTCCCATCCCAGCTGATGTTAACTCTGCCCCCTCGTGTCGAGAGATAACACTCAGGGCAGAAGAGCTTGGCTCTCCAGCTGAGGTGGACACTGTCCTATCAGAAGGAGATGAGAGGAAAGAGGACCTCTCTTCTATGGCTGAAGTAAACATTTCACTCTCAACAGAAAACATTTTAGAGAAAGAGGTGGCTGTCCCTTGAGAAGATTTTACCTCAGTAATCTCAGTGGGATACATTTGAAAAGACGATGTCTTCTCATGTGATGGTACTGCCGTGGTCTCTGCAGGACCCCCGGAAGAAGGACGGGAAGTGGATAACTTTCCCACTTTCGGTGTCTTATCAGCTGGCATGACCTCTGAAACCATTGTTGGAGGCAGGATGGAGGATGTAGCCTCCTCAGCTGTTGTGAACTTTGTACTCTCAGTGGGATAGATTGTAGTCAATGAAGAAGGACTTGACTCTGCTGCTGTGGTTAACCATGTCTTTTCAGTGGGAGACGTTGTGGTCATGAAATAAGTGGTGGTCTCATCAAATGTGGTTGGTTTTGCCCTGGCAGTCGGAGATGTTGTGGTCATGGGAAAAGAAGTTGGGTCTTCAGCTAATTTTAAATCTGTGCTCCTATGGAAAGAGACTGTACCCAGGAGGGAACTGACTGTCACTCCACCTGTAGTAACCTTTCTCATCATAGTTGGATGTGTTGTAGTCAGCCAAGAAATGGTTGTGTCCTTGGCTCGTGTTATCTGTGTTGTCTCACTGGGAGATGTCTTGGGCATGAGGGAAGCTGTTATGTCATCAGGTGGTGGTGACACTCTCCTTTCTGCTGGAGGTGTAGACAGGAAAGAGACAGCTACCGGTATCTTGTCAGCCAGTGTTAACGGCGTGCGTTCTGCGGGGATGAATGAAGGTGAAGAAGAAGGGTAAGCTTCAGGCGATGTCAACGCGAGGGAAACTGTAAACATGGGAGATGTGGAGGAGTCAACAGTTAATGTAAACTCATTGTTGTCTATGGTGGTAATTTTAGGTTTTGGAGACATGGCAGCCGTCTGTGGCACCCTTCCCGTTTGGATAAATGAAGTTAATGGAGGTGGGCTTGATGTCTCTTCTAACCTATCAGTAGGGGTTGTGCTACTTCTTGGTGATGGGACGGTCTCTTCAGCTGAGGTGTCCTGTACGCTCTTGGTGGATGTACCTGGAAAAGGCTGAGAAACCGTTGTTTCAGCTCTCGTTTTTCCCGTTTCGGTAACTGAAGTTGCTGGAGGTGAGCTTGACGTTTCCTCTATGCTCTCAGTAGGGCCTCCGCTGCTTGTTGGTGATGTGGCAGTTTCTTCAGCTGAGATCTGCTCTGCGCTCTTGGTGGATGTACTTGGAGAAGGCTGAAAAACCGTTGTTTCAGCTGTTGTCTTTCCCCTTTCGGTAACTGAAGTTGATGGAGGTGGGCTTGACGTTTCCTCTGTGCTATCAGTAGGGGTTCTGCTACTTCTTGGTGATTGGAAAGTTTCTATAGCTGAGGTCTCCTCTACGCTCTTGGTGGATGTACTTGGAGAAGCCTGAGAAACCGTTGTTTCAGCTCTCGTCTTTCCTGTTTCGGTAACTGAAGTAGCTGGAGATGGGCTTGACGTTTCCTCTATGCTCTCAGTAGGGGCTCCGCTGCTTGTTGGTGATGCGGCAATTTCTAAAGCTGAGGTCTGCTCTACGCTCTTGGTGGATGTACTTGGAGAAGGCTGAGAAACCGTTGTTTCAGCTGTCATCTTTCCCGTTTTGGTAATTGAAATTGCTGGAGGTGGGCTTGACGTTTCCTCTATGCTCTCCGTAGGGGCTCCGCTGCTTGTTGGTGATGCGGCAGTTTCTTCAGCTGAGGTCTGCTCTACGCTCTTGGTGGATGTACCTGGAGAAGGCTGCGAAACCGTTGTTTCAGCTCTCGTCTTTCCCGTTTCGGTAACTGAAGTTGCTGGAGGTGGGCTTGGCGTTTCCTCTGTGCTATCAGTAGGGGTTCTGCTACTTCTTGGTGATTGGAAAGTTTCTATAGCTGAGGTCTCCTCTACGCTCTTGGTGGATGTACTTGGAGAAGCCTGAGAAACCGTTGTTTCAGCTCTCGTCTTTCCTGTTTCGGTAACTGAAGTTGCCGGAGGTGGGCTTGACGTTTCCTCTATGCTCTCAGTAGGGGCTCCGCTGCTTGTTGGTGATGCAGCAGATTCTCCAGCTGAGGTCTGCTCTACGCTCTTGGTGGATGTACTTGGAGAAGGCTGAGAAACCGTTGTTTCAGCTCTCGTCTTTCCCGTTTCGGTAACTGAAGTTGCTGGAGGTGGGCTTGACGTTTCCTCTATGCTCTCAGTAGGGCCTCCGCTGCTTGTTGGTGATGTGGCAGTTTCTTCAGCTGAGATCTGCTCTGCGCTCTTGGTGGATGTACCTGGAGAAGGCTGAGAAACCGTTGTTTCAGCTCTCGTCTTTCCCGTTTCGGTAACTGAAGTTCCTGGAGGTGGGCTTGATGTTTCCTCTGTGCTATCATTAGGGGTTCTGCTACTTCTTAGTGATGCGGCAGTTTCTTCAGCTGAGGTCTCCTCTACGCTCTTGGTGGATGTACCTGGAGATGGCTGAGAAACCGTTGTTTCAGCTCTCGTCCTTCCCGTTTCAGTAACTGAAGTTGCTGGAGGTGGGCTAGACGTTTCCTCTATGCTCTCTGTAGGGGCACCGCTGCTTCTTTGTGATGTGTCAGTTTCTTCAGCTGAGGTCTGCTCTACGCTCCTGGTGGATGTACTTGGAGAAGGCGGAGAAACCGTTGTTTCAGCTATCGTCTTTCCCGTTTCGGTAACTGAAGTTGCTGGAGGTGGGCTTGACATTTCCTCTATGCTCTCCGTAGGGGCTCCGCTGCTTGTGAGTGATGTGTCAGTTTCTTCAGCTGAGGTCTGCTCTACGCTCTTGGTGGATGTACTTGGAAAAGGCTGAGAAACCGTTGTTTCAGCTGTCGTCTTTCCCGTTTCGGTAACTGAAGTTGCTGAAGGTGGGCTTGACTTTTCCTCTATGTTCTCCGTAGGGGCTCCGCTACTTCTTGGTGATGGGAAAGTTTCTATACCTGAGGTCTCCTCTATGCCCATGGTGGATGTACTTGGAGAAGCCTGAGAAACCGTTGTTTCAGCTCTCGTCCTTCCTGTTTCGGTAACTGAAGTTGCTGGAGGTGGGCTTGACGTTTCCTCTATGCTCTCAGTAGGGGCTCCGCTGCTTGTTGGTGATGCGGCAATTTCTATACCTGAGGTCTGCTCTACGCTCTTGGTAAATGTACCTGGAGAAGGCTGAGAAACCGTTGTTTCAGCTGTCATTTTTCCCGTTTTGGTAATTGAAATTGCTGGAGGTGGGCTTGACGTTTCCTCTATGCTCTCCGTAGGGGCTCCGCTGCTTGTTGGTGATGCGGCAGTTTCTTCAACTGAGTTCTGCTCTACGCTCTTGGTGGATGTACCTGGAGAAGGCTGCGAAACCGTTGTTTCAGCTCTCGTCTTTCCCATTTCAGTAACAGAAGATGCTGTAGGTGTGCTTGACGTTTCCTCTATTCTCTCCGTAGGGGCTCCACTGCTTGTTTGTGATGTGTCAGTTTCTTCAGCTGTGGTCTGCTCTACGCTCTTGGTAGATGTACCTGGAGAAGGCTGAGAAACCGTTGTTTCAGCTATCGTCTTTCCCGTTTCGGTAACTGAAGTTGCTGGAGGTGGGCTTGACGTTTCCTCTGTGCTATCAGTAGGGGTTCTGCTACTTCTTGGTGATTGGAAAGTTTCTATAGCTGAGGTCTCCTCTACGCTCTTGGTGGATGTACTTGGAGAAGCCTGAGAAACCGTTGTTTCAGCTCTCGTCTTTCCTGTTTCGGTAACTGAAGTTGCCGGAGGTGGGCTTGACGTTTCCTCTATGCTCTCTGTAGGGGCACCGCTGCTTGTTTGTGATGTGTCAGTTTCTTCAGCTGAGGTCTGCTCTACGCTCCTGGTGGATGTACTTGGAGAAGGCGAAGAAACCGTTGTTTCAGCTATCGTCTTTCCAGTTTCGGTAACTGAAGTTGCTGGAGGTGGGCTTGACGTTTCCTCTATGCTCTCGGTAGGGACTCCGCTGCTTGTTGGTGATGCGGCAGTTTGTATAGCAGAGGTCTGCTCTACGCTCTTGGTGGATGTACTTGGAGAAGGCTGAGAAACCGTTGTTTCAGCTGTCGTCTTTCCCGTTTCGGTAACTGAAGTTGCTGGAGGTGGGCTTGACTTTTCCTCTATGCTCTCCGTAGGGGCTCCGCTACTTCTTGGTGATGGGAAAGTTTCTATACCTGAGGTCTCCTCTATGCCCTTGGTGGATGTACTTGGAGAAGCCTGAGAAACCGTTGTTTCAGCTCTCGTCCTTCCTGTTTCGGTAACTGAAGTTGCTGGAAGTGGGCTTGACGTTTCCTCTATGCTCTCAGTAGGGGCTCCGCTGCTTGTTGGTGATGCGGCAATTTCTATAGCTGAGGTCTGCTCTACGCTCTTGGTAAATGTACCTGGAGAAGGCTGAGAAACCGATGTTTCAGCTGTCATTTTTCCCATTTTGGTAATTGAAATTGCTGGAGGTGGGCTTGACGTTTCCTCTATGCTCTCCGTAGGGGCTCCGCTGCTTGTTGGTGATGCGGCAGTTTCTTCAGATGAGGTCTCCTCTACGCTCTTGGTGGATGTACCTGGAGAAGGCTGAGAAAACGTTGTTTCAGCTCTCGTCCTTCCCGTTTCAGTAACTGAAGTTGCTGGAGGTGGGCTTGACGTTTCCTCTATGCTCTCTGTAGGGGCACCGCTGCTTGTTTGTGATGTGTCAGTTTCTTCAGCTGAGGTCGGCTCTACGCTCCTGGTGGATGTACTTGGAGAAGGCGGAGAAACCGTTGTTTCAGCTATCGTCTTTCCCGTTTCGGTAACTGAAGTTGCTGGAGGTGGGCTTGACATTTCCTCTATGCTCTCGGTAGGGACTCCGCTGCTTGTTGGTGATGCGGCAGTTTGTATAGCAGAGGTCTGCTCTACGCTCTTGGTGGATGTACTTGGAGAAGGCTGAGAAACCGTTGTTTCAGCTGTCGTCTTTCCCGTTTCGGTAACTGAAGTTGCTGGAGGTGGGCTTGACTTTTCCTCTATGCTCTCCGTAGGGGCTCCGCTACTTCTTGGTGATGGGAAAGTTTCTATACCTGAGGTCTCCTCTATGCCCTTGGTGGATGTACTTGGAGAAGCCTGAGAAACCGTTGTTTCAGCTCTCGTCCTTCCTGTTTCGGTAACTGAAGTTGCTGGAGGTGGGCTTGACGTTTCCTCTATGCTCTCAGTAGGGGCTCCGCTGCTTGTTGGTGATGCGGCAATTTCTATAGCTGAGGTCTGCTCTACGCTCTTGGTAAATGTACCTGGAGAAGGCTGAGAAACCGATGTTTCAGCTGTCATTTTTCCCGTTTTGGTAATTGAAATTGCTGGAGGTGGGCTTGACGTTTCCTCTATGCTCTCCGTAGGGGCTCCGCTGCTTGTTGGTGATGCGGCAGTTTCTTCAGATGAGGTCTCCTCTACGCTCTTGGTGGATGTACCTGGAGAAGGCTGAGAAAACGTTGTTTCAGCTGTCATCTTTCCCGTTTTGGTAATTGAAATTGCTGGAGGTGGGCTTGACGTTTCCTCTATGCTCTCCGTAGGGGCTCCGCTGCTTGTTTGTGATGTGTCAGTTTCTTCAGCTGAGGTCTCCTCTACGCTCTTGGTGGATGTACCTGGAGAAGGCTGCGAAACCGTTGTTTCAGCTCTCGTCTTTCCCGTTTCGGTAACTGAAGTTCCTGGAGGTGGGCTTGATGTTTCCTCTGTGCTATCATTAGGGGTTCTGCTACTTCTTAGTGATGCGGCAGTTTCTTCAGCTGAGGTCTCCTCTACGCTCTTGGTGGATGTACCTGGAGATGGCTGAGAAACCGTTGTTTCAGCTCTCGTCCTTCCCGTTTCGGTAACTGAAGTTGCTGGAGGTGGGCTAGACGTTTCCTCTATGCTCTCTGTAGGGGCACCGCTGCTTGTTGGTGATGCGGCAGTTTCTTCAGATGAGGTCTCCTCTACGCTCTTGGTGGATGTACCTGGAGAAGGCTGAGAAAACGTTGTTTCAGCTGTCATCTTTCCCGTTTTGGTAATTGAAATTGCTGGAGGTGGGCTTGACGTTTCCTCTATGCTCTCCGTAGGGGCTCCGCTGCTTGTTTGTGATGTGTCAGTTTCTTCAGCTGAGGTCTCCTCTACGCTCTTGGTGGATGTACCTGGAGAAGGCTGCGAAACCGTTGTTTCAGCTCTCGTCTTTCCCGTTTCGGTAACTGAAGTTCCTGGAGGTGGGCTTGATGTTTCCTCTGTGCTATCATTAGGGGTTCTGCTACTTCTTAGTGATGCGGCAGTTTCTTCAGCTGAGGTCTCCTCTACGCTCTTGGTGGATGTACCTGGAGATGGCTGAGAAACCGTTGTTTCAGCTCTCGTCCTTCCCGTTTCGGTAACTGAAGTTGCTGGAGGTGGGCTAGACGTTTCCTCTATGCTCTCTGTAGGGGCACCGCTGCTTGTTGGTGATGCGGGAGTTTCTATAGCTGAGGTCTGCTCTACGCTCTTGGTGGATGTACTTGGAGAAGGCTGAGAAACGGTTGTTTCAGCTCTCGTGTTTCCCGTTTCGGTAACTGAAGTTGCTGGAGGTGGGCTTGACGTTTCCTCTGTGCTATCAGTAGGGGTTCTGCTACTTCTTGGTGATTGGAAAGTGTCTTTAGCTGATGTCTCCCCTACGCTCTTGGTGGATGTACCTGGAGCAGGCTGAGAAACCGTTGTTTCAACTCTCGTCTTTCCTGTTTCGGTAACTGAGGTTGCTGGAGGTGGGCTTGACGTTTCCTCTATGCTCTCTGTAGGGGCTCCGCTGCTTGTTGGTGATGTGGGAGTTTCTTCAGATGAGGTCTGCTCTACGCTCCTGGTGTATGTACTTGGAGAAGGCGGAGAAACCGTTGTTTCAGCTCTCGTCTTTCCCGTTTCGGTAACTGAAGTTGCTGGAGGTGGGCTTGACGTTTCCTCTGTGCTATCAATAGGGGTTTTGCTACTTCTTGGTGATGGGAAAGTTTCTATACCTGAGGTCTCCTCACCGCCCTTGGTGGATGTACTTGGAGAAGCCTGAGAAACCGATGTTTCAGCTGTCGTATTTTGCATTTCTGGAAATGAAGTTGCTGGAGGTGGGCTTGACGTTTCCTCTGTACTATCAGTAGGGGCTCCGCTGCTTGTTGGTGATTGGGAAGTTTCTATAGCTGAGGTCTCCTCTATGCCCTTGGTGGGTGTACTTGGAGAAGGCTGAGTAACCGTGGTTTCAGCTCTCGTCTTTCCCGTTTCGGTAACTGAAGTTGCTGCAGGTGGGCTTGACGTTTCCTCTATGCTTTCTGTAGGGGCTCCGCTGCTTGTTTGTGACGCGTCAGTTTCTTCAGCTGAGGTCTGCTCTACGCTCTTGGTGGATGTACCTGGAGAAGGCTGCGAAACCGTTGTTTCAGCTCTCGTCTTTCCCGTTTTGGTAACTGAAGATGCTGGAGTTGGGCTTGACGTTTCCTCTATGCTCTCAGTAGGGGCTCCGCTGCTTGTTGGTGATGCGGCAGTTTCTTCAGCTGAGGTCTGCTCTATGCTCTTGGTGGATGTACTTGGAGAAGGCTGAGAAACCGTTGTTTCAGCTCTTGTCTTTCCCGTTTCGGTAACTGAAGATGCTGGAGGTGGGCTTGACGTTTCCTCTATGCTCTCAGTAGGGGCTCCGCTGCTTGTTGGTGATGCGGCAGTTTCTTCAGATGAGGTCTGCTCTACGCTCTTGGTGGATGTACCTGGAGAAGGCTGCGAAACCGTTGTTTCAGCTCTCGTCTTTCCCGTTTTGGTAACTGAAGATGCTGGAGGTGGGCTTGACGTTTCCTCTATGCTCTCAGTAGGGGCTCCGCTGCTTGTTTGTGACGCGTCAGTTTCTTCAGCTGAGGTCTGCTCTACGCTCTTGGTGGATGTACCTGGAGAAGGCTGCGAAACCGTTGTTTCAGCTCTCGTCTTTCCCGTTTTGGTAACTGAAGATGCTGGAGGTGGGCTTGACGTTTCCTCTATGCTCTCAGTAGGGGCTCCGCTGCTTGTTGGTGATGCGGCAGTTTCTTCAGCTGAGGTCTGCTCTATGCTCTTGGTGGATGTACTTGGAGAAGGCTGAGAAACCGTTGTTTCAGCTCTTGTCTTTCCCGTTTCGGTAACTGAAGTTCCTGGAGGTGGACTTGAGGTTTCCTCTGTGCTATCAGTAGGGGTTCTGCTACTTCTTGGTATTGGGAAAGTTTCTACACCTGAGGTCTCCTCTACGCTCTTGGTGGATGTACCTGGAGAAGGCTGAGAAAACGTTGTTTCAGCTGTCATCTTTCCCGTTTTGGTAATTGAAATTGTTGGAGGTGGGCTTGACATTTCCTCTATGCTCTCCGTAGGGGTTCTGCTACTTCTTGGTGTAGGGAAAGTTACTATACCTGAGGTATCCTCTACGCTCTTGGTGGATGTACTTGGAGAAGCCTGAGAAACCGTTGTTTCAGCTCTCGTCTTTCTTGTTTCGGTAACTGAAGTTGCTGGAGGTGGGCTTGACGTTTCCTCTATGCTCTCAGTAGGGGGTCCGCTGCTTGTTGGTGACGCGGCAGTTTCTTCAGATGAGGTCTGCTCTACGCTCCTGGTGGATGTACCTGGAGAAGGCTGAGAAAACGTTGTTTCAGCTGTCATCTTTCCCGTTTCGGTAATTGAAATTGCCGGAGGTGGGCTTGACGTTTCCTCTATGCTCTCAGTAGGGGCTCCGCTGCTTGTTGGTGATGCGGCAGATTCTCCAGCTGAGGTCTGCTCTACGCTCTTGGTGGATGTACTTGGAGAAGGCTGAGAAACCGTTGTTTCAGCTCTCATCTTTCCCGTTTTGGTAACTGAAGTTGCTGGAGATGGGCTTGACGTTTCCTCTATGCTCTCAGTAGGGGCTCCGCTGCTTGTTGGTGATGCGGCAGTTTCTTCAGATGAGGTCTGCTCTACGCTCCTGGTGGATGTACCTGGAAAAGGCTGAGAAACCGTTGTCTCAGCTCTCGTCTTTCCCGTTTCGGTAAATGAAGTTGCTGGAGGTGGGCTTGACTTTTCCTCTATGCTCTCAGTAGGGGCTCCGCTACTTCTTGGTGATGGGAAAGTTTCTATACCTGAGGTCTCCTCTATGCCCTTGGTGGATGTACTTGGAGAAGCCTGAGAAACCGTTGTTTCAGCTCTCGTCCTTCCTGTTTCGGTAACTGAAGTTGCTGCAGGTGGGCTTGACGTTTCCTCTATGCTCTCAGTAGGGGCTCCATTGCTTGTTGGTGATGCGGCAATTTCTATAGCTGAGGTCTGCTCTACACTCTTGGTAAATGTACCTGGAGAAGGCTGAGAAACCGTTGTTTCAGCTGTCATTTTTCCCGTTTTGGTAATTGAAATTGCTGGAGGTGGGCTTGACGTTTCCTCTATGCTCTCCGTAGGGGCTCCGCTGCTTGTTGGTGATGCGGCAGTTTCTTCAGATGAGGTCTCCTCTACGCTCTTGGTGGATGTACCTGGAGATGGCTGAGAAACCGTTGTTTCAGCTCTCGTCCTTCCCGTTTCAGAAACTGAAGTTGCTGGAGGTGGGCTAGACGTTTCCTCTATGCTCTCTGTAGGGGCACCGCTGCTTGTTTGTGATGTGTCAGTTTCTTCAGCTGAGGTCTGCTCTACGCTCCTGGTGGATGTACTTGGAGAAGGCGGAGAAACCATTGTTTCAGCTATCGTCTTTCCCGTTTCGGTAACTGAAGTTGCTGGAGGTGGGCTTGACATTTCCTCTATGCTCTCCGTAGGGACTCCGCTGCTTGTTGGTGATGCGGCAGTTTGTATAGCAGAGGTCTGCTCTACGCTCTTGGTGGATGTACTTGGAGAAGGCTGAGAAACCGTTGTTTCAGCTGTCGTCTTTCCCGTTTCGGTAACTGAAGTTGCTGGAGGTGGGCTTGACTTTTCCTCTATGCTCTCCGTAGGGGCTCCGCTACTTCTTGGTGATGGGAAAGTTTCTATACCTGAGGTCTCCTCTATGCCCTTGGTGGATGTACTTGGAGAAGCCTGAGAAACCGTTGTTTCAGCTCTCGTCCTTCCTGTTTCGGTAACTGAAGTTGCTGGAGGTGGGCTTGACGTTTCCTCTATGCTCTCAGTAGGGGCTCCGTTGCTTGTTGGTGATGCGGCAGTTTCTTCAACTGAGTTCTGCTCTACGCTCTTGGTGGATGTACCTGGAGAAGGCTGCGAAACCGTTGTTTCAGCTCTCGTCTTTCCCATTTCGGTAACAGAAGATGCTGTAGGTGTGCTTGACGTTTCCTCTATTCTCTCCGTAGGGGCTCCGCTGCTTGTTTGTGATGTGTCAGTTTCTTCAGCTGTGGTCTGCTCTACGCTCTTGGTAGATGTACCTGGAGAAGGCTGAGAAACCGTTGTTTCAGCTATCGTCTTTCCCGTTTCGGTAACTGAAGTTGCTGGAGGTGGGCTTGACGTTTCCTCTGTGCTATCAGTAGGGGTTCTGCTACTTCTTGGTGATTGGAAAGTTTCTATAGCTGAGGTCTCCTCTACGCTCTTGGTGGATGTACTTGGAGAAGCCTGAGAAACCGTTGTTTCAGCTCTCGTCTTTCCTGTTTCGGTAACTGAAGTTGCTGGAGGTGGGCTTGACGTTTCCTCTATGCTCTCAGTAGGGGCTCTGCTGCTTGTTGGTGATGCAGCAGATTCTCCAGCTGAGTTCTGCTCTACGCTCTTGGTGGATGTACTTGGAGAAGGCTGAGAAACCGTTGTTTCAGCTCTCGTCTTTCCCGTTTCGGTAACTGAAGTTGCTGGAGGTGGGCTTGACGTTTCCTCTATGCTCTCAGTAGGGCCTCCGCTGCTTGTTGGTGATTCGACAGTTTCTTCAGCTGAGGTCTGCTCTACGCTCTTGGTGGATGTACCTGGAGAAGGCTGCGAAACCGTTGTTTCAGCTCTCGTCTTTCCCGTTTCGGTCACTGAAGTTGCTGGAGGTGGGCTTGACGTTTCCTCTATGCTCTCTGTAGATGCTCCGCTGCTTGTTGGTGATGTGGCAGTTTCTGCAGCTGAGTTCTGCTCTACACTCTTGGTGGACGTACCTGGAGATGGCTGAGAAACCGTTGTTTCAGCTCTCGTCTTTCCCGTTTCGGTAACTGAAGTTCCTGGAGGTGGGCTAGACGTTTCCTCTGTGCTATCATTGGCGGTTATGCTACTTCTTAGTGATGCGGCAGTTTCTTCAGCTGAGGTCTCCTCTACGCTCTTGGTGGATGTACCTGGAGATGGCTGAGAAACCGTTGTTTCAGCTCTCGTCCTTCCCGTTTCGGTAACTGAAGTTGCTGGAGGTGGGCTAGACGTTTCCTCTATGCTCTCTGTAGGGGCACCGCTGCTTGTTGGTGATGCGGCAGTTTCTATAGCTGAGGTCTGCTCTACGCTCTTGGTGGATGTACTTGGAGAAGGCTGAGAAACTGTTGTTTCAGCTCTCGTCTTTCCCGTTTCGTTAACTGAAGTTGCTGGAGGTGGGCTTGACGTTTCGTCTGTGCTATCAGTAGGGGTTCTGCTACTTCTTGGTGATTGGAAAGTGTCTATAGCTGAGGTCTCCCCTACGCTCTTGGTGGATGTACCTGGAGAAGGCTGAGAAACCGTTGTTTCAACTCTCGTCTTTCCTGTTTCGGTAACTGAAGTTGCTGGAGGTGGGCTTGACGTTTCCTCTATGCTCTCTGTAGGGGCTCCACTGCTTGTTGGTGATGTGGGAGTTTCTTCAGATGAGGTCTGCTCTACGCTCCTGGTGTATGTACTTGGAGAAGGCGGAGAAACCGTTGTTTCAGCTCTCGTCTTTCCCGTTTCGGTAACTGAAGTTGCTGGAGGTGGGCTTGACGTTTCCTCTGTGCTATCAATAGGGTTTTTGCTACTTCTTGGTGATGGGAAAGTTTCTATACCTGAGGTCTCCTCTCCGCCCTTGGTGGATGTACTTGGAGAAGCCTGAGAAACCGTTGTTTCAGCTGTCGTATTTTGCATTTCAGGAAATGAAGTTGCTGGAGGTGGGCTTGACGTTTCCTCTGTACTATCAGTAGGGGTTCTGCTACTTCTTGGTATTGGGAAAGTTTCTATACCTGAGGTCTCCTCTACGCTCTTGGTGGATTTACCTGAAGAAGGCTGAGAAAACGTTGTTTCAGCTGTCATCTTTCCCGTTTTGGTAATTGAAATTGCTGGAGGTGGGCTTGACGTTTCCTCTATGCCCTCCGTAGGGGCTCCGCTGCGTGTTGGTGATGCGGCAGTTTCTTCAGATGAGGTATCCTCTACGCTCTTGGTGGATGTACCTGGAGAAGGCTGAGAAAACATTGTTTCAGCTGTCATCTTTCCCGTTTTGGTAATTGAAATTGCTGGAGGTGGTCTTGACGTTTCCTCTATGCTCTCCGTAGGGGCTCCGCTGCTTGTTGGTGATGCGGCAGTTTCTTCAAATGAGTTCTGCTCTACGCTCTTGGTGGATGTACCTGGAGAAGGCTGCGAAACCGTTGTTTCAGCTCTCGTCTTTCCCATTTCGGTAACAGAAGATGCTGTAGGTGTGCTTGACGTTTCCTCTATTCTCTCCGTAGGGGCTCCGCTGCTTGTTTGTGATGTGTCAGTTTCTTCAGCTGTGGTCTGCTCTATGCTCTTGGTAGATGTACCTGGAGAAGGCTGAGAAACCGTTGTTTCAGCTATCGTCTTTCCCGTTTCGGTAACTGAAATTGTTGGAGGTGGGCTTGACATTTCCTCTATGCTCTCCGTAGGGGTTCTGCTACTTCTTGGTGATTGGAAAGTTTCTATAGCTGAGGTCTCCTCTACGCTCTTGGTGGATGTACTTGGAGAAGCCTGAGAAACCGTTGTTTCAGCTCTCGTCCTTCCTGTTTCGGTAACTGAAGTTGCTGGAGGTGGGCTTGACGTTTCCTCTATGCTCTCAGTAGGGGCTCCGTTGCTTGTTGGTGATGCGGCAGTTTCTTCAACTGAGTTCTGCTCTACGCTCTTGGTGGATGTACCTGGAGAAGGCTGCGAAACCGTTGTTTCAGCTCTCGTCTTTCCCATTTCGGTAACAGAAGATGCTGTAGGTGTGCTTGACGTTTCCTCTATTCTCTCCGTAGGGGCTCCGCTGCTTGTTTGTGATGTGTCAGTTTCTTCAGCTGTGGTCTGCTCTACGCTCTTGGTAGATGTACCTGGAGAAGGCTGAGAAACCGTTGTTTCAGCTATCGTCTTTCCCGTTTCGGTAACTGAAGTTGCTGGAGGTGGGCTTGACGTTTCCTCTGTGCTATCAGTAGGGGTTCTGCTACTTCTTGGTGATTGGAAAGTTTCTATAGCTGAGGTCTCCTCTACGCTCTTGGTGGATGTACTTGGAGAAGCCTGAGAAACCGTTGTTTCAGCTCTCGTCTTTCCTGTTTCGGTAACTGAAGTTGCCGGAGGTGGGCTTGACGTTTCCTCTATGCTCTCAGTAGGGGCTCTTCTGCTTGTTGGTGATGCAGCAGATTCTCCAGCTGAGGTCTGCTCTACGCTCTTGGTGGATGTACTTGGAGAAGGCTGAGAAACCGTTGTTTCAGCTCTCGTCTTTCCCGTTTCGGTAACTGAAGTTGCTCGAGGTGGGCTTGACGTTTCCTCTATGCTCTCAGTAGGGCCTCCGCTGCTTGTTGGTGATTCGACAGCTTCTTCAGCTGAGGTCTGCTCTACGCTCTTGGTGGATGTACCTGGAGAAGGCTGCGAAACCGTTGTTTCAGCTCTCGTCTTTCCCGTTTCGGTCACTGAAGTTGCTGGAGGTGGGCTTGACGTTTCCTCTATGCTCTCTGTAGATGCTCCGCTGCTTGTTGGTGATGTGGCAGTTTCTGCAGCTGAGTTCTGCTCTGCGCTCTTGGTGGATGTACCTGGAGAAGGCTGTGAAACCGTTGTTTCAGCTCTCGTCTTTCCCGTTTCGGTAACTGAAGTTGCTGGAGGTGGGCTTGACGTTTCCTCTATGCTCTCAGTAGGGCCTCCGCTGCTTGTTGGTAATGTGGCAGTTTCTTCAGCTGAGATCTGCTCTGCGCTCTTGGTGGATGTACCTGGAGAAGGCTGCGAAACCGTTGTTTCAGCTATCGTCTTTCCCGTTTCGGTAACTGAAGTTGCTGGAGGTGGGCTAGACGTTTCCTCTGTGCTATCATTGGCGGTTCTGCTACTTCTTAGTGATGCGGCAGTTTCTTCAGCTGAGGTCTCCTCTACGCTCTTGGTGGATGTACCTGGAGATGGCTGAGAAACCGTTGTTTCAGCTCTCGTCCTTCCCGTTTCGGTAACTGAAGTTGCTGGAGGTGGGCTAGACGTTTCCTCTATGCTCTCTGTAGGGGCACCGCTGCTTGTTGGTGATGCGGCAGTTTCTATAGCTGAGGTCTGCTCTACGCTCTTGGTGGATGTACTTGGAGAAGGCTGAGAAACTGTTGTTTCAGCTCTCGTCTTTCCCGTTTCGGTAACTGAAGTTGCTGGAGGTGGGCTTGACGTTTCCTCTATGCTCTCAGTAGGGCCTCCGCTGCTTGTTGGTAATGTGGCAGTTTCTTCAGCTGAGATCTGCTCTGCGCTCTTGGTGGATGTACCTGGAGAAGGCTGCGAAACCGTTGTTTCAGCTATCGTCTTTCCCGTTTCGGTAACTGAAGTTGCTGGAGGTGGGCTAGACGTTTCCTCTGTGCTATCATTGGCGGTTCTGCTACTTCTTAGTGATGCGGCAGTTTCTTCAGCTGAGGTCTCCTCTACGCTCTTGGTGGATGTACCTGGAGATGGCTGAGAAACCGTTGTTTCAGCTCTCGTCCTTCCCGTTTCGGTAACTGAAGTTGCTGGAGGTGGGCTAGACGTTTCCTCTATGCTCTCTGTAGGGGCACCGCTGCTTGTTGGTGATGCGGCAGTTTCTATAGCTGAGGTCTGCTCTACGCTCTTGGTGGATATACTTGGAGAAGGCTGAGAAACTGTTGTTTCAGCTCTCGTCTTTCCCGTTTCGGTAACTGAAGTTGCTGGAGGTGGGCTTGACGTTTCCTCTGTGCTATCAGTAGGGGTTCTGCTACTTCTTGGTGATTGGAAAGTGTCTATAGCTGAGGTCTCCCCTACGCTCTTGGTGGATGTACCTGGAGAAGGCTGAGAAACCGTTGTTTCAACTCTCGTCTTTCCTGTTTCGGTAACTGAAGTTGCTGGAGGTGGGCTTGACGTTTCCTCTATGCTCTCTGTAGGGGCTCCACTGCTTGTTGGTGATGTGCGAGTTTCTTCAGATGAGGTCTGCTCTACGCTCCTGGTGTATGTACTTGGAGAAGGCGGAGAAACCGTTGTTTCAGCTCTCGTCTTTCCCGTTTCGGTAACTGAAGTTGCTGGAGGTGGGCTTGACGTTTCCTCTGTGCTATCAATAGGGTTTTTGCTACTTCTTGGTGATGGGAAAGTTTCTATACCTGAGGTCTCCTCTCCGACCTTGGTGGATGTACTTGGAGAAGCCTGAGAAACCGTTGTTTCAGCTGTCGTATTTTGCATTTCAGGAAATGAAGTTGCTGGAGGTGGGCTTGACGTTTCCTCTGTACTATCAGTAGGGGTTCTGCTACTTCTTGGTATTGGGAAAGTTTCTATACCTGAGGTCTCCTCTACGCTCTTGGTGGATTTACCTGGAGAAGGCTGAGAAAACGTTGTTTCAGCTGTCATCTTTCCCGTTTTGGTAATTGAAATTGCTGGTGGTGGGCTTGACGTTTCCTCTATGCTCTCCGTAGGGGCTCCGCTGCTTGTTGGTGATGCGGCAGTTTCTTCAGATGAGGTCTCCTCTACGCTCTTGGTGGATGTACCTGGAGAAGGCTGAGAAAACATTGTTTCAGCTGTCATCTTTCCCGTTTTGGTAATTGAAATTGCTGGAGGTGGGCTTGACGTTTCCTCTATGCTCTCCGTAGGGGCTCCGCTGCTTGTTGGTGATGCGGCAGTTTCTTCAAATGAGTTCTGCTCTACGCTCTTGGTGGATGTACCTGGAGAAGGCTGCGAAACCGTTGTTTCAGCTCTCGTCTTTCCCATTTCGGTAACAGAAGATGCTGTAGGTGTGCTTGACGTTTCCTCTATTCTCTCCGTAGGGGCTCCGCTGCTTGTTTGTGATGTGTCAGTTTCTTCAGCTGTGGTCTGCTCTACGCTCTTGGTAGATGTACCTGGAGAAGGCTGAGAAACCGTTGTTTCAGCTATCGTCTTTCCCGTTTCGGAAACTGAAATTGTTGGAGGTGGGCTTGACATTTCCTCTATGCTCTCCGTAGGGGTTCTGCTACTGCTTGGTGATTGGAAAGTTTCTATAGCTGAGGTCTCCTCTACGCTCTTGGTGGATGTACTTGGAGAAGCCTGAGAAACCGTTGTTTCAGCTCTCGTCCTTCCTGTTTCGGTAACTGAAGTTGCTGGAGGTGGGCTTGACGTTTCCTCTATGCTCTCAGTAGGGGCTCTGTTGCTTGTTGGTGATGCGGCAGTTTCTTCAACTGAGTTCTGCTCTACGCTCTTGGTGGATGTACCTGGAGAAGGCTGCGAAACCGTTGTTTCAGCTCTCGTCTTTCCCATTTCGGTAACAGAAGATGCTGTAGGTGTGCTTGACGTTTCCTCTATTCTCTCCGTAGGGGCTCCGCTGCTTGTTTGTGATGTGTCAGTTTCTTCAGCTGTGGTCTGCTCTACGCTCTTGGTAGATGTACCTGGAGAAGGCTGAGAAACCGTTGTTTCAGCTATCGTCTTTCCCGTTTCGGTAACTGAAGTTGCTGGAGGTGGGCTTGACGTTTCCTCTGTGCTATCAGTAGGGGTTCTGCTACTTCTTGGTGATTGGAAAGTTTCTATAGCTGAGGTCTCCTCTACGCTCTTGGTGGATGTACTTGGAGAAGCCTGAGAAACCGTTGTTTCAGCTCTCGTCTTTCCTGTTTCGGTAACTGAAGTTGCCGGAGGTGGGCTTGACGTTTCCTCTATGCTCTCAGTAGGGGCTCTGCTGCTTGTTGGTGATGCAGCAGATTCTCCAGCTGAGGTCTGCTCTACGCTCTTGGTGGATGTACTTGGAGAAGGCTGAGAAACCGTTGTTTCAGCTCTCGTCTTTCCCGTTTCGGTAACTGAAGTTGCTGGAGGTGGGCTTGACGTTTCCTCTATGCTCTCAGTAGATGCTCCGCTGCTTGTTGGTGATGTGGCAGTTTCTGCAGCTGAGTTCTGCTCTACACTCTTGGTGGATGTACCTGGAGAAGGCTGTGAAACCGTTGTTTCAGCTCTCGTCTTTCCCGTTTCGGTAACTGAAGTTGCTGGAGGTGGGCTTGACGTTTCCTCTATGCTCTCAGTAGGGCCTCCGCTGCTTGTTGGTAATGTGGCAGTTTCTTCAGCTGAGATCTGCTCTGCGCTCTTGGTGGATGTACCTGGAGAAGGCTGCGAAACCGTTGTTTCAGCTCTCGTCTTTCCCGTTTCGGTAACTGAAGTTCCTGGAGGTGGGCTAGACGTTTCCTCTGTGCTATCATTGGTGGTTCTGCTACTTCTTAGTGATGCGGCAGTTTCTTCAGCTGAGGTCTCCTCTACGCTCTTGGTGGATGTACCTGGAGAAGGCTGAGAAACCGTTGTTTCAACTCTCGTCTTTCCTGTTTCGGTAACTGAAGTTGCTGGAGGTGGGCTTGACGTTTCCTCTATGCTCTCTGTAGGGGCTCCACTGCTTGTTGGTGATGTGGGAGTTTCTTCAGATGAGGTCTGCTCTACGCTCCTGGTGTATGTACTTGGAGAAGGCGGAGAAACCGTTGTTTCAGCTCTCGTCTTTCCCGTTTCGGTAACTGAAGTTGCTGGAGGTGGGCTTGACGTTTCCTCTGTGCTATCAATAGGGTTTTTGCTACTTCTTGGTGATGGGAAAGTTTCTATACCTGAGGCCTCCTCTCCGCCCTTGGTGGATGTACTTGGAGAAGCCTGAGAAAACGTTGTTTCAGCTGTCGTATTTTGCATTTCAGGAAATGAAGTTGCTGGAGGTGGGCTTGACGTTTCCTCTGTACTATCAGTAGGGGTTCTGCTACTTCTTGGTATTGGGAAAGTTTCTATACCTGAGGTCTCCTCTACGCTCTTGGTGGATTTACCTGGAGAAGGCTGAGAAAACGTTGTTTCAGCTGTCATCTTTCCCGTTTTGGTAATTGAAATTGCTGGAGGTGGGCTTGACGTTTCCTCTATGCTCTCCGTAGGGGCTCCGCTGCTTGTTGGTGATGCGGCAGTTTCTTCAGATGAGGTCTCCTCTACGCTCTTGGTGAATGTACCTGGAGAAGGCTGAGAAAACATTGTTTCAGCTGTCATCTTTCCCGTTTTGGTAATTGAAATTGCTGGAGGTGGGCTTGACGTTTCCTCTATGCTCTCCGTAGGGGCTCCGCTGCTTGTTGGTGATGCGGCAGTTTCTTCAAATGAGTTCTGCTCTACGCTCTTGGTGGATGTACCTGGAGAAGGCTGCGAAACCGTTGTTTCAGCTCTCGTCTTTCCCATTTCGGTAACTGAAATTGTTGGAGGTGGGCTTGACATTTCCTCTATGCTCTCCGTAGGGGTTCTGCTACTTCTTGGTGATTGGAAAGTTTCTATAGCTGAGGTCTCCTCTACGCTCTTGGTGGATGTACTTGGAGAAGCCTGAGAAACCGTTGTTTCAGCTCTCGTCTTTCCTGTTTCGGTAACTGAAGTTGCTGGAGGTGGGCTTGACGTTTCCTCTATGCTCTCTGTAGGGGCTCCACTGCTTGTTGGTGATGTGGGAGTTTCTTCAGATGAGGTCTGCTCTACGCTCCTGGTGTATGTACTTGGAGAAGGCGGAGAAACCGTTGTTTCAGCTCTCGTCTTTCCCGTTTCGGTAACTGAAGTTGCTGGAGGTGGGCTTGACGTTTCCTCTGTGCTATCAATAGGGTTTTTGCTACTTCTTGGTGATGGGAAAGTTTCTATACCTGAGGCCTCCTCTCCGCCCTTGGTGGATGTACTTGGAGAAGCCTGAGAAAACGTTGTTTCAGCTGTCGTATTTTGCATTTCAGGAAATGAAGTTGCTGGAGGTGGGCCTGACGTTTCCTCTGTACTATCAGTAGGGGTTCTGCTACTTCTTGGTATTGGGAAAGTTTCTATACCTGAGGTCTCCTCTACGCTCTTGGTGGATTTACCTGGAGAAGGCTGAGAAAACGTTGTTTCAGCTGTCATCTTTCCCGTTTTGGTAATTGAAATTGCTGGAGGTGGGCTTGACGTTTCCTCTATGCTCTCCGTAGGGGCTCCGCTGCTTGTTGGTGATGCGGCAGTTTCTTCAGATGAGGTCTCCTCTACGCTCTTGGTGAATGTACCTGGAGAAGGCTGAGAAAACATTGTTTCAGCTCTCGTCTTTCCTGTTTCGGTAACTGAAGTTGCCGGAGGTGGGCTTGACGTTTCCTCTATGCTCTCAGTAGGGGCTCTGCTGCTTGTTGGTGATTCGACAGTTTCTTCAGCTGAGGTCTGCTCTACGCTCTTGGTGGATGTACCTGGAGAAGGCTGCGAAACCGTTGTTTCAGCTCTCGTCCTTCCCGTTTCGGTAACTGAAGTTGCTGGAGGTGGGCTAGACGTTTCCTCTATGCTCTCAGTAGGGGCTCCGCTGCTTGTTGGTGATGCGGCAATTTCTATAGCTGAGGTCTGCTCTACGCTCTTGGTAAATGTACCTGGAGAAGGCTGAGAAACCGTTGTTTCAGCTGTCATTTTTCCCGTTTTGGTAATTGAAATTGCTGGAGGTGGGCTTGACGTTTCCTCTATGCTCTCCGTAGGGGATCCGCTGCTTGTTTGTAATGCATCAGTTTGTTCAGCTGAGGTCTGCTCTACGTTCCTGGTGGATCTACTTGGAGACGGCGGAGAAACCGTTGTCTCAGTTCTCGTCTTTCCCATTTCGGTAACAGAAGATGCTGTAGGTGTGCTTGACGTTTCCTCTATTCTCTCCGTAGGGGCTCCGCTGCTTGTTTGTGATGTGTCAGTTTCTTCAGCTGTGGTCTGCTCTACGCTCATGGTAGATGTACCTGTAGAAGGCTGAGAAACCGTTGTTTCAGCTATCGTCTTTCCCGTTTCGGTAACTGAAGTTGCTGGAGGTGGGCTTGACGTTTCCTCTGTGCTATCAGTAGGGGTTCTGCTACTTCTTGGTGATTGGAAAGTTTCTATAGCTGAGGTCTCCTCTACGCTCTTGGTGGATGTACTTGGAGAAGCCTGCGAAACCGTTGTTTCAGCTCTCGTCTTTCCCGTTTTGGTAATTGAAATTGCTGGAGGTGGGCTTGACGTTTCCTCTATGCTCTCCGTAGGGGCTCCGCTGCTTGTTGGTGATGCGGCAGTTTCTTCAGATGAGGTCTGCTCTACGCTCTTGGTGGATGTACCTGGAGAAGGCTGAGAAACCGTTGTTTCAGCTGTCATCTTTCCCGTTTCGGTAACTGAAGTTGCTGGAGGTGGGCTTGACGTTTCCTCTATGCTCTCAGTAGGGCCTCCGCTGCTTGTTGGTGATTCGACAGTTTCTTCAGCTGAGGTCTGCTCTACGCTCTTGGTAAATGTACCTGGAGAAGGCTGAGAAACGGTTGTTTCAGCTGTCATTTTTCCCGTTTTGGTAATTGAAATTGCTGGAGGTGGGCTTGACGTTTCCTCTATGCTCTCCGTAGGGGATCCGCTGCTTGTTTGTGATGTGTCAGTTTCTTCAGCTGTGGTCTGCTCTACGCTCATGGTAGATGTACCTGTAGAAGGCTGAGAAACCGTTGTTTCAGCTATCGTCTTTCCCGTTTCGGTAACTGAAGTTGCTGGAGGTGGGCTTGACGTTTCCTCTGTGCTATCAGTAGGGGTTCTGCTACTTCTTGGTGATTGGAAAGTTTCTATAGCTGAGGTCTCCTCTACGCTCTTGGTGGATGTACTTGGAGAAGCCTGCGAAACCGTTGTTTCAGCTCTCGTCTTTCCCGTTTTGGTAATTGAAATTGCTGGAGGTGGGCTTGACGTTTCCTCTATGCTCTCCGTAGGGGCTCTGCTGCTTGTTGGTGATGCGGCAGTTTCTTCAGATGAGGTCTGCTCTACGCTCTTGGTGGATGTACCTGGAGAAGGCTGAGAAACCGTTGTTTCAGCTGTCATCTTTCCCGTTTCGGTAACTGAAGTTGCTGGAGGTGGGATTGACGTTTCCTCTATGCTCTCCGTAGGGGTTCTGCTACTTCTTGGTGATTGGAAAGTTTCTATACCAGAGGTCTCCTCTCCGCCCTTGGTGGATGTACTTGGAGAAGCCTGAGAAACCGTTGTTTCAGCTCTCGTCTTTCCCGTTTTGGTAACTGAAGTTGCTGGAGATGGGCTTGACGTTTCCTCTATGCTCTCAGTAGAGGCTCCACTGCTTGTTGGTGATGTGGCAGTTTCTTCAGATGAGGTCTGCTCTGCGCTCTTGGTGGATGTACCTGGAGAAGGCTGCGAAACCGTTGTTTCAGCTCTCGTCTTTCCCGTTTCGGTAACTGAAGTTACTGGAGGTGGGCTTGACGTTTCCTCTTTGCTCTCAGTAGGGGATCCGCTGCTTGTTGGTGATGCGGCAGTTTCTTCAGATGAGGTCTGCTCTACTCTCTTGGTGGATGTACCTGGAGAAGGCTGAGAAAACGTTGTTTCAGCTGTCATCTTTCCCGTTTCGGTAACTGAAGTTCCTGGAGGTGGGCTTGACGTTTCCTCTATGCTCTCAGTAGGGGCTCCGCTGCTTGTTGGTGATTCGACAGTTTCTTCAGCTGAGGTCTGCTCTACGCTCTTGGTGGATGTACCTGGAGAAGGCTGCGAAACCGTTGTTTCAGCTCTCGTCTTTCCCGTTTCGGTAACTGAAGTTCCTGGAGGTGGGCTTGATGTTTCCTCTGTGCTATCATTAGGGGTTCTGCTACTTCTTAGTGATGCGGCAGTTTCTTCAGCTGAGGTCTGCTCTACGCTCTTGGTGGATGTACCTGGAGAAGGCTGCGAAACCGTTGTTTCAGCTCTCGTCTTTCCCGTTTCGGTAACTGAAGTTCCTGGAGGTGGGCTTGATGTTTCCTCTGTGCTATCATTAGGGGTTCTGCTACTTCTTAGTGATGCGGCAGTTTCTTCAGCTGAGGTCTCCTCTACGCTCTTGGTGGATGTACCTGGAGATGGCTGAGAAACCATTGTTTCAGCTCTCGTCCTTCCCGTTTCGGTAACTGAAGTTGCTGGAGGTGGGCTAGACGTTTCCTCTATGCTCTCTGTAGGGGCACCGGTGCTTGTTGGTGATGTGGGAGTTTCTTCAGATGAGGTCTGCTCTAGGCTCCTGGTGTATGTACTTGGAGAAGGCGGAGAAACCGTTGTTTCAGCTCTCGTCTTTCCCGTTTCGGTAACTGAAGTTGCTGGAGGTGGGCTTGACGTTTCCTCTGTGCTATCAATAGGGTTTTTGCTACTTCTTTGTGATGGGAAAGTTTCTATACCTGAGGTCTCCTCTCCGCCCTTGGTGGATGTACTTGGAGAAGCCTGAGAAACCGTTGTTTCAGCTGTCGTATTTTGCATTTCAGGAAATGAAGTTGCTGGAGGTGGGCTTGACGTTTCCTCTGTACTATCAGTAGGGGTTCTGCTACTTCTTGGTATTGGGAAAGTTTCTATACCTGAGGTCTCCTCTACGCTCTTGGTGGATGTACCTGGAGAAGGCTGAGAAAACGTTGTTTCAGCTGTCATCTTTCCCGTTTCGGTAATTGAAATTGCCGGAGGTGGGCCTGACGTTTCCTCTATGCTCTCAGTAGGGGCTCCGCTGCTTGTTGCTGATGCGGCAGATTCTCCAGCTGAGGTCTGCTCTACGCTCTTGGTGGATGTACTTGGAGAAGGCTGAGAAACCGTTGTTTCAGCTCTCATCTTTCCCGTTTTGGTAACTGAAGTTGCTGGAGATGGGCTTGACGTTTCCTCTATGCTCTCAGTAGGGGCTCCGCTGCTTGTTGATGATGCGGCAGTTTCTTCAGATGAGGTCTGCTCTACGCTCCTGGTGGATGTACCTGGAAAAGGCTGAGAAACCGTTGTCTCAGCTCTCGTCTTTCCCGTTTCGGTAACTGAAGTTCCTGGAGGTGGACTTGACGTTTCCTCTGTGCTATCAGTAGGGGTTCTACTACTTCTTGGTATTGGGAAAGTTTCTATACCTGAGGTCTCGTCTACGCTCTTGGTGGATGTACTTGGAGAAGGCAGAGAAAACGTTGTTTCAGCTGTCATCTTTCCCGTTTTGGTAATTGAAATTGCTGGAGGTGGGCTTGACGTTTCCTCTATGCTCTCCGTAGGGGCTCCGCTGCTTGTTGGTGATGCGGCAGATTCTTCAGCTGAGGTCTGCTCTACGCTCTTGGTGGATGTACTTGGAGAAGCCTGAGAAACCGTTGTTTCAGCTGTCGTATTTTGCATTTCAGGAAATGAAGTTGCTGAAGGTGGGCTTGATGTTTCCTCTGTACTATCAGTAGGGGTTTTGCTACTTATTGGTGATGGGGAAATTTCTATAGCTGAGGTTTCCTCTACGCTCTTGGGGGATGTACTTGGAGAAGCCTGAGAAACTGTTGTTTCAGCTGTCGAATTTTGCCTTTCAGGAACTGAAGTTGCTGGAGGTGGGCTTGACGTATCCTCTGTGCTATCAGTAGGGGTTCTGCTACTTCTTGGTGATTGGAAAGTTTTTATAACTGAGGTCTCCTCTACACCATTGGTGGATGAACCTGGAGAAGGCTGAGAAACCGTTGTTTCAGCTCTCGTCTTTCCCGTTTCGGTAACTGAAGTTGCTGGAGGTGAGCTTGACGTTTCCTCTATCCTCTCAGTAGGGGCTCCGCTGCTTTTTGGTGATGGGAATATTTCTATAGCTGAGGTCTGCTCTACGCTCTTGGTGGATGTACCTGGAGAAGGCTGAGAAACCGTTGTTTCAGCTCTCGTTCCCGTGTCGGTAATTGAAGTTGCTGGAGGTGGGCTTGACGTTTCCTCTGTTCTATCAGTAGGGGTTCTGCTACTTATTGGTGATGGGGAAGTTTCTATAGCAGAGGTTTCCTCTACGCTCTTGGTGGATGTACCTGGAGAAGGCTGCGAAACCGTTGTTTCAGCTCTCGTCTTTCCCGTTTCGGTCACTGAAGTTCCTGGAGGTGGGCTTGACGTTTCCTCTATGCTCTCAGTAGGGGTTCTGCTACTTCTTGGTGATGGGAAAGTTTCTATAGCTGAGGTCTCCTCTACACCATTGGTGGATGTACCTGGAGAAGGCTGAGAAACCGTTGTTTCAGCTCTCTTTTTTCCCATTTCGGTAACTGAAGTTGCTGGAGGTGAGCTTGACGTTTCCTCTATCCTCTCAGTAGGGGCTCCGCTGCTTTTTGGTGATGGGAAAATTTCTATAGCTGAGGTCTGCTCTACGCTCTTGGTGGATGTACCTGGAGAAGGCTGAGAAACCGTTGTTTCAGCTCTCGTCTTTCCCGTTTTGGTCACTGA
This sequence comes from Zootoca vivipara, assembly GCF_965207765.1. Taxonomy (NCBI): domain Eukaryota; kingdom Metazoa; phylum Chordata; class Lepidosauria; order Squamata; family Lacertidae; genus Zootoca; species Zootoca vivipara. Next base: position 85,584,347 of record NC_142589.1, on the reverse strand, counting down.
AGTTCCTGGAGGTGGGCTTGACGTTTCCTCTATGCTCTCAGTAGGGGCTCCGCTGCTTTTTGGTGATGGGAAAATTTCTATAGCTGAGGTCTGCTCTACGCTCTTGGTGGATGTACCTGGAGAAGGCTGAGAAACCGTTGTTTCAGCTGTCATCTTTCCCGTTTTGGTAATTGATGTTGCTGGAGGTGGGCTTGACGTTTCCTCTATGCTCTCTGTTGGGGCTCCGCTGCTTGTTGGTGATGTGGGAGTTTCTTCAGATGAGGTCTGCTCTACGCTCCTGGTGTATGTACTTGGAGAAGGCTGAGAAACCGTTGTTTCAGCTCTCGTCTTTCCCGTTTCGGTAACTGAAGTTGCTGGAGGTGGGCTTGACGTTTCCTCTGTGCTATCAATAGTGGTTTTGCTACTTCTTGGTGATGGGAAAGTTTCTATACCTGAGGTCTCCTCTCCGCCCTTGGTGGATGTACTTGGAGAAGGCTGAGAAACCGTTGTTTCAGCTGTCGTATTTTGCATTTCAGGAAATGAAGTTGCTGGAGGTGGGCTTGACGTTTCCTCTGTACTATCAGTAGGGGCTCCGCTGCTTGTTGGTGATTGGAAAGATTCTTCAACTGAGGTCTCCTCTATGCCCTTGGTGGATGTAGCTGGAGAAGGCTGAGAAACCGTTGTTTCAGCTCTCGTCTTTCCCGTTTCAGTAACTGAAGTTGCTGGAGGTGGGCTTGACATTTCCTCTATGCTCTCAGTAGGGGCTCCGCTGCTTGTTTGTGATGCATCAGTTTCTTCAGCTGAGGTCTGCTCTACGCTCCTGGTGGATGTACTTGGAGAAGGCGGAGAAACCGCTGTTTCAGCTCTCATCTTTCCCGCTTCGGTAACTGCAGTTGCTGGAGATGGGCTTGACGTTTCCTCTATGCTCTCAGTAGGGGCTCCGCTCCTTGTTGGTGATGCGGCAGTTTCTATAGCTGAGGTCTGCTCTACGCTCTTGGTGGATGTACTTGGAGAAGGCTGGGAAAACGTTGTTTTAGCTCCCGTCTTTCCCGTTTCGGTAACTGAAGTTGCTGGAGGTGGGCTTGACGTTTCCTCTATGCTCTCTGTAGGGGCTCCGCTGCTTGTTGGTGATGCGGCAGTTTCTTCAGATGAGGTCTGCTCTACGCTCTTGGTGGATGTACCTGGAGAAGTCTGAGAAACCGTTGTTTCAGCTCTCGTCTTTCCCGTTTCGGTAACTGAAGTTCCTGCAGGTGGACTTGATGTTTCCTCTATGCTCTCTGTAGGGGCTCCGCTGCTTGTTGGTGATGTGGCAGTTTCTTCAGCTGAGGTCTGCTGTACGCTCCTGGTGTATGTACTTGGAGAAGGCGGAGAAACCGTTGTTTCAGCTCTCGTCTTTTCTGTTTCGGTAACTGAAGTTGCTGGAGGTGGATTTGACGTTTCCTCTGTGCTATCAGTAGGGGTTCTGCTACTTCTTGGTGATGGGAAAGTTTCTATACCTGAGGTCTTCTCTACGCTCTTGGTGGATGTACTTGGAGAAGCCTGAGAAACTGTTGTTTCAGCTGTCGTATTTTGCATTTCAGGAACTGAAGTTCCTGGAGGTGGGCTTGACGTTTCCTCTGTGCTATCAGTAGGGGCTCTGCTGCTTGTTTGTGATGCGTCAGTTTCTTCAGCTGAGGTCTGCTCTACGCTCTTGGTGGATGTAGTTGGAGAAGACGGAGAAAGCGTTGTTTCAGCTCTCGTCTTTCCCGTTTCGGTAACTGAAGTTCCTGGAGGTGGGCTTGACATTTCCTCTGTACTATCAGTAGGGGTTTTGCTACTTATTGGTGAAGGGGAAATTTCTATAGCTGAGGTTTCCTCTACGCTCTTGGTCGATGTACCTAGAGAAGGCTGAGAAAACGTTTCAGCTGTCATCTTTCCCGTTTCGGTAACTGAAGTTGCTGAAGGTGAACTTGACGTTTCCTCTATGCTCTCCGTAGGGGCTCCGCTGCTTGTTGGTGATTGGGAAGTTTCTATATTTGAGGTCTCCTCTACGCTCTTGGTGGATGTACCTGGAGAAGTCTGAGAAACCGTTGTTTCAGCTCTCGTCTTTCCCGTTTCGGTAACTGAAGTTCTTGGAGGTGGGCTTGACGTTTCCTCTATGCTCTCTGTAGGGGCTCCGCTGCTTGTTTGTAATGCATCAGTTTGTTCAGCTGAGGTCTGCTCTACGCTCCTGGTGGATGTACTTGGAGAAGGCGGAGAAACCGTTGTTTCAGCTCTCGTCTTTCCCGTTTCGATCACTGAAGTTGCTGGAGGTGGGCTTGATGTTTCCTCTCTGCTATCAGTAGGGGTTCTGCTACTTCTTGGTGATTGGAAAGTGTCTATAGCTGAGGTCTCCTCTACGCTCTTGGTGGATGTAGTTGCAGAAGGCGGAGAAACCGTTGTTTCAGCTCTCGTCTTTCCCATTTTGATAACTGAAGTTGCTGGAGGTGGGCTTGACGTTTCCTCTATGCTCTCTGTAGGGGCTCCGCTGCTTGTTTGTAATGCATCAGTTTCTTCAGCTGAGGTCTGCTCTACGCTCTTGGTGGATGTACTTGGAGAAGGCTGAGAAACGGTTGTTTCAGCTCTCGTCTTTCCCGTTTCGGTAACTGAAGTTCCTGAAGGTGGACTTGACGTTTCCTCTGTGCTATCAGTAGGGGTTCTGCTACTTCTTGGTGATTGGAAAGATTCTTCAACTGAGGTCTCCTCTATGCCCTTGGTGGATGTACCTGGAGAAGGCTGAGAAACCGTTGTTTCAGCTCTCGTCTTTCCCGTTTCAGTAACTGAAGTTGCTGGAGGTGGGCTTGACGTTTCCTCTATGCTCTCTGTAGGGGCTCCGCTGCTTGTTTGTGATGCATCAGTTTCTTCAGCTGAGGTCTGCTCTACGCTCCTGGTGGATGTACTCGGAGAAGGCGGAGAAACCGCTGTTTCAGCTCTCATCTTTCCCGCTTCGGTAACTGCAGTTGCTGGAGATGGGCTTGACGTTTCCTCTATGCTCTCAGTAGGGGCTCCGCTCCTTGTTGGTGATGTGGCAGTTTCTATAGCTGAGGTCTGCTCTACGCTCTTGGTGGATGTACTTGGAGAAGGCTGAGAAATCGTTGTTTCAGCTCTCGTCTTTCCCGTTTCGGTAACTGAAGTTCCAGGAGGTGGACTTGATATTTCCTCTATGCTCTCTGTAGGGGCTCCGCTGCTTGTTGGTGATGTGGCAGTTTCTTCAGCTGAGGTCTGCTCTACACTCCTGGTGGATGTACTTGGAGAAGGCAGAGAAACCGTTGTTTCAGCTCTCGTCTTTCCCGTTTCGGTAATTGAAGTTGCTGGAGGTGGGCTTGACGTTTCCTCTGTGCTATCAGTAGGGGTTCTGCTACTTCTTGGTGATTGGAAAGTTTCTATACCTGAGGTCTCCTCTACGCTCTTGGTGGGTGTACCTGGAGAAGGCTGAGAAACCGTTGCTTCAGCTCTCGTCTTTTCTGTTTCGGTAACTGAAGTTGCTGGAGGTGGATTTGACGTTTCCTCTGTGCTATCAGTAGGGGTTCTGCTACTTCTTGGTGATGGGAAAGTTTCTATACCTGAGGTCTCCTCTACGCTCTTGGTGGATGTACTTGGAGAAGCCTGAGAAACTGTTGTTTCAGCTGTCGTATTTTGCATTTCAGGAACTGAAGTTGCTGGAGGTGGGCTTGACGTTTCCTCTGTGCTATCAGTAGGGGCTCTGCTGCTTGTTTGTGATGCGTCAGTTTCTTCAGGTGAGGTCTGCTCTACGCTCTTGGTGGATGTAGTTGGAGAAGGCGGAGAAACCGTTGTTTCAGCTCTCGTCTTTCTCGTTTCGGTAACTGAAGTTCCTGGAGGTGGGCTTGACGTTTCCTCTATGCTCTCAGTAGGGGCTCCGCTGCTTGTTTGTGATGCATCAGTTTCTTCAGCTGAGGTCTGCTCTACGCGCTTGGTGGATGTACTTGGAGAAGGCTGAGAAACGGTTGTTTCAGCTCTCGTCTTTCCCATTTCGGTAACTGAAGTTCCTGAAGGTGGACTTGACGTTTCCTCTGTGCTATCAGTAGGGGTTCTGCTACTTCTTGGTGATTGGAAAGTGTCTATAGCTGAGGTCTCCCCTACGCTCTTGGTGGATGTACCTGGAGAAGGCTGAGAAACCGTTGTTTCAACTCTCGTCTTTCCTGTTTCGGTAACTGAAGTTGCTGGAGGTGGGCTTGACGTTTCCTCTATGCTCTCTGTAGGGGCTCCGCTGCTTCTTGGTGATGTGGGAGTTTCTTCAGATGAGGTCTGCTCTACGCTCCTGGTGGATGTACTTGGAGAAGGCTGAGAAACCGTTGTTTCAGCTCTCGTCTTTCCCGTTTCGGTAACTGAAGTTGCTATAGGTGAGCTTGACGTTTCCTCTATCCTCTCAGTAGGGGCTCCGCTGCTTTTTGGTGATGGGAATATTTCTATAGCTGAGGTCTGCTCTACGCTCTTGGTGGATATACCTGGAGAAGGCTGAGAAACCGTTGTTTCAGCTCTCGTTCCCGTGTCGGTAATTGAAGTTGCTGGAGGTGGGCTTGACGTTTCCTCTGTTCTATCAGTAGGGGTTCTGCTACTTATTGGTGATGGGGAAGTTTCTATAGCAGAGGTTTCCTCTACGCTCTTGGTGGATGTACCTGGAGAAGGCTGCGAAACCGTTGTTTCAGCTCTCGTCTTTCCCGTTTCGGTCACTGAAGTTCCTGGAGGTGGGCTTGACGTTTCCTCTATGCTCTCAGTAGGGGTTCTGCTACTTCTTGGTGATGGAAAAGTTTTTATAGCTGAGGTCTCCTCTACACCATTGGTGGATGTAGTTTGAGAAGGCGGAGAAACCGTTGTCTCAGCTCTCTTTTTTCCCATTTCGGTAACTGAAGTTGCTGGAGGTGAGCTTGACGTTTCCTCTATCCTCTCAGTAGGGGCTCCGCTGCTTTTTGGTGATGGGAAAATTTCTATAGCTGAGGTCTGCTCTACGCTCTTGGTGGATGTACCTGGAGAAGGCTGAGAAACCGTTGTTTCAGCTCTCGTCTTTCCCGTTTTGGTCACTGAAGTTCCTGGAGGTGGGCTTGACGTTTCCTCTATGCTCTCAGTAGGGGTTCTGCTACTTCTTGGTGATGTGGGAGTTTCTATAGCTGAGGTCTCCTCTACACCATTGTTGGATGTACCTGGAGAAGGCTGAGAAACCGTTGTTTCAGCTCTCGTTTTTCCCATTTCGGTAACTGAAGTTGCTGGAGGTGAGCTTGACGTTTCCTCTATCCTCTCAGTAGGGGCTCCGCTGCTTTTTGGTGATGGGAAAATTTCTATAGCTGAGGTCTGCTCTACGCTCTTGGTGGATGTACCTGGAGAAGGCTGAGAAACCGTTGTTTCAGCTGTCATCTTTCCCGTTTTGGTAATTGAAGTTGCTGGAGGTGGGCTTGACGTTTCCTCTATGCTCTCTGTAGGGGCTCCGCTGCTTGTTGGTGATGTGGGAGTTTCTTCAGATGAGGTCTGCTCTACGCTCCTGGTGTATGTACTTGGAGAAGGCTGAGAAACCGTTGTTTCAGCTCTCGTCTTTCCCGTTTCGGTAACTGAAGTTGCTGGAGGTGGGCTTGACGTTTCTTCTGTGCTATCAATAGGGGTTTTGCTACTTCTTGGTGATGGGAAAGTTTCTATACCTGAGGTCTCCTCTCCGCCCTTGGTGGATGTACTTGGAGAAGGCTGAGAAACCGTTGTTTCAACTGTCGTATTTTGCATTTCAGGAAATGAAGTTGCTGGAGGTGGGCTTGACGTTTCCTCTGTACTATCAGTAGGGGCTCCGCTGCTTGTTGGTGATTGGGAAGTTTCTATACCTGAGGTCTTCTCTATGCCCTTGGTGGATGTACTTGGAGAAGGCTGAGTAACCGTTGTTTCAGCTCTCGTCTTTCCCGTTTCGGTAACTGAAGTTCCTGGAGGTGGGCTTGACGTTTCCTCTATGCTCTCTGTAGGGGCTCCGCTGCTTGTTGGTGATGTGGGAGTTTCTTCAGATGAGGTCTGCTCTACGCTCCTGGTGTATGTACTTGGAGAAGGCTGAGAAACCGTTGTTTCAGCTCTCGTCTTTCCCGTTTTGGTAACTGAAGTTGCTGGAGGTGGGCTTGACGTTTCTTCTGTGCTATCAATAGGGGTTTTGCTACTTCTTGGTGATGGGAAAGTTTCTATACCTGAGGTCTCCTCTCCGCCCTTGGTGGATGTACTTGGAGAAGGCTGAGAAACCGTTGTTTCAACTGTCGTATTTTGCATTTCAGGAAATGAAGTTGCTGGAGGTGGGCTTGACGTTTCCTCTGTACTATCAGTAGGGGCTCCGCTGCTTGTTGGTGATTGGGAAGTTTCTATACCTGAGGTCTTCTCTATGCCCTTGGTGGATGTACTTGGAGAAGGCTGAGTAACCGTTGTTTCAGCTCTCGTCTTTCCCGTTTCGGTAACTGAAGTTCCTGGAGGTGGGCTTGACGTTTCCTCTATGCTCTCAGTAGGGGCTCCGCTGCTTGTTTGTGATGCATCAGTTTCTTCAGCTGAGGTCTGCTCTACGCTCCTGGTGGATGTACTTGGAGAAGGCTGAGAAACGGTTGTTTCAGCTCTCGTCTTTCCCGTTTCGGTAACTGAAGTTCCTGAAGGTGGACTTGACGTTTCCTCTGTGCTATCAGTAGGGGTTCTGCTACTTCTTGGTGATTGGAAAGATTCTTCAACTGAGGTCTCCTCTATGCCCTTGGTGGATGTACCTGGAGAAGGCTGAGAAACCGTTGTTTCAGCTCTCGTCTTTCCCGTTTCAGTAACTGAAGTTGCTGGAGGTGGGCTTGACGTTTCCTCTATGCTCTCTGTAGGGGCTCCGCTGCTTGTTTGTGATGCATCATTTTCTTCAGCTGAGGTCTGCTCTACGCTCCTGGTGGATGTACTTGGAGAAGGCGGAGAAACCGCTGTTTCAGCTCTCATCTTTCCCGCTTCGGTAACTGCAGTTGCTGGAGATGGGCTTGACGTTTCCTCTATGCTCTCAGTAGGGGCTCCGCTCCTTGTTGGTGATGCGGCAGTTTCTATAGCTGAGGTCTGCTCTACGCTCTTGGTGGATGTACTTGGAGAAGGCTGAGAAAACGTTGTTTTAGCTCTCGTCTTTCCCGTTTCGGTAACTGAAGTTGCTGGAGGTGGGCTTGACGTTTCCTCTATGCTCTCTGTAGGGGCTCCGCTGCTTGTTGGTGATGCGGCAGTTTCTTCAGATGAGGTCTGCTCTACGCTCTTGGTGGATGTACCTGGAGAAGTCTGAGAAACCGTTGTTTCAGCTCTCGTCTTTCCCGTTTCGGTAACTGAAGTTCCAGGAGGTGGACTTGATGTTTCCTCTATGCTCTCTGTAGGGGCTCCGCTGCTTGTTGGTGATGTGGCAGTTTCTTCAGCTGAGGTCTGCTGTACGCTCCTGGTGTATGTACTTGGAGAAGGCGGAGAAACCGTTGTTTCAGCTCTCGTCTTTTCTGTTTCGGTAACTGAAGTTGCTGGAGGTGGATTTGACGTTTCCTCTGTGCTATCAGTAGGGGTTCTGCTACTTCTTGGTGATGGGAAGGTTTCTATACCTGAGGTCTTCTCTACGCTCTTGGTGGATGTACTTGGAGAAGCCTGAGAAACTGTTGTTTCAGCTGTCGTATTTTGCATTTCAGGAACTGAAGTTGCTGGAGGTGGGCTTGACGTTTCCTCTGTGCTATCAGTAGGGGCTCTGCTGCTTGTTTGTGATGCGTCAGTTTCTTCAGCTGAGGTCTGCTCTACGCTCTTGGTGGATGTAGTTGGAGAAGGCGGAGAAACCATTGTTTCAGCTCTCGTCTTTCCCATTTTGATAACTGAAGTTGCTGGAGGTGGGCTTGACGTTTCCTCTATGCTCTCTGTAGGGGCTCCGCTGCTTGTTTGTAATGCATCAGTTTGTTCAGCTGAGGTCTCCTCTACGCTCCTGGTGGATGTACTTGGAGAAGGCGGAGGAACCGTTGTTTCAGCTCTCGTCTTTCCCGTTTCGATCACTGAAGTTGCTGGAGGTGGGCTTGATGTTTCCTCTCTGCTATCAGTAGGGGTTCTGCTACTTCTTGGTGATTGGAAAGTTTCTATAGCTGAGGTCTGCTCTACGCTCTTGGTGGATGTACTTGGAGAAGGCTGAGAAACCGTTGTTTCAGCTCTCGTCTTTCCCGTTTCGGTAACTGAAGTTCCTGGAGGTGGGCTTGACATTTCCTCTGTACTATCAGTAGGGGTTTTGCTACTTATTGGTGAAGGGGAAATTTCTATAGCTGAGGTTTCCTCTACGCTCTTGGTCGATGTACCTAGAGAAGGCTGAGAAAACGTTTCAGCTGTCATCTTTCCCGTTTCGGTAACTGAAGTTGCTGAAGGTGGGCTTGATGTTTCCTCTCTGCTATCAGTAGGGGTTCTGCTACTTCTTGGTGATTGGAAAGTTTCTATAGCTGAGGTCTGCTCTACGCTCTTGGTGGATGTACTTGGAGAAGTCTGAGAAACCGTTGTTTCAGCTCTCGTCTTTCCCGTTTCGGTAACTGAAGTTCTTGGAGGTGGGCTTGACGTTTCCTCTATGCTCTCTGTAGGGGCTCCGCTGCTTGTTTGTAATGCATCAGTTTGTTCAGCTGAGGTCTGCTCTACGCTCCTGGTGGATGTACTTGGAGAAGGCGGAGAAACCGTTGTTTCAGCTCTCGTCTTTCTTGTTTCGGTAACTGAAGTTGCTGGAGGTGGGCTTGACGTTTCCTCTATGCTCTCAGTAGGGGGTCCGCTGCTTGTTGGTGATGCGGCAGTTTCTTCAGATGAGGTCTGCTCTACGCTCCTGGTGGATGTACCTGGAGAAGGCTGAGAAAACGTTGTTTCAGCTGTCATCTTTCCCGTTTCGGTAATTGAAATTGCCGGAGGTGGGCTTGACGTTTCCTCTATGCTCTCAGTAGGGGCTCCGCTGCTTGTTGGTGGTGCAGCAGTTTCTTCAGATGAGGTCTGCTCTACGCTCTTGGTGGATGTACCTGGAGAAGGCTGAGAAAACGTTGTTTCAGCTGTCATCTTTCCCGTTTCGGTAATTGAAATTGCCGGAGGTGGGCTTGACGTTTCCTCTATGCTCTCAGTAGGGGCTCCGCTGCTTGTTTGTGATGCATCAGTTTCTTCAGCTGAGGTCTGCTCTACGCGCTTGGTGGATGTACTTGGAGAAGGCTGAGAAACGGTTGTTTCAGCTCTCGTCTTTCCCATTTCGGTAACTGACGTTCCTGAAGGTGGACTTGACGTTTCCTCTGTGCTATCAGTAGGGGTTCTGCTACTTCTTGGTGATTGGAAAGATTCTTCAACTGAGGTCTCCTCTATGTCCTTGGTGGATGTACCTGGAGAAGGCTGAGAAACCGTTGTTTCAGCTCTCGTCTTTCCCGTTTCAGTAACTGAAGTTGCTGGAGGTGGGCTTGACGTTTCCTCTATGCTCTCAGTAGGGGCTCCGCTCCTTGTTGGTGATGCGGCAGTTTTTATAGCTGAGGTCTGCTCTACGCTCTTGGTGGATGTACTTGGAGAAGGCTGAGAAATCGTTGTTTCAGCTCTCGTATTTCCCGTTTCGGTAACTGAAGTTGCTGGAGGTGGACTTGATGTTTCCTCTATGCTCTCTGTAGGGGCTCCGATGCTTGTTGGTGATGCGGCAGTTTCTTCAGATGAGGTCTGCTCTACGCTCTTGGTGGATGTACCTGGAGAAGTCTGAGAAACCGTTGTTTCAGCTCTCGTCTTTCCCGTTTCGGTAACTGAAGTTCCAGGAGGTGGACTTGACGTTTCCTCTGTGCTATCAGTAGGGGTTCTGCTACTTCTTGGTGATTGGAAAGTTTCTATACCTGAGGTCTCCTCTACGCTCTTGGTGGATGTACCTGGAGAAGGCTGAGAAACCGTTGCTTCAGCTCTCGTCATTTCTGTTTCGGTAACTGAAGTTGCTGGAGGTGGATTTGACGTTTCCTCTGTGCTATCAGTAGGGGTTCTGCTACTTCTTGGTGATGGGAAAGTTTCTATACCTGAGGTCTCCTCTACGCTCTTGGTGGATGTACTTGGAGAAGCCTGAGAAACTGTTGTTTCAGCTGGCGTATTTTGCATTTCAGGAACTGAAGTTGCTGGAGGTGGGCTTGACGTTTCCTCTGTGCTATCAGTTGGGGCTCTGCTGCTTGTTTGTGATGCGTCAGTTTCTTCAGGTGAGGTCTGCTCTACGCTCTTGGTGGATGTAGTTGGAGAAGGCGGAGAAACCGTTGTTTCAGCTCTCGTCTTTCCCATTTTGATAACTGAAGTTGCTGGAGGTGGGCTTGACGTTTCCTCTATGCTCTCTGTAGGGGCTCCGCTGCTTGTTTGTAATGCATCAGTTTGTTCAGCTGAGGTCTGCTCTACGCTCCTGGTGGATGTACTTGGAGAAGGCGGAGAAACCGTTGTTTCAGCTCTCGTCTTTCCCGTTTCGATCACTGAAGTTGCTGGAGGTGGGCTTGATGTTTCCTCTCTGCTATCAGTAGGGGTTCTGCTACTTCTTGGTGATTGGAATGTTTCTATAGCTGAGGTCTGCTCTACGCTCTTGGTGGATGTACTTGGAGAAGGCTGAGAAAGAGTTGTTTCAGCTCTCGTCTTTCCCGTTTCGGTAACTGAAGTTCCTGGAGGTGGGCTTGACATTTCCTCTGTACTATCAGTAGGGGTTTTGCTACTTATTGGTGAAGGGGAAATTTCTATAGCTGAGGTTTCCTCTACGCTCTTGGTCGATGTACCTAGAGAAGGCTGAGAAAACGTTTCAGCTGTCATCTTTCCCGTTTCGGTAACTGAAGTTGCTGAAGGTGAACTTGACGTTTCCTCTATGCTCTCCGTAGGGGCTCCGCTGCTTGTTGGTGATTGGGAAGTTTCTATATATGAGGTCTCCTCTACGCTCTTGGTGGATGTACCTGGAGAAGTCTGAGAAACCGTTGTTTCAGCTCTCGTCTTTCCCGTTTCGGTAACTGAAGTTCTTGGAGGTGGGCTTGACGTTTCTTCTATGCTCTCTGTAGGGGCTCCGCTGCTTGTTGGTGATTGGGAAGTTTCTATAGCTGAGGTCTCCTCTATGCCCTTCGTGGATGTACTTGGAGAAGGCTGAGAAAACGTTGTTTCAGCTCTCGTCTTTCCCGTTTCGATCACTGAAGTTGCTGGAGGTGGGCTTGATGTTTCCTCTCTGCTATCAGTAGGGGTTCTGCTACTTCTTGGTGATTGGAAAGTTTCTATAGCTGAGGTCTGCTCTACGCTCTTGGTGGATGTACTTGGAGAAGGCTGAGAAAGGGTTGTTTCAGCTCTCGTCTTTCCCGTTTCGGTAACTGAAGTTCCTGGAGGTGGGCTTGACATTTCCTCTGTACTATCAGTAGGGGTTTTGCTACTTATTGGTGAAGGGGAAATTTCTATAGCTGAGGTTTCCTCTACGCTCTTGGTCGATGTACCTAGAGAAGGCTGAGAAAACGTTTCAGCTGTCATCTTTCCCATTTCGGTAACTGAAGTTGCTGAAGGTGAACTTGAGGTTTCCTCTATGCTCTCCGTAGGGGCTCCGCTGCTTGTTGGTGATTGGGAAGTTTCTATATATGAGGTCTCCTCTACGCTCTTGGTGGATGTACCTGGAGAAGTCTGAGAAACCGTTGTTTCAGCTCTCGTCTTTCCCGTTTCGGTAACTGAAGTTCTTGGAGGTGGGCTTGACGTTTCCTCTATGCTCTCTGTAGGGGCTCTGCTGCTTGTTTGTAATGCATCAGTTTGTTCAGCTGAGGTCTGCTCTACGCTCCTGGTGGATGTACTTGGAGAAGGCGGAGAAACCGTTGTTTCAGCTCTCGTCTTTCCCGTTTCGATCACTGAAGTTGCTGGAGGTGGGCTTGATGTTTCCTCTCTGCTATCAGTAGGGGTTCTGCTACTTCTTGGTGATTGGAAAGTTTCTATAGCTGAGGTCTGCTCTACGCTCTTGGTGGATGTACTTGGAGAAGCCTGAGAAAGGGTTGTTTCAGCTCTCGTCTTTCCCGTTTCGGTAACTGAAGTTGCTGGAGGTGGGCTTGACGTTTCCTCTGTGCTATCAGTAGGGGTTCTGCTACTTCTTGGTGATTGGAAAGTGTCTATAGCTGAGGTCTCCTCTACGCTCTTGGTGGATGTACTTGGAGAAGGCTGAGAAAGCATTGTTTCAGCTCTCGTCTTTCCCGTTTCGGTAACTGAAGTTGCTGGAGGTGGGCTTGACGTTTCCTCTATGCTCTCTGTAAGGGCTCCGCTGCTTGTTTGTGATGTGTCAGTTTCTTCAGCTGAGGTCTGCTCTACGCTCCTGGTGGATGTACTTGGAGAAGGCTGAGAAACCGTTGTCTCAGCTCTCGTCTTTCCCGTTTCAGTAACTGAAGTTGCTGGAGGTGGGCTTGACGTTTCCTCTATGCTCTCAGTAGGGGCTCCGCTCCTTGTTGGTGATGCGGCAGTTTCTATAGCTGAGGTCTCCTCTATGCCCTTCGTGGATGTACTTGGAGAAGGCTGAGAAAACGTTGTTTCAGCTCTCGTCTTTCCCGTTTCAGTAACTGAAGTTGCTGGAGGTGGGCTTGACGTTTCCTCTATGCTCTCAGTAGGGGCTCCGCTGCTTGTTGGTGATTGGGAAGTTTCTATAGCTGAGGTCTCCTCTATGCCCTTCGTGGATGTACTTGGAGAAGGCTGAGAAAACGTTGTTTCAGCTCTCGTCTTTCCCGTTTCGATCACTGAAGTTGCTGGAGGTGGGCTTGATGTTTCCTCTCTGCTATCAGTAGGGGTTCTGCTACTTCTTGGTGATTGGAAAGTTTCTATAGCTGAGGTCTGCTCTACGCTCTTGGTGGATGTACTTGGAGAAGGCTGAGAAAGGGTTGTTTCAGCTCTCGTCTTTCCCGTTTCGGTAACTGAAGTTGCTGGAGGTGGGCTTGACGTTTCCTCTGTGCTATCAGTAGGGGTTCTGCTACTTCTTGGTGATTGGAAAGTGTCTATAGCTGAGGTCTCCTCTACGCTCTTGATGGATGTACTTGGAGAAGGCTGAGAAAGCGTTGTTTCAGCTCTCGTCTTTCCCGTTTCAGTAACTGAAGTTGCTGGAGGTGGGCTTGACGTTTCCTCTATGCTCTCAGTAGGGGCTCTGCTCCTTGTTGGTGATGCGGCAGTTTTTATAGCTGAGGTCTGCTCTACGCTCTTGGTGGATGTACTTGGAGAAGGCTGAGAAATCGTTGTTTCAGCTCTCGTATTTCCCGTTTCGGTAACTGAAGTTGCTGGAGGTGGACTTGATGTTTCCTCTATGCTCTCTGTAGGGGCTCCGATGCTTGTTGGTGATGCGGCAGTTTCTTCAGATGAGGTCTGCTCTACGCTCTTGGTGGATGTACTTGGAGAAGCCTGAGAAACCGTTGTTTCAGCTCTCGTCTTTCCCGTTTCGGTAACTGAAGTTCCAGGAGGTGGACTTGATGTTTCCTCTATGCTCTCTGTAGGGGCTCCGCTGCTTGTTGGTGATGTGGCAGTTTCTTCAGCTGAGGTCTGCTCTACGCTCCTGGTGGATGTACTTGGAGAAGGCAGAGAAACCGTTGTTTCAGCTCTCGTCTTTCCCGTTTCGGTAATTGAAGTTGCTGGAGGTGGGCTTGACGTTTCCTCTGTGCTATCAGTAGGGGTTCTGCTACTTCTTGGTGATTGGAAAGTTTCTATACCTGAGGTCTCCTCTACGCTCTTGGTGGATGTACCTGGAGAAGGCTGAGAAACCGTTGCTTCAGCTCTCGTCATTTCTGTTTCGGTAACTGAAGTTGCTGGAGGTGGATTTGACGTTTCCTCTGTGCTATCAGTAGGGGTTCTGCTACTTCTTGGTGATGGGAAAGTTTCTATACCTGAGGTCTCCTCTACGCTCTTGGTGGATGTACTTGGAGAAGCCTGAGAAACTGTTGTTTCAGCTGGCGTATTTTGCATTTCAGGAACTGAAGTTGCTGGAGGTGGGCTTGACGTTTCCTCTGTGCTATCAGTTGGGGCTCTGCTGCTTGTTTGTGATGCGTCAGTTTCTTCAGGTGAGGTCTGCTCTACGCTCTTGGTGGATGTAGTTGGAGAAGGCGGAGAAACCGTTGTTTCAGCTCTCGTCTTTCCCATTTTGATAACTGAAGTTGCTGGAGGTGGGCTTGACGTTTCCTCTATGCTCTCTGTAGGGGCTCCGCTGCTTGTTTGTAATGCATCAGTTTGTTCAGCTGAGGTCTGCTCTACGCTCCTGGTGGATGTACTTGGAGAAGGCGGAGAAACCGTTGTTTCAGCTCTCGTCTTTCCCGTTTCGATCACTGAAGTTGCTGGAGGTGGGCTTGATGTTTCCTCTCTGCTATCAGTAGGGGTTCTGCTACTTCTTGGTGATTGGAATGTTTCTATAGCTGAGGTCTGCTCTACGCTCTTGGTGGATGTACTTGGAGAAGGCTGAGAAAGAGTTGTTTCAGCTCTCGTCTTTCCCGTTTCGGTAACTGAAGTTCCTGGAGGTGGGCTTGACATTTCCTCTGTACTATCAGTAGGGGTTTTGCTACTTATTGGTGAAGGGGAAATTTCTATAGCTGAGGTTTCCTCTACGCTCTTGGTCGATGTACCTAGAGAAGGCTGAGAAAACGTTTCAGCTGTCATCTTTCCCGTTTCGGTAACTGAAGTTGCTGAAGGTGAACTTGACGTTTCCTCTATGCTCTCCGTAGGGGCTCCGCTGCTTGTTGGTGATTGGGAAGTTTCTATATATGAGGTCTCCTCTACGCTCTTGGTGGATGTACCTGGAGAAGTCTGAGAAACCGTTGTTTCAGCTCTCGTCTTTCCCGTTTCGGTAACTGAAGTTCTTGGAGGTGGGCTTGACGTTTCTTCTATGCTCTCTGTAGGGGCTCCGCTGCTTGTTGGTGATTGGGAAGTTTCTATAGCTGAGGTCTCCTCTATGCCCTTCGTGGATGTACTTGGAGAAGGCTGAGAAAACGTTGTTTCAGCTCTCGTCTTTCCCGTTTCGATCACTGAAGTTGCTGGAGGTGGGCTTGATGTTTCCTCTCTGCTATCAGTAGGGGTTCTGCTACTTCTTGGTGATTGGAAAGTTTCTATAGCTGAGGTCTGCTCTACGCTCTTGGTGGATGTACTTGGAGAAGGCTGAGAAAGGGTTGTTTCAGCTCTCGTCTTTCCCGTTTCGGTAACTGAAGTTGCTGGAGGTGGGCTTGACGTTTCCTCTGTGCTATCAGTAGGGGTTTTGCTACTTATTGGTGAAGGGGAAATTTCTATAGCTGAGGTTTCCTCTACGCTCTTGGTCGATGTACCTAGAGAAGGCTGAGAAAACGTTTCAGCTGTCATTTTTCCCGTTTCGGTAACTGAAGTTGCTGAAGGTGAACTTGAGGTTTCCTCTATGCTCTCCGTAGGGGCTCCGCTGCTTGTTGGTGATTGGGAAGTTTCTATATATGAGGTCTCCTCTACGCTCTTGGTGGATGTACCTGGAGAAGTCTGAGAAACCGTTGTTTCAGCTCTCGTCTTTCCCGTTTCGGTAACTGACGTTCTTGGAGGTGGGCTTGACGTTTCCTCTATGCTCTCTGTAGGGGCTCTGCTGCTTGTTTGTAATGCATCAGTTTGTTCAGCTGAGGTCTGCTCTACGCTCTTGGTGGATGTACTTGGAGAAGCCTGAGAAAGGGTTGTTTCAGCTCTCGTCTTTCCCGTTTCGGTAACTGAAGTTGCTGGAGGTGGGCTTGACGTTTCCTCTGTGCTATCAGTAGGGGTTCTGCTACTTCTTGGTGATTGGAAAGTGTCTATAGCTGAGGTCTCCTCTACGCTCTTGGTGGATGTACTTGGAGAAGGCTGAGAAAGCGTTGTTTCAGCTCTCGTCTTTCCCGTTTCGGTAACTGAAGTTGCTGGAGGTGGGCTTGACGTTTCCTCTATGCTCTCTGTAAGGGCTCCGCTGCTTTTTTGTGATGTGTCAGTTTCTTCAGCTGAGGTCTGCTCTACGCTCCTGGTGGATGTACTTGGAGAAGGCTGAGAAACCGTTGTCTCAGCTCTCGTCTTTCCCGTTTCAGTAACTGAAGTTGCTGGAGGTGGGCTTGACGTTTCCTCTATGCTCTCAGTAGGGGCTCCGCTCCTTGTTGGTGATGCGGCAGTTTCTATAGCTGAGGTCTCCTCTATGCCCTTCGTGGATGTACTTGGAGAAGGCTGAGAAAACGTTGTTTCAGCTCTCGTCTTTCCCGTTTCGGTAACTGAAGTTGCTGGAGGTGGGCTTGACGTTTCCTCTATGCTCTCTGTAAGGGCTCCGCTGCTTGTTTGTGATGTGTCAGTTTCTTCAGCTGAGGTCTGCTCTACGCTCCTGGTGGATGTACTTGGAGAAGGCTGAGAAACCGTTGTCTCAGCTCTCGTCTTTCCCGTTTCAGTAACTGAAGTTGCTGGAGGTGGGCTTGACGTTTCCTCTATGCTCTCAGTAGGGGCTCCGCTCCTTGTTGGTGATGCGGCAGTTTCTATAGCTGAGGTCTCCTCTATGCCCTTCGTGGATGTACTTGGAGAAGGCTGAGAAAACGTTGTTTCAGCTCTCGTCTTTCCCGTTTCAGTAACTGAAGTTGCTGGAGGTGGGCTTGACGTTTCCTCTATGCTCTCAGTAGGGGCTCCGCTGCTTGTTGGTGATTGGGAAGTTTCTATAGCTGAGGTCTCCTCTATGCCCTTCGTGGATGTACTTGGAGAAGGCTGAGAAAACGTTGTTTCAGCTCTCGTCTTTCCCGTTTCGATCACTGAAGTTGCTGGAGGTGGGCTTGATGTTTCCTCTCTGCTATCAGTAGGGGTTCTGCTACTTCTTGGTGATTGGAAAGTTTCTATAGCTGAGGTCTGCTCTACGCTCTTGGTGGATGTACTTGGAGAAGGCTGAGAAAGGGTTGTTTCAGCTCTCGTCTTTCCCGTTTCGGTAACTGAAGTTGCTGGAGGTGGGCTTGACGTTTCCTCTGTGCTATCAGTGGGGGTTCTGCTACTTCTTGGTGATTGGAAAGTGTCTATAGCTGAGGTCTCCTCTACGCTCTTGATGGATGTACTTGGAGAAGGCTGAGAAAGCGTTGTTTCAGCTCTCGTCTTTCCCGTTTCGGTAACTGAAGTTCCTGGATGTGGGCTTGACATTTCCTCTGTACTATCAGTAGGGGTTTTGCTACTTATTGGTGAAGGGGAAATTTCTATAGCTGAGGTTTCCTCTACGCTCTTGGTCGATGTACCTAGAGAAGGCTGAGAAAACGTTTCAGCTGTCATCTTTCCCGTTTCGGTAACTGAAGTTGCTGAAGGTGAACTTGAGGTTTCCTCTATGCTCTCCGTAGGGGCTCCGCTGCTTGTTGGTGATTGGGAAGTTTCTATATATGAGGTCTCCTCTACGCTCTTGGTGGATGTACCTGGAGAAGTCTGAGAAACCGTTGTTTCAGCTCTCGTCTTTCCCGTTTCGGTAACTGAAGTTCTTGGAGGTGGGCTTGACGTTTCCTCTATGCTCTCTGTAGGGGCTCTGCTGCTTGTTTGTAATGCATCAGTTTGTTCAGCTGAGGTCTGCTCTACGCTCCTGGTGGATGTACTTGGAGAAGGCGGAGAAACCGTTGTTTCAGCTCTCGTCTTTCCCGTTTCGATCACTGAAGTTGCTGGAGGTGGGCTTGATGTTTCCTCTCTGCTATCAGTAGGGGTTCTGCTACTTCTTGGTGATTGGAAAGTTTCTATAGCTGAGGTCTGCTCTACGCTCTTGGTGGATGTACTTGGAGAAGCCTGAGAAAGGGTTGTTTCAGCTCTCGTCTTTCCCGTTTCGGTAACTGAAGTTGCTGGAGGTGTGCTTGACGTTTCCTCTGTGCTATCAGTAGGGGTTCTGCTACTTCTTGGTGATTGGAAAGTGTCTATAGCTGAGGTCTCCTCTACGCTCTTGGTGGATGTACTTGGAGAAGGCTGAGAAAGCGTTGTTTCAGCTCTCGTCTTTCCCGTTTCGGTAACTGAAGTTGCTGGAGGTGGGCTTGACGTTTCCTCTATGCTCTCTGTAAGGGCTCCGCTGCTTGTTTGTGATGTGTCAGTTTCTTCAGCTGAGGTCTGCTCTACGCTCCTGGTGGATGTACTTGGAGAAGGCTGAGAAACCGTTGTCTCAGCTCTCGTCTTTCCCGTTTCAGTAACTGAAGTTGCTGGAGGTGGGCTTGACGTTTCCTCTATGCTCTCAGTAGGGGCTCCGCTCCTTGTTGGTGATGCGGCAGTTTCTATAGCTGAGGTCTCCTCTATGCCCTTCGTGGATGTACTTGGAGAAGGCTGAGAAAACGTTGTTTCAGCTCTCGTCTTTCCCGTTTCAGTAACTGAAGTTGCTGGAGGTGGGCTTGACGTTTCCTCTATGCTCTCAGTAGGGGCTCCGCTGCTTGTTGGTGATTGGGAAGTTTCTATAGCTGAGGTCTCCTCTATGCCCTTCGTGGATGTACTTGGAGAAGGCTGAGAAAACGTTGTTTCAGCTCTCGTCTTTCCCGTTTCGATCACTGAAGTTGCTGGAGGTGGGCTTGATGTTTCCTCTCTGCTATCAGTAGGGGTTCTGCTACTTCTTGGTGATTGGAAAGTTTCTATAGCTGAGGTCTGCTCTACGCTCTTGGTGGATGTACTTGGAGAAGGCTGAGAAAGGGTTGTTTCAGCTCTCGTCTTTCCCGTTTCGGTAACTGAAGTTCCTGGATGTGGGCTTGACATTTCCTCTGTACTATCAGTAGGGGTTTTGCTACTTATTGGTGAAGGGGAAATTTCTATAGCTGAGGTTTCCTCTACGCTCTTGGTCGATGTACCTAGAGAAGGCTGAGAAAACGTTTCAGCTGTCATCTTTCCCGTTTCGGTAACTGAAGTTGCTGAAGGTGAACTTGAGGTTTCCTCTATGCTCTCCGTAGGGGCTCCGCTGCTTGTTGGTGATTGGGAAGTTTCTATATATGAGGTCTCCTCTACGCTCTTGGTGGATGTACCTGGAGAAGTCTGAGAAACCGTTGTTTCAGCTCTCGTCTTTCCCGTTTCGGTAACTGAAGTTCTTGGAGGTGGGCTTGACGTTTCCTCTATGCTCTCTGTAGGGGCTCTGCTGCTTGTTTGTAATGCATCAGTTTGTTCAGCTGAGGTCTGCTCTACGCTCCTGGTGGATGTACTTGGAGAAGGCGGAGAAACCGTTGTTTCAGCTCTCGTCTTTCCCGTTTCGATCACTGAAGTTGCTGGAGGTGGGCTTGATGTTTCCTCTCTGCTATCAGTAGGGGTTCTGCTACTTCTTGGTGATTGGAAAGTTTCTATAGCTGAGGTCTGCTCTACGCTCTTGGTGGATGTACTTGGAGAAGCCTGAGAAAGGGTTGTTTCAGCTCTCGTCTTTCCCGTTTCGGTAACTGAAGTTGCTGGAGGTGTGCTTGACGTTTCCTCTGTGCTATCAGTAGGGGTTCTGCTACTTCTTGGTGATTGGAAAGTGTCTATAGCTGAGGTCTCCTCTACGCTCTTGGTGGATGTACTTGGAGAAGGCTGAGAAAGCGTTGTTTCAGCTCTCGTCTTTCCCGTTTCGGTAACTGAAGTTGCTGGAGGTGGGCTTGACGTTTCCTCTATGCTCTCTGTAAGGGCTCCGCTGCTTGTTTGTGATGTGTCAGTTTCTTCAGCTGAGGTCTGCTCTACGCTCCTGGTGGACGTACTTGGAGAAGGCTGAGAAACCGTTGTCTCAGCTCTCGTCTTTCCCGTTTCAGTAACTGAAGTTGCTGGAGGTGGGCTTGACGTTTCCTCTATGCTCTCAGTAGGGGCTCCGCTCCTTGTTGGTGATGCGGCAGTTTCTATAGCTGAGGTCTCCTCTATGCCCTTCGTGGATGTACTTGGAGAAGGCTGAGAAAACGTTGTTTCAGCTCTCGTCTTTCCCGTTTCGATCACTGAAGTTGCTGGAGGTGGGCTTGATGTTTCCTCTCTGCTATCAGTAGGGGTTCTGCTACTTCTTGGTGATTGGAAAGTGTCTATAGCTGAGGTCTCCTCTACGCTCTTGGTGGATGTACTTGGAGAAGGCTGAGAAAGCGTTGTTTCAGCTTTCGTCTTTCCCGTTTCGGTAACTGAAGTTCCTGGAGGTGGGCTTGACATTTCCTCTGTACTATCAGTAGGGGTTTTGCTACTTATTGGTGAAGGGGAAATTTCTATAGCTGAGGTTTCCTCTACGCTCTTGGTCGATGTACCTAGAGAAGGCTGAGAAAACGTTTCAGCTGTCATCTTTCCCGTTTCGGTAACTGAAGTTGCTGAAGGTGAACTTGACGTTTCCTCTATGCTCTCCGTAGGGGCTCCGCTGCTTGTTGGTGATTGGGAAGTTTCTATATATGAGGTCTCCTCTACGCTCTTGGTGGATGTACCTGGAGAAGTCTGAGAAACCGTTGTTTCAGCTCTCGTCTTTCCCGTTTCGGTAACTGAAGTTCTTGGAGGTGGGCTTGACGTTTCCTCTATGCTCTCTGTAGGGGCTCCGCTGCTTGTTTGTGATGCGTCAGTTTCTTCAGCTGAGGTCAGCTCTACGCTCCTGGTGGATGTACTTGGAGAAGGCTGAGAAACCGTTGTCTCAGCTCTCGTCTTTCCCGTTTCAGTAACTGAAGTTGCTGGAGGTGGGCTTGACGTTTCCTCTATGCTCTCAGTAGGGGCTCCGCTCCTTGTTGGTGATGCGGCAGTTTCTTCAGATGAGGTCTGCTCTACGCTCTTGGTGGATGTACTTGGAGAAGGCTGAGAAAACGTTGTTTCAGCTCTCGTCTTTCCCGTTTCGGTAACTGAAGTTGCTGGAGGTGGGCTTGACGTTTCCTCTATGCTCTCTGTAGGGGCTCCGCTGCTTTTTGGTGATGTGGCAGTTTCTTCAGATGAGGTCTGCTCTACGCTCCTGGTGGATGTACTTGGAGAAGGCGGAGAAACCGCTGTTTCAGCTCTCATCTTTCCCGTTTCGGTAACTGAAGTTGCTGAAGGTGAACTTGACGTTTCCTCTATGCTCTCCGTAGGGGCTCCGCTGCTTGTTGGTGATTGGAAAGTTTCTATATATGAGGTCTCCTCTACGCTCTTGGTGGATGTACCTGGAGAAGTCTGAGAAACCGTTGTTTCAGCTCTCGTCTTTCCCGTTTCGGTAACTGAAGTTCCAGGAGGTGGGTTTGACGTTTCCTCTATGCTCTCTGTAGGGGCTCCGCTGCTTGTTGGTGATGTGGCAGTTTCTTCAGATGAGGTCTGCTCTACGCTCCTGGTGGATGTACTTGGAGAAGGCGGAGAAACCATTGTTTCAGCTCTCGTCTTTCCCGTTTCGGTAACTGAAGTTGCTGGAGGTGGGCTTGACGTTTCCTCTGTGCTATCAATAGGGGTTTTGCTACTTCTTGTTGATGGGAAAGTTTCTATACCTGAGGTCTCCTCTCCGCCCTTGGTGGATGTACTTGGAGAAGCCTGAGAAACCATTGTTTCAGCTGTCGTATTTTGCATTTCAGGAACTGAAGTTGCTGGAGGTGGGCTTGACGTTTCCTCTGTGCTATCAGTAGGGGCTCTGCTGCTTGTTTGTGATGCGTCAGTTTCTTCAGCTGAGGTCTGCTCTACGCTCTTGGTGGATGTACCTGGAGAAGGCAGAGAAACCGTTGTTTCAGCTCTCGTCTTTCCCGTTTCGGTAACTGAAGTTCCTGCAGGTGGACTTGATGTTTCCTCTATGCTCTCTGTAGGGGCTCCGCTGCTTGTTGGTGATGTGGCAGTTTCTTCAGCTGAGGTCTGCTCTACGCTCCTGGTGGATGTACTTGGAGAAGGCAGAGAAACCGTTGTTTCAGCTCTCGTCTTTCCTGTTTCGGTAACTGAAGTTGCTGGAGGTGGGCTTGACGTTTCCTCTGTGCTATCAGTAGGGGCTCTGCTGCTTGTTTGTGATGCGTCAGTTTCTTCAGCTGAGGTCTGCTCTACGCTCTTGGTGGATGTACCTGGAGAAGGCTGAGAAACCGTTGTTTCAGCTCTCGTCTTTCCCATTTTGGTACCTGAAGTTCCTGGAGGTGGGCTTGACGTTTCCTCCGTGCTATCAGTAGGGGTTCTGCTACTTCTTGGTGATTGGAAAGTTTCTATAGCTGAGGTCTGCTCTACGCTCTTGGTGGATGTACTTGGAGAAGGCTGAGAAAGGGTTGTTTCAGCTCTCGTCTTTCCCGTTTCGGTAACTGAAGTTGCTGGAGGTGGGCTTGAGGTTTCCTCTGTGCTATCAGTAGGGGTTTTGCTACTTATTGGTGATGGGGAAATTTCTATAGCTGAGGTTTCCTCTACGCTCTTGGGGGATGTACTTGGAGAAGCCTGAGAAACTGATGTTTCAGCTGTCGAATTTTGCCTTTCAGGAACTGAAGTTGCTGGAGGTGGGCTTGACGTTTCCTCTGTGCTATCAGTAGGGGTTTTGCTACTTATTGGTGATGGGGAAGTTTCTATAGCTGAGGTTTCCTTTACGCTCTTGGTGGATGTACCTGGAGAAGTCTGAGAAACCATTGTTTCAGCTCTCGTCTTTCCCGTTTCGGTAACTGAAGTTCCTGCAGGTGGACTTGATGTTTCCTCTATGCTCTCTGTAGGGGCTCCGCTGCTTGTTGGTGATTGGGAAGTTTCTATATCTGAGGTCTCCTCTACGCTCTTGGTGGATGTACCTGGAGAAGTCTGAGAAAACGTTGTTTCAGCTGTCATCTTTCCCGTTTCGGTAACTGAAGTTGCTGAAGGTGAACTTGACGTTTCCTCTATACTCTCCGTAGGGGTTCCGCTGCTTGTTGGTGATTGGGAAGTTTCTATATCTGAGGTCTGCTCTACGCTCTTGGTGGATGTACCTGGAGAAGGCTGAGAAACCGTTTTTTCAGCTCTCGTCTTTCCGATTTTGATAACTGAAGTTGCTGGAGGTGGGCTTGACGTTTCCTCTATGCTCTCTGTAGGGGCTCCGCTGCTTGTTTGTAATGCATCAGTTTGTTCAGCTGAGGTCTGCTCTACGCTCCTGGTGTATGTACTTGGAGAAGGCAGAGAAACCGTTGTTTCAGCTCTCGTCTTTCCCGTTTCGGTAATTGAAGTTGCTGGAGGTGGGCTTGACGTTTCCTCTGTGCTATCAGTAGGGGTTCTGCTACTTCTTGGTGATGGGAAAGTTTCTATAGCTAAGGTCTGCTGTACGCTCTTGGTGGATGTACTTGGAGAAGGCAGAGAAACCGTTGTTTCAGCTCTCGTCTTTCCTGTTTCGGTAACAGAAGTTGCTGGAGGTGTGCTTGACATTTCCTCTATGCTCTCCGTAGGGGCTCCGTTGCTTGTTGGCGATGCAGCAGTTACTGTAGCTGAGGTCTCCTCTACGTTCTTGGTGGATGTACCTGGAGAAGTCTGAGAAACGGTTGTTTCAGCTCTCGTCTTTCCCGTTTCGGTAACTGAAGTTGCTGTAGGTGGGCTTGACGTTTCCTCTATCTTCTCTGTAGGGGTTCTGCTACTTCTTGGTGATTGGGAAGTTTCTATACCTGAGGTCTCCTCTACGCTCTTGGTGGATGTACCTAGAGATGGCTGAGAAACTGTTGTTTCAGTTGTCGTCTTTCCCGTTTCGGTAATTGAAGTTGCTGGAGGTGGGCTTGACAATTCCTCTATGCTCTCTGTAGGGGTTCTGCTACTTCTTGGTGATGGGAAAGTTTCCATAGCTGAGGTCTGCTCTACGCTCTTGGTGGATGTACTTGGAGAAGGCTGAGAAACCGTTGTTTCACCTGTCATCTTTCCCATTTCGGTAACTGAAGTTGCTGGAGGTGGGCTTGATGTTTCCTCTATCCTCTCTGTAGGGGCTCCGCTGCTTGTTGGTGATGTGGCAATTTCTTCAGCTGAGGTCTGCTCTTCGCTCTTGGTGGATGTACCTGGAGAAGACTGAGAAACCGTGGTTTCAGCTGTCGTCTTTCCCATTTCTGTAACTGAAGTTCCTGGAGGTGGGCTTGATGTTTCCTCTGTGCTATCATTAGGTGTTCTGCTACTTCTTAGTGATGCGGCAGTTTCTTCAGCTGAGGTCCCCGCTCCACTCTTGGTGGAAGTAAGTGGAGTCGGCAGTGAAACTGTTTTTTTTTGTTGAAGTGATATATTGGGAGTATCATTAATGAGAATGTTAAATATTGGCAAAGTCAAATAAACGTAAAATTTCTATACGAAAGGGGAATGTTGAAGTTTACAATGACAGCAAAGACACTAACATTGAATGTTTTTTCGAAGTTATATATTTATCGAAACGGCATCACTTATGCAGACATGGTGTTCGGTTATTTGTAAAACAACATTTCCTTATTTGGATTATTTACAAAGGCATATATTTTTTGCACCAATAGTGCAATCATAAATTAAGCAAACCATTTTTAATTGGATGTATTTAAATTGGAAATACATCAGGATCACATGGATTTTCCATTAAATGGTACAAGACATATGTTGACTTATTAGAACCAATGCTTTCCCATTATATGTAGAGATACTTGATAAATGTATTTTATCAAGTATCTCTACATAGAGGAGGGTGAAAGGTTGTTTTCTGCTGCTCCAGAGAAGCGGACACGGAGCAATGGATTCAAACTACAAGAAAGAAGCTTCCACCTAAACATTAGGAAGAACTTCCTCACAGTAAGAGCTGTTCGACAGTGGAATTTGCTGCCAAGAAGTGTGGTGGAGTCTCCTTCTTTGGTGGTCTTTAAGCGGAGGCTTGACAGCCATATGTCAAGAATGCTTTGATGGTGTTTCCTGCTTGGCAGGGGGTTGGACTGGATGGCCCTTGTGGTCTCTTCCAACTCTATGATTCTATCAAGCTTATATTACAATTATACCCAAACCAGATGAAGACCACACATTTTGTGCGAACGTTTGAGCTATATCCCTAACAAATCCCGATATGAAGATTTTAACATCGACTTTTGCATATAGAATTCATCAAGTAATATCAGCGGGTTTTGAGAATGATTAAACTGGTTTTATAATAATGAAATAGGCAGCAGATAATATTGTTAGTGGTGGATTTGATAGATTTAAATAAAAATATTGATCCATTTTTAATTCAATCACTAAACTGGTGACTGGGAGTGGCCGCCAAGACCACGTAACACCATCTTGAAAGACCTAAATTGGCTCCCAGTATGTTTCCGAGCACAATTCAAAGTGTTGCTGCTGACCTTTAAAGCCCTAAGCGGCCTCGGTCCTATATACCTGAAGGAGTGTCTCCACCCCCATCGTTCTGCCCAGACACTGAGGTCCAGTCCCGCAGGCCTTCAGGCACTTCCCTCGCTGCGAGAAGCCAAGTTACAGGGAACCAGGCAGAGGGCCTTCTCGGTAGTGGCACCCGCCCTGTTGAACGCCCAAAAAGCAGAGACATCACCTTGCCGACGAAGGTCCGTATAGTTAAAGCTATGGTTTTCCCAGTAGTGATGTATGGAAGTGAGAGCTGGACCATAAAGAAGGCTGATCGCCGAAGAATTGATGCTTTTGAATTATGGTGCTGGAGGAGACTCTTGAGAGTCCCATGGACTGCTAGAAGATCAAACCTATCAATTCTTAAGGAAATCAGCCCTGAGTGCTCCCTGGAAGGACAGATCGTGAAGCTGAGGCTCCAATACTTTGGCCACCTCATGAGAAGAGAAGAATCCTTGGAAAAGACCCTGATGTTGGGAAAGATTGAGGGCACTAGGAGAAGGGGACGACAGAGGACAAGATGGTTGGACAGTGTTCTCGAAGCTACGAACATGAGTTTGACCAAACTACGGGAGGCAGTGCAAGACAGGAGTGCCTGGCGTGCTATGGTCCATGGGGTCACGAAGAGTCGGACACGACTAAACGACTAAACAACAACAACAATATTGTTAGTGGTGGATTTGATAGATTTAAATAAAAATATTGATCCATTTTTAATTCAATCACTAAACTGGTGACTGGGAGTGGCCGCCAAGACCACGTAACACCATCTTGAAAGACCTAAATTGGCTCCCAGTATGTTTCCGAGCACAATTCAAAGTGTTGCTGCTGACCTTTAAAGCCCTAAGCGGCCTCGGTCCTATATACCTGAAGGAGTGTCTCCACCCCCATCGTTCTGCCCAGACACTGAGGTCCAGTCCCGCAGGCCTTCAGGCACTTCCCTCGCTGCGAGAAGCCAAGTTACAGGGAACCAGGCAGAGGGCCTTCTCGGTAGTGGCACCCGCCCTGTTGAACGCCCTCCCATCAGATGTCAAAGAGAAAAACAACTACCAGACTTTTAGGAAACATCTGAAGGCAGCCCTGTTTAGCGAAGCTTTTAGTTTAATAGATTATTGTAATTTAATGTTTGTTGGAAGCCGCCCAGAGTGGCTGGGGAAACCCAGCCAGATGGGCGGGGTATAAATAATAAATATTAATATTAATAATTATAGATGCTAAAAAGGCTTTTGACAAAAAATAATAATAGTATATGGAGGTAGCTTTAACCAAATTTGGTTTCTTTTTGGATTTTATAAAATACAGTAGATTAAATAGATTAAAGTAATTTCTGACTCATCTATCTCTAGAGTTCATGCGGATGGCATTATGTCTGCCCCCTTTCGACTAGCTCGAGGGACTAGGCAAAGATGCCCACTTTTACCTTTGCTTTTCAATATTTGTTTACAACCCCTAGCTTGCGCTATGTCCAAGTCAGACCAGTTTTTACCTACTGGTGCCCAATTAGGTAAAGAAGTGATTATTCATTCACTTAAAAAGGTAAAGGGACCCCTGACCATTAGGTCCAGTCATGACCAACTATGGGGTTGCGGCACTCATCTCACGTTATTGGCCAAGGGAGTCGGCGTACAGCTTCCGGGTCATGTGGCCAGCATGACTAAGCCGCTTCTGGCGAACCAGAGCAGCGCACGGAAATGCCGTTTACCTTCCCAACGGAGTGGTACCTATTTATCTACTTGCACTTTGACGTGCTTTCGAACTGCTAGGTTGGCAGGAGCTAGGTTGGCAGGAGCTGCGACCGAGTAACGGGAGCTCACCCCATCGCAGGGATTCGAACCGCCGACCTTCTGATCAACAAGCCCTAGGCTCTGTGGTTTAACCCACAGCGCCACCTGCATCCCCTCATTCACTTAAGGAATATCAATTCTGTGTTTGCTCAGAGTCTATTAAATATATAGATATCTAAAGAAGAAATTGACAGATGGGAGTCATTAAACTTTACCTTATAGGTTTGTTTGTACTTTATTCTATATTCTATTTTTGAAAAATTAATAAAAAAAAATGAAAAATTAATAAAAAATGATATTTAAAAAAAGGAAAGGATGCACACACTCTAAATATTATTCCCACATCTATATTCTGAGATATTCTCAGAATATTCTATATTCTATATTCTGCCATTTTTAATATATCTGGAACATTTTTCCAAAAGATAAACTCCCTATTTAGGAAATGTCTTTGGGGCCTAGCAACCCTCAGAATATCTGTGCAGAAAATGCAGACTCTCCAAGTGCCCAATTTTCCAGGGACAGTCCCAGATTTACAGAAGCCGTCCCGGTTTTCCTTAGAACATTCTTATTTTCTTCAGAGAAATGTTGGAGGGTCTGGAGTTATCCATCCCCCAAGCCATCTGAAGGCAGCCCTGTGTAGGGAAGTTTCTTATTTCTATTTTTATTTCATGCAATTCTTAAAATGTTTAATGTTTTATTATGTTTTTATGAATGTTTTATTATGTTTTTATGAATGTTGGAAGCTGCTCAGAGTGGCTGGGGGAACCCAGTCAGGTGGGTGGGGTATAAATAGTAAAATTATTATTATGGAATAGGACGTTCCTGTTTCCATTGGATACATTTTGGAGGGTATGGAAAATGCAGTTGCAAATTAAAGGGGGTTGGGCTAAGATGACCCTCGAGGTCCCTTCCAACTGTACCACTCTATGATTCCAAGTTTTTCATGCCTGTTCATTGCAATGGGTCTACTCTGAGTAGGGACTTTGTTCGCTGCAACCCTTTGTGCCTGCCCCTCCTCTCCACCCCAGGCCTCTCCACCTTGCAGGGATGACTCAGGGAGCCTGTCATTCACATTCCCCCCCCTCCCACACACACACCTGGTTGCCTAGCAATGGCATAGCAGCTGGATCCTTGACCAAACTCTCTTTGAACTTTTAAGCCGCTCTCTTTTGTCCCTGCCGCTCTTTTGATCGTCCCTTGAAACTAAGCAAACAAGTGCCCAGCCTCGCACAAGTCCTGCAGTGAAGGGCCTCGTGCTACATTGCAGAGGATAGCCAGGATACAGCCCTCCGGACAACCCTGGACTACAGATCCCATCGTGCCTGCCCTACAGTCACGCTGGCTGATGGGAGTAGGAGTCCAACAAAATCAGGAAGGCTACAAGTTCGCCATCTAGTATGATAAAACACATTCTCAGTTGGTAGAGCATGAAACTCTTAATTTCAGGGCCGTGGGCTCGAGCTCCATGTTGGAGAAAAGATCCCTGCATTGCAGTGGGTTGGGCTAGATGACCCTTAGGATCCATTCCAACTCTACTGTTATATATTCCGTGGTCTGTGTTTGCCTGAGCTTGAGTCTGGACTAAGGATTCTGAGCTGTGTTCTGATTCAATACATGATATCCAATCACAGAACTTTTCAGGATTTCGGCCTTCTGCCATTGGCCCTTAAATTCTGAGTCATAATTTGCAGCTTTGATGTTTAGGCAGCCAATCACGTTGGGAGTGGGAGTGGCCCAGGCCTTCAAAAAAGGAAGCAGTTGCTTTGCGCCTGTTGTCCAGTTCTGTTAGTTCAATAAAGGTTCTTGCTGTTTTCATTGGGTCTTGCCAGTGATAAATAATCTTTTTGTCATGGGGGGGGGGCTGGGGGCTGGGGTGGATATACACCAAATGCCTGAGCCATAAATCTACCCATATTTGAAATCAATAATCCAGATCATTGTCTGCTTGAGTTTATTAATCACATTTTACATTTAGCCACTGAGACGGGCACTGCGACTGCGCCCACAATAAACAAGCAAACAAACAGACTTTGTAGTGAGTCCCCCTACCTTTTTTTCCGGAAAAAAGCACTGGTTATTGTTGTTTTAGAAAAGGAAGTCCCTATTTTCATCAGAGAAATGTTGGGCGGTATGTAAGATCTGGACTCTCTATCCCTACTCAGGTGTAAATATAGGGAGAAGTCATATTTCTTAAAGCTACAACAGCCTCTGCTGTGTCTTGATTCTCAAGGCGACATAGACCCCTAAAAAAAAACACCTGTGGAATTTTGCCACCGCTCTGCAGAAAGGGGGGGGGGCAAACTTTTGTAACACTATTTTCAGGGAACAAAAGTGAGTGATGTAACACCAGTTTTAATCTCCTGAGATCAGCAGAGGGATGTCCCTGCGATGCAGAAACATTCTTTCTTTGCCCCATAGTAGAGATCATAATCTATATTTTTGGAGTCAGTGTGTTTAGAGTAGGACAGAGTGTGGGAAGGAAAATGCAGATCTACATGCAGAAACAGCCACACAGCTCCCCAAGTATTGTGTGCCTCAAGGAAAGGCAGGCCTTTTAAAATCATCATTTTATTTGACTGGGAATTCCTGTTTGTAGTAGGGTAACACCTGGGCATCGGAAGATTCAGATCAGGCGAAGCAAAGTACTCCTTCCCACACCACACACGAAAAATCTATATACTGTATATAAAAAAATGTAAAAATGGTGAAAGTGTGGGCTCCACTTTTCTCCATAACCGCTTGACCAATCGTCCTGAAATTTGGACACAACGATCCATGCCACTCCCCAAGTGTTTGCAGGGGAAAAAATCCCTCAAATCTCACACCTGTGCAGGTAGAAACCTGCTTTTCCACCAAGTAAAACAGCGCCCTCAAGTGGAATTCCTCCCACAGTACACCCCCTCCCTTCCTGTGAAATCTACACCACACCCACAAACCAAATACTGTAATGACATCATCAACCAAGTATCTGAAACTACCAAGGCGGCCATTACCAGACCCCTAGGCCCTGCCAGGCTGCTAGGCCCCCACTAGGCCCGGGGGGGGGGAGCATGAGCGCCCGGATTGCAGGTCGCACCACAGCCTTTGTTTTATGTAGGCCCCTGCGAGGCTGCTAGGCCCCCACTAGGCCCAGGGGGGGAGAGGGCAAGCGCATGGATCTCAGGCCGCAGCACAGCCTTTATTTTATGTAGCCCCCTGCCAGGCTGCCAGGCCCCCACTAGGCCTGGGGGGGAGGGCGAATGCCTGGGTCACAGGACGCAGCATGGCCTTTGTTTTATATAGGCTCCTGCCAGGCCCCCACTAGGCCCGGGGGGAATAACCCACAGCAACACACTTGGGGGCACGGCAAGGGGTTTTTAATTAAAATTTAGCGGGCGTTGTGTCACATGCGAGGCTCCGGCGGCCATTTTAAGTAAGGGCACTCATGCCCTTTTAACCTACGCTTTATACTATGCCTGATTGCAAGCCTCTGTGTCTTTAAAAAAAACAACCATGCACTTTCTCTCCCCAGTTTAAGTCCTCAGATATTTGCAGTGGCCACCCCCCCCCCCCCATTTACAATCTCCTACCTTCCCCATGCCACTTCCTGGGTTTTATGGAACCAAACAGCTCAGGTGCTTCGTACCTCGCCTTCTGTTGCTACGGGGCTGTGGGTCTTCACTATTTGATTCCCCCCCTCCAGTCGGGATTATTAAAGTAGTTCTCTAGGTTCTCTGGGTCACCTACTCCAAAATTAGAAAATCCAAATAACAAAACACACACACACACACACACACACACACACACACACACACACACACACCAAAACACACAACAACGCCCAAATCATACAATACCCACCAAAATAAATGACAACCACAAAAATAAAATTAGCCAATAATAACTTCTCCTTCTCATGTTCTTATCTCAAAATTTTTTAATCTAAATATATAAAAATGCTCACGATGCGTGCGCAGGGGCCAATGTATGGCGATACAGGGGGGAGAGGACAACACTCCCCGGGGAAAACAGAGGGAAGGGTGTCCTGCTGAAACACAGGGATGAGCCAGGGGATTGGAGGGAGGAGGGGCGGGATACGCCATGGATTGGGACAGGGTGGGGGGAATCACAGGGATGACCCACAGCAACGCATGGCCGGGCCAGCTAGTATTTTATAAAAACTAATTTTGAAAAAGGAGGGGTGTTGTGGTTTACACAAAGGAGGACCTCTGTTTATACATCTCGCCTTCCGCTTCAACCGCTCTTTGTTTCCAAAACAGCAAAGATGTCGCAAAGCTTCACTACCCGACAAGTTGGCAGAGTAACACCAACTGGGAAACCCGTTTCTAATTGCCTTTTATGCTTTGGGTTTCAGTGAGTGACACACAGGTGAGCTGACTCATACAGCCCATCGCTCCATCCAGCTCATTGGGTTATTTATTCATTTATACATTTTCCAGTTTTCCGCTTGTACATCATACATTTCCATTACCGATGGTTACTCTATGGAATTCCCAAGCCAGCACTCCATGGCATTTTATATAAGCCTTCTTTTGCTGCAATTCACCCTATTTCCTCCCATCAATTCCTTTGTTATTCTTAGCTGTTGCTCATATAATTATTCCTACTTGTAGGTTAATTTTGGTGTCATCTCTCTTTAAATACTCTCCAAAAAAAATTCCACTCGTCTCTTAGCTGCTTCTCATCCTGATTCCTTATTTCCACTGTCATATTTCCTAGATTTGCTTCTTCTATCAGTTTATTCAGCCACTGTTCTTCTGTTGGAATTTCTCTTTCTTTCCGTATTCTGGCATATACTGTCCTGGCAGCTGCTGTTGCATAAAGAAATATGCTGTTGCATAAAGAAATAGTGCTTTCTTTGGAATCTCGTCAACTATTATACCCAGGAAGAAGGTGTTGGGTTTTTTAAAAGAAATGTAGATTTAAATGTCTTTTTAAATTCCACATAGACCATCTCCCAATAATATTTGGCATATTTGCACGACCATCCAATGTGGTCATTGTTATCGGCACTTACTGGCAACAAACTATAGGAACAGCAGAAGCAACTGGGAAGGGAGAAGAGGAAATTGTTTTATAAGTTTTACATGCGAAGGTCATAGCGGGGTTTGAAGTGTAGGAAAACAGCAATATATATATAAAGAAACGTGTTTGAGAGGGTGAAATTAGATAAGAAGGAAAATTAGAAACATAGAGGTGGAAGGGACCTCAAGAGTAATCAAGTCCAGCCCCCTGCAACGCAGGAATCTCAGCTAAAGCATTCGTGACCGAGGGTATAGATCAGGCATCCCCAAACTTCGGCCCTCCAGATGTTTTGGACTACAATTCCCATCATCCCTGACCACTGGTCCTCTTAGCTAGGGATCATGGGAGTTGTAGGCCAAAACATCTGGAGGGCCGCAGGTTGGGGATGCCTGGTATAGATGTTGAAGGGAGCCTTAAAACACAACTGTATATATCCATGTTGGAGGGTATGGAGTTCTCTGACCATTGATCCATCTGAAGGCAGCCCTGTATAGCGAAGTTTTTCTAATGTTTAACGTTTTGTTATGTTTTTATATATGTTGGGAGCCACCCAGAGTGGCTGGGGCAGCCCAGTCAGATGGACAGGGTATTAATAATAATAATAATAATAATAATAATAATAATAATAATAATAATATAGAAAAGTACACCCCTATTTTCATCAGAGAAATGTTGGAGTGTCTGGGTTGGACGGCCATCTGCCAGGAATTCTTTTGCTGTGGTTCCTGCATTGCAGGGGGTTGAACTAGATGACCCTTGGGGGTCCCTTCCAACTCTACCATTCTATGATCCCATTAGATGTGACGCAAAACCTAAATACCAGAAGACTCTCAGATCGTAGCCTGTAAAACCTGCTCAGAGCAGGCCCACTGAGTTAGCAACAGTCCCTGGGTTTCATCGGGTCTACTCTGAGTAGGACATAATCGGGCACGCTGAAACTCTCCCAGACCTATTGGAAATAATGCATCCAAGTCAGCGATGCCCATTTATTTTAATGGGTCTACTCCAAGGGTGGCTGACACTGGCTACACTCATGATCGCAGACAGCCGGTTGTTTGAATCCACACACGTGCAGGCACATTTTTTTAAAGCCTGCCCTAGCCCAAACACCTGTGGTTACTGGAAGACTAACAAATCAGTGTGTTTATTGTGTTCTTTTCGGTTCTGCTTCATTACACCTGGAGGATTTATAACATTCCGAAGGGCACTTGATTTATTTGTGAGTTGCATTTCCTTATCTGATGGGCTCTTTGCCAGCGGATGGACTGAGGAAATGGAGGTTTGAAGGGGTCTCTCCCTGGGTGGTCTCGGACCAGTGGATTCCCCCCACGAACACACACACACAAAATGGGGACATTAACACACACACACACACACACACACACACACACACACACACACACACAAACAAACCATGAGCTTATATTCAACATTTTGCCCTTCCAGGAGGGTGGAAGGGTTGTAGCTCAGTAGCAGGACCCCTGCTTGGCATGCAGAAGGTCCCAGGTGCAATCCCAGGCATCTGCAAGAAAGACTGGGCAAGACTTCCCTGCCTGAAACTCTGCACGGCCATAACCAGCCAGTCACTTTGCAGCTAGATGGGGCAGTTGGTCCGACTCAGTATAAAACAGCTTCCTTTAGTCCTACATTTACAATCATGAGATCTGGAAACTTGGGTTTTTTATGGTTTAGAGGCAGAGTGCCTGCTTTGCATGCAGAAGGTCCTAGGTGTCCTCAGGGGCATCTCCAGGCAGGGGTGGTGGTGCTGGGGAAAGACTCTGCCAGAAACCCTGTAGAGAGCTGCTGCCAGTCAGAGCAGACAATGCTGGTCTAAATGAATCGGTCTCTTGGCTCTGTCCAATGGTCCAACACAGATATGGAAGGGCAAATTTGATTGAACACCGTGGCACAAATAATTAGGTTTGGATGGGATTCCAAGGAACCTTTGCTGTTCGTACTGCAAATGGACAAGTGCCCGAGGGAAGACTGTAACAGCCTTGAAACAAACATTATTCCAATGAGAGGATCCGATTCACTCCCCAGTCTCCTGCTTTCAGGTCCAAAGATGCAATTCTGCCGGCTGAATTCTGCAAAATTCTGCAGATGGAATTCTGCAGAAGGGGAAGCTGCAAAATCTGGGTGTTCATTGATCCAAGAGGATCTAAATTCTTCCCTTCCCACCTTTATTATTTTCTCCAGAGAGAAAATGTTGTCCAATTCATTCCCCATTC
This sequence comes from Zootoca vivipara, assembly GCF_965207765.1. Taxonomy (NCBI): domain Eukaryota; kingdom Metazoa; phylum Chordata; class Lepidosauria; order Squamata; family Lacertidae; genus Zootoca; species Zootoca vivipara. Next base: position 85,550,248 of record NC_142589.1, on the reverse strand, counting down.
TCCTGCTTTCAGAATTCTGCAGGCAGAATTCTGCAGAAGGGAATTTTGCAAAATCTGGGTGTACGGTGACCCAAGAGGATCAGATGTTTTCCTTTCCTTCCTGCAGGATTTTCTCCAGGGGAACATATCAAGGGCGGATCTAAGAACCAGGAGTCAAACAGATACTATTTTCACTTCTCAGCATTTCCCACTGTTGCCTTTCTTTCCCCATGACCAGACCCTACTGCAAACTCTCCAACACATCCCCCTGAAACGAGTTTGTGCCACATGGGATATAGCCCAGTCGACAAACTGCTAAGCTCCCTGTCTTGGGTGCCTTCAGAAAGAAGTCATAGAATCATAGAATTGTAGAGTTGAAAGGGACCCTGGGAGCCATCTAGTCCAACCCCCTTGCAAGGCAGGAATATGCAGCTGTCCCTTACGGGAATCGAACCTGCAACCTTGGCGTTATCAGCACCACGCTCTAACCAACGGAGTCCTCCAAGACTTCTGTGTCCCCTTAGCATTCCCGCGCCTCTTCTGCAGTGTTGTGCTGGTTGCCTCAATGGTTGCAGCCAAAGAATTAGCCATTTGGGGAAGGATAGGAGGCGTGGAGAAAAAACCCTACCTGGTGCTGCCCACAGGTGGAAGGAAACCATCAAGATGATAAATATATTCCTGAGAAAATGCTGGACTGAGTGGAGCCTCCAGTCCATCTTCCAAGGCCTCTGAGATCGGCTGCTGTCCCCCAAGTCTACCTTTGCAAACCTTCCAAGGGTGGTGGACACATCTAATGCCAGGGACGGCGGATCTATGAGCTTAAGAGGCTGCCACACCCTCAGCAAAGGCATCAATCAATGGCAGAACCCAACCCTTACCTGAAAAAAGGAGCTATTTCATAACATTGTAAGACAACTCAACCGTATCTCAAGACATCGGACCCAACGGGACAGGTCTCATTAAACAGCCAGCCTCAGCAAATATTATTTTTGCGGTTAATGAGGGGAGTGGGGAGGAACGAAAAAACCGACGGAAACACCGTAGGGAGAGAGGAGACCTGGAGTTTCCAGCCGCATTAAGGTATTTGGTCAACGGCAGGTGCCCCTCACCTGTTTGGGGGAGGGGGAGGCTGGTTTTTGTGACCGTGGCGTGAGGGGCGCTACATGTTTTTTCAATTAAAGTCACCCCCTTGGTACTGCATTGCTGTATCCGGCCTTGCTTGTGAAAGTTGCTTCGCAAGTTTCTCAGTTTTGGAGGACTTCTGGGGCAAGGCGAAGTTTTCATCCGGTGCCATTTTGTGCGGATTTCCGTCTCCTTGGATGCCTGGTTCCACTCAGATTTCCAGTTCTGTGACGCTTTCCTGTTGATCGGGGATTTTGTATGTACGCAGGGAAGTGGTGGTTATTGGTTTTCTCCTACTTATAGAGGATAAGAGGCCGGAATCAGGAAAAACTCCCCTCCAGAGTTGCTGGTTTTTTGTTGGCAAACAGAGAAAGTGGGCAGGATTTGAAAGAGACGCATCCTTCGTTTTTATGTTGATGTTGTTGTTGTTGTTGTTGTTGTTGTTGTTTAGTCGTGTCCAACTCTTCGTGACCCCATGGACCCGAGCACGCCAGGCACTCCTGTCTTGCACTGCCTCCCGCAGTTTGGTCAGACTCATGTTCGTAGCTTCGAGAACACTGTCACAATGTTCTCGACAGTGACAGTGTTCGTTTTTATGGCGTACGTCAAAGCCAAAACAAATCATTATTTGCCAGGTGTGACGGATTGTAAGAATGTTCGGAGTTTGGGTTCTTTTGTCCATCCTGAAGGTGTAAACAAACTCAGGGTTTGTCGCCAGTTAAGATCTTCTCAGGGTAGACCCACTGAAATTAAAAAGACCCAAGGCAGCTGTGCCCATTAATTTCAGTGGGTCTACTGTGAGTATGGCTAGTAAAAGGTAAAGGGACCCCTGACCATTAGGTCCAGTCGTGACCGACTCTGGGGTTGCGCGCTCATCTCGCGTTATTGGCCGAGGGAGCCGGCGTACAGATTCCAGGTCATGTGGCCAGCAGGACAAAGCCGCTTCTGGCAAACCAGAGCAGCACATGGAAACACCGTTTACCTTCCCGCTGTAGCGGTTCCAATTTATCTACTTGCATGAGTATGGCTACCATTGGATAAAACCCTCTACTGTACTTCTTCAGTGGGTCTTCCCCACAGATATTTAAGTATAAGAGATCAGCTGTAGTGGCTGCCAATAGTGAATATTCATCATTATAGCAAACAAGTTTTGAGGGAGAGGTTTGTGTGACGCAGCTCCTCTTCAAAATAATATGAGAAGCCATCGTCATAGAATCATAGAGTTGGAAGAGACCATCGTCGGAAATCTGTTGGCTGTTGGAAACAGCGTTTGGGTGGTAATCACTTCAGTGTCCGGAAAAACCCAACAACTTTTGTGTCCAGACTTTCACTTTTTGAAATACGGCAACCCTAATCTGTTTAGGGAACAGTTTACAAAAAGAGGAGGAGGAGGAGGAGGAGGAGAACCAACAAGAGGATCAACCATTTTAGATCTGGTCCTAACCAATAGTGATGACCTGGTTAGTGGGGTAGAAGTGGCAGGATCATTAGGTGGGAGTGACCATGCTCTTCTGGAGTTTATTATCCAGCGGAAAGGAGCAACCAAGCATACTAAGGTCCAAATTCTAGACTTTAAGAAAGCCGACTTCAGAAAACTTAGGGAAACGCTGGGTGAAATCCCATGGACAGAAATACTAAAAGGGAAGGGAGTTCATGATAGTTGGGAGTTTGTTAAAAGGGAGATATTAAAAGCACAACTTCAGGCAATACCAATGAGACGGAAACATGGAAGGTGCCTAAAGAAGCCAGGGTAGCTATCTGAATAACTTTTAACTGAGTTAAGATTTAAAAGGGATATGTACAAAAAATGGGAAAAGGAGGAAACCACCAGAGAGGAATTCAAACAGTAGAGACAAAGTCAGAAAAGCTAAAGCACAGAATGAACTCAGGCTCGCCAGAGAGGTTAAAAGCAACAAAAAGGGCTTTTATGGGTATGTCCGTAACAAAAGGAAGAACAAAGAAACAGTGGGGTCACTTAGAGGAGAAGATGGTGAAATGCAAACAGGGGACAGAGAAAGGGCAGAACTCCTCAATGCCTTCTTTGCCTCAGTCTTCTCCAAAAAAGAAAACAACGCCCGACCTGAAGAATATGGAGCTGATCATTCAGCAGGGGAAACACAGCCCAGAATAAGTAAGGAGGTAGTACAAGAATACTTGGCTAGTTTAGATGTATTCAAGTCTCCAGGGCCAGATGAACTACATCCAAGAGTATTAAAAGAACTGGCAGAGGTGATTTCAGAACCACTGGCAATAATCTTTGAAAAATCCTGGAGAACAGGCGAAGTTCCAGCAGACTGGAGGAGGGCAAATGTTGTCCCTATTTTCAAAAAGGGGAAAAGAGAGGACCCAAACAATTACCGCCCAGTCAGCCTGACATCAATACCAGGAAAGATTCTAAAGCAGATCATTAAGCAAACGGTCTGTGAGCACCTAGAAAGAAACTCTGTGATCACTAAAAGTCAGCATGGGTTTCTGAAAAATAAGTCATGTCAGACTAATCTGATCTCATTTTTTGACAGAATTACAAGCCTGGTAGATGAAGGGAACGCTGTGGATGTAGCCTATCTTGATTTCAGCAAGGCCTTTGACAAGGTGACCCATGATATTCTTGTAAAGAAGCTGGTAAAATGCGGGCTAGACAATGCTACCATTCAGTGGATTTGTAACTGGCTTACTGACCGAACCCAAAGGGTGCTCATCAATGGCTCCTCCTCATCCTGGGGAGTAGTGACTAGTGGGGTGCCACAGGGTTCTGTCTTGGGCCCAGTCTTATTCAACATCTTTATCAATGACTTAGATGATGGGCTTGAGGGCATCCTGAGCAAGTTTGCAGACGACACCAAATTGGGAGGGGTGGCTAATACCCCAGAGGACAGGATCACACTTCAAAATGACCTTAACAGATTAGACAACTGAGCCAAAGCAAACAAGATGAATTTTAACAAGGAGAAATGTAAGGTACTACACTTGGGCAAAAAAAATGGAAGGCACAAATACAGGATGGGTGACACCTGGCTTGAGAGCAGTACATGTGAAAAGGATCTAGGAGTCTTGGTAGACCACAAACTTAACATGAGTCAGCAGTGTGATGCAGCAGCTTAAAAAGCCAATGCAATTCTGGGCTGCATCAATAGGAGTATAGCATCTAGATCAAGGGAAGTAATAGTACCACTGTATTCTGCTCTGGTCAGACCTCACCTGGAGTACTGTGTCCAGTTCTGGGCACCACAGTTCAAGAAGGATACTGACAAGCTGGAACGTGTCCAGAAGAGGGCAACCAAAATGGTCAAAGGCCTGGAAACTATGCCTTATGAGGAACGGCTTCAGGGCCGTCTTAAGCGCCCCTGGCACCGTGGAGCGACGGATCCCTCCAGCGCCCCCCTGCCCCATTTCCCAGCGCGGCAGGCGCAGCGCAGCTGTCACAGGCGCTGCTGCGCGGCGCCGCAGCGGGTGAGCAGGCACAGCGAGGTTGTCGAACCGGCGGACCGGGCGGGCACAGCTCGTGGCGCCCTCCTGGCGGGCCGGCGCCGTGGTGCCCTGCGCCACCGGGGGTCTACCTAGAGCCGGCCCTGAACGGCTTAGGGAGCTGGGTATGTTTAGCCTGGAGAAGAGAAGGTTAAGGGGTGATATGATAGCCATGTTCAAATATATGAAAGGATGTCATATGGAGGAGGGAGAAAGATTGTTTTCTGCTGCTCCAGAGAAGAGGACACGGAGCAATGGATTCAAACTTCAAGAAAGAAGATTCCACCTAAACATTAGGAAGAACTTCCTGACAGTAAGAGCTGTTCGGCAGTGGAATTTGCTGCCAAGGAGTGTGGTGGAGTCTCCTTCTTTGGAGGTCTTTAAGCAGAGGCTTGACAGCCATATGTCAAGAATGCTTTGATGGTGTTTCCTGCTTGGCGGGGGGTTGGACTGGATGGCCCTCGTGGTCTCTTCCAACTCTATGACTCTATGATTCTATGATTCTAGGAATGCATTAATTAGATCACACATGCAGCTGCCTCTGAGGAGGTTCAAAAACTTCAGCTGGTGAAAAATTCAGCAGCCAGTTGCTCACCAGGGCAAGACGGTTTGAGTATATTGCACTGATCCTGGCCTGATTGCAGTGGCTGCCAATCAGTTTCTGGGCCCAATTCAGAGTGCTGGTTTCGACCTATAAAGCCTTGAATGGCTCAGGACTGCAATACCTAAAGGATTCTGTTACAACATTAAACATAGCATTAAAAGTGACTTAGAACCATAAAAATAAGATGGGTGCTAAAAGCACACACCTCAAGTGCCAAAGGTCAGGGTAAAGAGGTCGTCAGCATTCTCCAGAAGCTGTATAAGTGAAGGTTCCAGGCAGACCTCTGTGGGGAGGGAGTTCTGCAGTTTGGGGCCCACTACAGAGAAGGCCTCCTCCTGGGCCAGCTTATCCCCCAACCCAAGTCTCTGAGGATGGAGGAAATACTAGGAGGGCCCCCTTTGCTGATCTCTGCACCTGAGAGAGTCGGTGGGGGGGGGGAGAAGGTATCCTTTCAGGTATTTCATTCACCATTATCAATCTTCTTCACCGAGAACCAACCCCGTTCCTGGATAAGATTCCACAGAGACCCTGGACAGATGCAGCTTGAAAACCAGCTTATTAATAATAATAATAATAATAATAATAATAATAATAATAATAATTTATTTGTACCCCACCCATCTGATTGGGTTGCCCCAGCCACTCTGGGTGGCTTCCAACTCATATAAAAACATAATAAAACATAATAAAAGCTTCCCTATACAGTACAGAGCTGCCTTCAGATGTCTTCTAAAAGTTGTGTAGTTCTTTATCTCCTTGACATCTGATGGAAGGACATTCCACAGGGAGGGTGCCATCACCGAGAAGGTCCTGTGGCTGGTTCCCCGTAATCTCACTTCTCGCAGTGAGGGAACTGCCAGAAGGCCCTCGGAGTTGGACCTCAGTGTCTGGGCTGAACGATGGGGGTGGAGACGCTCCTTCAGGTATAATGGGTGGAGGCCGTTTAGGGCTTAAAAGGTCAGTACCAACACTTTGAATTGTGCTCGGAAATGGACTGGGAGCCAGTGGAGATCCATTAGGACTGGGGTTATATGGTCCTGGCAGCTGCTCCCAGTCACCAGTCTGACAGTCTCGTTCTGGGTTAGTTGCAGTTTCCGAGTCACCTTCAAAGGTAGCCCCACGGAGAGCGCATGGCTGTAGCCCAAGCGGGAGATAACCAGAGCATGGACCACTCTGGCAAGACAGGGAGCAGGCAGGTAGGGTCTCAGATGGAGCTGGTAGACAGCCGCCCTGGACGCAGAATTGACCTGTGCCTCCATGGACAGCGGTGAGTCCAAAATGACCCCCAGTGACCCCGTTCAGGACCAGGGATTCCCCCACACCTGCTTGGATCTGTTTGCAGGATGGGCAAATAATAATAATAATAATAATAATAATAATAATAAGTATTATTAGTATTATTAGTATTATTAGTATTTATTTATACTGTACCCTGCCCATCTGGCTGGGTTTCCCCAGCCACTCTGGGCAGCTTCCAACAGAAAATTAAAACACACATTAATCTATTAAACATTAAAAGCCTCCCTGAACAGGGCTGCCTTCAGGTGTCTTCTAAAAGTCTGGTTTTCCTCTTTGACATCTGTTGGGAGGGCGTTCCACAGGGCAGGCGCCACCACCGAGAAGGCCCTCTGCCTAGTTCCCTGCAACTTGGCTTCTCGCAACGAGGGAACCGCCAGAAGGCCCTCGGTGCTGGACCTCAGTGTCCGGGCAGAATGATGGAGGTGGAGACACTCCTTCAGGTATCCTGGAAAAGAAGCGTTTCAGAAATGCTTGCCACCAGCCCAGAGAGAGCTGGCAGGGGCCAGGCGGGGTTTCCCATCAGCTTCATTGCCTGTCCCAAGCCCCCTTATGCTCTGCTGGTTGCATCTTATAACGCCATTGTGTATTATCTTAATTCACGGCCGCCTGATCCAGGAATCTTTCCAGTTAGAGCTGCGCTCAAGACGTCACGGCTTCGATGAAAAATAAAAATAAAACACCCCAGCAAGATTTTTTGGGGGGGAAACCACACAAAATACATAACAAAAACAAGAACAAAAAGAAACCAATAACTCACTTGGCATCCACCCTCCCACCCCCTATCTGACTTGTTTTCCCTCTTTCTTCTTAGTGTCTTAACAAATGAAACCGATTTGCAAAAATGATACATGTAAAAATATGAGAGACACTGCACACACCTTTGTAATTCAAGAAATCTTTCATAAAAAATACTTTAAAAACAAAACAAAACAAAAACAAACTCATCGGGAAGGCCCCAGACAGGAGCTGAGCACAACAGAAGCAAATGTCCCCAATTGGCATTCCAAGGAATTTAGTGCCTCCAAAAATGAAGGGGGGACATAGTCCTTGTGCTTTCCTCCTGTGGTTTCCCTGATCCAAGAACCATAACAGACTCCATGTGGCCAATATGTTGTTGTTGTTTAGTCGTTTAGTCGTGCCCGACTCTTCGTGACCCCATGGACCATAGCACGCCAGGCACTCCTGTCTTCCACTGCCTCCCGCAGTTTGGTCAAACTCATGTTCGTAGCTTCGAGAACACTGTCCAACCATCTTGTCCTCTGTCGTCCCCTTCTCCTAGTGCCCTCAATCTTTCCCAACATCAAGGTCTTTTCCAGGGAGTCTTCTCTTCTCATGAGGTGGTCAAAGTATTGGAGCCTCAGCTTCACGATCTGTCCTTCCAGGGAGCACTCAGGGCTGATTTCCTTTAGAATGGATAGGTTTGATCTTCTAGCAGTCCATGGGACTCTCAAGAGTCTCCTCCAGCACCATAATTCAAAAGCATCAATTCTTTGGTGATCAGCCTTCTTTATGGTCCAGCTCTCACTTCCATACATCACTACTGGGAAAACCATAGCTTTAACTATACGGACCTTTGTCGGCAAGGTGATGTCTCTGCTTTTTAAGTGGCCAATATAAAAAGGTAAAGGGACCCCTGACCATTAGGTCCAGTCGTGACCGACTCTGGGCCAATATAATGAGGACTAAATATCTAAAGGATCTTTCCTTTCCATTTCTTCCCTTCCCTTCCTTTTCCTTCCTTCCTTCCTTCTTCTCTCTCTCTCTCCACCAGAAGTACTACCAGAAGCCCTACCCGGCCCCCAGCAGGCAAATAACTAAATGAATCTACCGTAGTTACAGGTAGGTAGCCGTATTGGTCTGCCGTAGTCGAAACAAAATAAAAAGATTCCTTCCAGTAGCACCTTAGAGTTGGTCTCTAAGGTGCTACAGTACTAGAAGGATTTTTTTAAATTTTGTTTCAACTAAATGAATCCTCCATGTATAGGAGCAGCCTATCTCTGAATACAGTACTCAACATTGCAGGCCAACAAGGGAAGGGTTTAAAACTGGGAAACTGGCCTTTGGAGATTCACATGGGGGCTGAGCTTGTGCCCGCTGACTTTCTAAACCCCTGATCCCAAGCTGTTGTTAAGGAGCATGGGATTTATTTATGGCTTAGTTTGTAACATAACGTGGAGAGTCAATGCTGGCTTTCCAAATTGATGGGAAGTAACTAAATTCTTCTGGGGTCGTTAACAGGAACTGGAAATTCAGGAATAGCGACAAAGCCGACAGTGGCTGGAAATATAGGGCTTGTGAAATTTAGAGTTCTCTCATAACACTGGAACTCGCAGACATTCATCGAAGTTGAATGCAGGATGATTCAGGACAAAGAAAAAGTAGCGCATCAGTGGACCATGGAACTCACTGCCACAGGAATCAGTGTTGGCCACCAACGTGGATGGCTTTGAAAGCCAAATTCTGAGAGGAGAGGGCTGTTGGTGTTCTGCCTCCTCCACCAACAGAGGCAGATATGCCTCTGAAACCCAGTGGCTGCGAATTGCAAGTGTCGTCATTCAGGTCCTGCTTGGGGGCTTTTCAAAGGGGTTTCTGATTGGTCCCTGCAAGGACAGGTTGCTGGGCTAGGCGGTGGGCCCACTTGGACCTGATCCAGCAGCCGGTCTCTTCTGATGTCTATACTTTTCTTCACACCACCTCCAGCAAGGAAGCTAGGTCCCTCCCGGATCGCTGTGTCGACGCAACGACAAAAATAGCCACCCATTGTCTGCTAAGCCACCCCATCCATCACACCTTGGGGAGCCGGGGGGGGGGGGAATTGGCAATGAAATTGGCAAGGAGGAGAGCTGGGCTCTGTTGGCGGTGCAGTCCACCAGCGGGGGAACGGATGGAACCTGCTCCTTAAATCTCACCTCTGGTGCAAAAAAGGAAACAGCCGGATTCTTCTGAATGCTAATGCACAAGGTATCTTGGCTCCAGCTGGAACCAGGCAGGCGGGGGGGGGGGCATGTGTGCTTAACCCTTTCCCTGCCACCCATCACACAACCACACAACCCCTCCATAGGGGACCCCAAAGCTGCAAATGGGGTCAGCTGCGGGAGGAGAACAAGGGAAGGAGGTCACAGCTGGAAAACGGCAAGTGAAAAATATAATAATTGCAGATCCTTCAGGTGTCCTTATTTTCCAGAGACATTCCTGGATTTACAGAAGCTGTCCCAGTTTCTGATTTGATCACACAATGTCCTGCTTTTCCTTAGGATGCCCTGATTTTTATCAGAGAAATGTTGGAGGGTATGGAGTTATGTGACACCCCCCCCCAAGCCAAGGAGACAAGTAACTATATAACCTTTAGAAGACACCTGACTATATACTGTACAGGTGAAACTCGGAAAATTAGAATATCATCGAAAAGTGCATTTATTTCAGTAATGCAACTTATTTTTTCTTTCTTTTTCTTTTAATTTTTACAAATGCATTCTTTTAATTTTTACAAATGCAGAATGTGAAAATGATGGCCATGTTAAGAGTGCGGAAGGGAAAGTGGGAAGTCAGATTCCTAGAAAAATGTATAACAAATCTGAAATTTTATATTACTTGGTTGAGGTTATGAAAATTTAATAAAAATCTCAAGTGAAAATAAATAATAATAAGAGAGGTTCAGGGGTTTTTCTGTTGTATATCATGAATCTCCACCTCCAGGGGTACACAAATTTAATTTCTGTTTCCCACCCCACAATCTTAAGTTCTGCTCTTCCCATTTCGCCAAAGTGTTCTTCATACCCATTGACATTCTGAATAGCCCTCGCGGACGTCTACTTCTCCTAATAGACACTTTTTATACAAATAATATGTGCAAATCGTGTGCATGAAAAAAATGTGTGTGCAATAAAAGTGTACGATAAAATGCAAGTGAAAATAACAGACCTAAAAAGAAATGGCTTCTATTGCGGAGAAATGGCTTTGCTGAGGTGTATTAGTCAAAACGGCATTTAAATGTGTTATCTTGCAACAAACACACAGAGAGATGGGGTGGCACAGTGGTTAGAGTGCCGGATGAGGACCTGGGAGACTTGGATTCGAATCCCCACCAAGCCAGGAAACTGGATGGGGGGGTGACTTTGGGGGCAAGTCCCTGCCTCTCTCAGCCTACTGTCCCTCGCAGGGTTGTTGTAGGGGCTAAATGCAGAACTTTGTTTGCCACCTTGAGCTCCTCGGTGCCTTTAACGGCCCAATTCTGTCAAGTCACACATAAATCGCTGGTGTTCAGGGTGGGGGGGGGTCAGGCTTCCAAGGTGAAACTACGGAGCCGGCCGGGTGGGGTAGGGGAACTGGGGTGTGGGAAATGACCAGAATGCGTAACCTAAATATTTCCTGGAGTGCCAACAACACTGCCTTTGTTCTGACAGAAAAACACCCATAACTACCGGTATGCCCTGAGAAGGCCTGTCAGAACGCTTGACGAATGCCAGCCCCAGCATTACTCTGACGCCAGAGGAATTCTTTCCCCGTTAACCTGACCGACTGTGAGGTCAGAAGCAATAAAAGGTGCCCAAGAAGGTTTATTTTTTGCAGGAGGAGAACATCAGCTGGGAACAGCTCCGTTGGTAGAGCATGAGGCAATTAACTTTATTAAAATTTTATTAAAATTTTATAACAAACAACAAAAACATTCAAAATACAAAAGACAAACTACACAATACAAAAAACTGCAAAAATACAAAATACAAAAAATTTGTACAATTTGTACAAAAAATTTGTAAAAAAAAATGACTCCCTCATTCCTCCTCTCACTGCATTACATTATAAATCATCTTTAGTAATTTCTAAATCCTATATAACATCTAATTCTTACTTAAAATTAACTTTGATCTATACCTTTTATAACTTTAATTTTTGCCTTCCCAACTACTTCACTTCTTTTTACACAGTTGTAACTAATTCTAACAATACTAGGACGACAGAGGACAAGATGGTTGGACAGTGTTCTCGAAGCGACGAACATGAGTTTGACCAAACTGCGGGAGGCAGTGCAAGACAGGAGTGCCTGGCGTGCTCTGGTCCATGGGGTCACGAAGAGTCGGACACGACTAAACGACTAAACAACAACTAACAATACTTATTTCTCAACATTATATTATCTACAACCTCTTTGTATCTCCTTCACTTTCATTAATTCTAACCTATTACATGCTTATTCTTTAAAGAAACTTTAAATTTCTTCCAATCGTCTTCCCCCGCTTCTTCGCTCCGATCTCGAAGTCTCCCGATTAACTCCGCCAGTTCCATGTATTCTATCAACTACTTCTGCCATTCGTCGACCGTTGGTATTCCTTCCTTCTTCCAATTCTTAGCAATTAAAATTCTTGCTGCTGTTGTGGCATACAAAAAAAGGGGGGGGGGGTAACATCCTTCCTAGGTATTTCATCTCCAATTATCCCAAGTAAGAAGGCTTCTGGTTTCTTAACAAAGGTGTTTTTCAACACTTTTTTCAATTCATTATAAATCTTTTCCCAGAAGCCTCGCTTGAGGCAATTAACATCAGGCTTGTGGGTTCGAGCCCCACGCCGGATGGAAGATTCCTCCTGCATTGCAGGGGGTTGGACCAGGTGACCCTCAGGGTCAGAGTAAAACGTTTCCCGTGCTGGAAGGAGTTCAACAGCACTGTTTCAAACACTGACCATCCGCAGGCCTCTTCTCCCTGACCGATTGCATCCTCCGTCTCCAGGGATTCCTTGCAACATTTCCACCCCTGGCTCTGCTCCAAGGTGGCCCTTGCCAAGGGGTTGCATGGCAAGGTCCCAACTCCCCTCACAAGGTTGAAATAAGACACTTGGCAACAGTATTTTACGTCAATGGGCTAAAAAAAGATTTCAGATTGTGAGCAGTATTGGCTTAGGCCAGGGGCGAGCAACCTATTTCAGCCATGGGCTGGCCAGACTATATTTTGGAAATAATAATAATGAATGAATTCCTATGCCCCACAAATAACCCAGAGATGCATTTTAAATAAAAGGACACCTTCTACTCATGTAAAAACACACTGATTCCCGGACTGCCTGTGGGCCGGATTGAGAAGGCAATTGGGCCGCATCCGGCCCACAGGCCTTAGGTTGCATACCCCTGGCTTAGGCATTGGACCTAACCAACTATATCTAACTCCCGCCCGTCTGCGTGGAGTCCGGGAAGGGTTCACCACCAGTAGGGGGAGTCCTGCCGCTCTGGTTACGCCGCTCTGGTTACGGACTTTTCAGGGTGAGAACGGCACCACGGAAGGGATCGTGTCCGCAACCAGAGATACCACTGTACACCACAAGTCTTGGGATCTTTTGGTAATAACTGTGCAAATCAGTTGCATGTCTGCGCAACTCAGAGTTGAGGCAAGTGCTGAAGGCTCTTCAGGGCTGGCAACCACTTCTCAGTCCCAGTGGGTTCCAACAGCTACACCAACACTTAACTGTACAGAATACGCACAGAATGTAGAAGCAAATCCAAAGGGGGGGTGGAGGAGGAATTAGTAACTGGAATCTGTAAGTCCTTGGTGAGATCTTGAAGTGCTTGCCAGTCAACGCATAAGAGTTCACTGGTTCCAGGCCCTTCTTCCCAGGGCTCACCTGACATTGTCCAAACAAGAAAGTCTCTAACCACACCTGTTAACAAACATGGATGCATATGCTATAATGCAGGCATGTACAACAGGTAGATCGTGATCTACCGGTAGATCACTGGACGTCTGTGGTAGATCACTAGTAGATCATTGGCTCCTCTCAAACAAGCTGAACAAATGTGGCTCCCCTAAAAAAAAGCTCAACGTTTTATCTCCTCCCTGAAAAAACTCAACAAGTTTGACCCGAACCCCCCCCCCAAAAATGGACCTTCCTCCTTCCTAAAAAAAGTTCAACAACTTTGACCTGAACCCCCCAAAACGGGGTAGATCACTGCCAGTTTTTAACTCTGTGAGTAGATCGCAGTCTCTTGGGAGTTGGCCACCCCTGCTATATAATGTTATTGTTTTAGTTGAATAAATTGCTTAAATGGTTATTAAGGAAATGATTATTTATCTATTTTTCTCTTTCCAGGAAAGAACAGCAGAAAAGTTGTCCAAATAGAAACAATTACTGTAACTTATTAAACCTCACAATAATTTCATAATTATCTGTCTATGTATTTCTAATAGTATAACCAAATCAGTAATTTTTGATATAACTGTAAAAACGACTCTGAAAATTTATTATTCCAAAAATGAAACCTTATACTAGCAAGAATGAATCTTTCTGTTAAAAAAAAAGATTTAAATCAAGTCTTACAGACTAGTGATTTAAATCGATTTGATTTAAATAAAATCCACCCTGTTTCAAATCTTGTCTGCAACTTCATAAATTGGTGATGTTTTGATAGCCATCAGTGGTCTCCATTAAACACTTAAAACACTTTGTCATTATATCCCCTGAATTTGGCAGTCGATTTCGCCATTTCAGCATATCCATCAGTTTCACAAGCCATTCCTCCTTCGCTGGGAATCCTTCCTCTTCCCACTACTCTACATATAAAGTTCTAGCTGCTGTTGTCGCCTACATAAATAAACTAGCCAATTTTCTCGGGACCTCCATCTCCATTATTCCTAGTAAAATTTTGAGTTTGGGGAGGGGGATTATCAATTTAAACATAATTTCCCATTCATTAATGGATCATTTCCCAAAAGCCTTTTCACAGGACCACCAAATTTGGGGGGGACGGACGATGACCCTGCACATTTGCCCTTTTTGCTGCCGCATCACAGCAGTGGCTCAAGTTTGGCCTGCGATTGAGACAGTGCTTTGATCTCACTCGGGCGCAACTGTCTTCTCGGCTTCTCAGACTAATTAAGGTGAACGGGGAGAGAAAGTCCTTACCTGCTGCCTGGAGACACTAGAATAGCAAGAGCCACGGGGGGGGGGGAGGGGGGCTGACCGCACATCTCCCCCCACCCCATTTGCCCTGGAGAACCGAGGCACGGCTTCAAGGTGCCAAATATGAACGGCTTGCTAGGTGGTCTCCTGCTTTGCTCTCTGCATCACACCCCCTCGTCCTACTTTCTGCGGCACAAAAAAGGGGTATTGGGTGGAAACTAATCCCAGAAGATTGTCTTCCTTGACCATTCTGCCTTTCCCAGGCTTGGGGGGGGGGAAGGAAACGGTGCCAGCAGAGGGGTAAGGCAAAAGAATTTGTGGGGTAGGCCTAATTAGAGACACAAACAAAGCCTCTGTGTTTAAGGGAAGTATATCTTTGTTTTCAGTACGTTTCCGAGCACAATTCAAAGTGTTGGTGCTGACCTTTAAAGCCGTAAACGGCCTCGGTCCAGTATACCTGAAGGAGCGTCTCCTCCCCCATCGTTCTGCCCGGACACTGAGGTCCAGCGCCAAGGGCCTTCTGGTGGTTCCCTCGCTAAGAGAAGCCAAGTTACAGGGAACCAGGCAGAGGGCCTTCTTGGTAGTGGCACCCACCCTGTGGAATGCCCTCCCACTAGAGGTCAAAGAGAACAACAACTACCAGACCTTTAGAAGGCATCTTAAGGCAGCCCTGTTCAGGGAAGCTTTTAATGTCTGATGGATTTCTGTATTTTGATATTTTGTTGGAAGCCGCCCAGAGTGGCTGGGGGAACCCGGCCAGATGGGTGGGGTATAAATAATATATTATTATTATTATTATTATTATTATTATTATTATTATTATTATGGCATGAATTCGTCCGGCCCTCTTTGAAAGCCACCCGAGTCGGTGGCCGTCGCTGTGGCAGGGAGTTCCACGGTTTAACATTCTGCTGAATCCAGACCTGGAAGAGCTGCCAGCTTTCCTTTTTAACA
Organism: Zootoca vivipara; assembly: GCF_965207765.1. Lineage (NCBI taxonomy): Eukaryota > Metazoa > Chordata > Lepidosauria > Squamata > Lacertidae > Zootoca > Zootoca vivipara. The sequence goes on along the minus strand of NC_142589.1, from coordinate 85,534,942 downwards.
AACAGCTCTGAGCGGATAGCTCAGTCGGTAGAGCACGACTCTTAATCTCAGGGTCATGGGTCTGAGCCCATTCCATGATTCTATTCTTCTATTCTTCCCTTCTTTCACAACAGCCCAGTGCAGTAAATGGACAACAATTATCCGGCTTTGGATCAAAGCTTCTACAAAGGCACTCCTGGAGAGAACCCAGTTTTCTGTTAAAAGGGGGGATGGTGGTTGTACCATTCCCTCAGCTGAGCGATGGCCCTTGAGCAGACACTTGCGACTGTTTACAGAGGGCTAAAAATAAGCGCTGCTATGAAGACAGAGGCATGCCCCGGCGTGGCAGTCTAAATATTGACTGGACCCCACGTCAGAAGACGGAATTTGCACACTGCATCATTCATAAAGCACAGCAAGTAACCCACTCAGAGCAGAGAGATACTGTAGATAGATAGAATTGTAGAGCTGGAAGGGATCCCCAAGGGTCATCCAGTCCAACCCCCTGCACTGCAGGAATCTCAGCCAAAGCATCCAGGACAGATGGCCACACAATCTCTGCTTAGAAACCTCCAAGGATAGATATAGATATGTATATAGATACACACACTCCAACATTTCTCTGATGGAAATAGGGATGTCCTAAGGAAAAGTGGGGACGCGGGTGGTGCTGTGGTCTAAACCACAGAGCCTAAGGCTTGCCGATCAGATCAGGTCATGTGGCCAGCATGACAAAGCCGCTTCTGGTGAACCAGAGCAGCACACAGAAACGCCGTTTACCTTCCCGCTTGGAGCGGTACCCATTTATCTACTTGCAGTTTGACGTGCTTTCGAACTGGGTTAAACCACTGAGCCTTGGGCTTGCTGATCAGAAGGTCGGCGGTTCAAATCCCTGTGACAGGGTGAGGTCCCGTTGCTCGGTCCCTGCTCCTGCCAGCCTAGCAGTTCGAAAGCACGTCAAAATGCAAGTAGATAAATAGGCAGGAAGGTAAACGGCGTTTCCATGTGCTGCTCTGGTTTGCCAGAAGCGGCTTTGTCATGCTGGCCACATGACCCGGAAGCTGTGCGCCGGCTCCCTCGGCCAATAAAGCGAGATGAGCGCTGCAATCCCAGAGTCATTCACGACTGGACCTAACGGTCAGGGGTCCCTTTACCTTTACCTTTAAGGAAAAGTGAGACATTCTGGGATCAAATCAGAAACTGGGGTGGCTTCTGAAAATCCGGGACTGTCTCCAGAAAATAGGAACCCTTGGAGGGTCTGCCCCCCCCCCACACAAAGCTATGAAAACAAAAGTATAAAGGGGGGATTAATGAAATAACAATAATAAAAACATCTCTGAAAAAATAGGAATCTGCCTTATCCCACAATTCAAAGCTCCCTGCTCTCTTATCTCGAATCAACCACCTTTGGGAGTCAGGTTGCTAATCTGCTCTGGAATTAGCAAGCTGCAGGATAGGTGCATTTTGTTCAAGGAAGGTAATGGGGAGCCTGGAGAGGTTGAAGGGGATGAGACGGATATGTTTGATGACATGAAGTGGCAGAACAATGAGGTGCCCCTTCCTTAAGCCGGGAGGATTACTGTTGGCAAGCAAACTCTCCGAGCTATGCCAGGTTTTGGAATAGCCCCACTGAAAGGGGAGAAAACCAATAAAAGCGAAGAGGTGTGTTTCAGCGGGTGTGTACCTTGGGGTGTTTTTAAAAAAATATCATTTGCAGAACAAATGACTCATAAGGCAGATGAAAAGGTCTCTGTTGGAGGAGAAAGTGAAAATAAGAACAAAGGGCTATTGTTTGCATGGTTGCAATTCAGGAGCGCATAGTTAAGCTATGGAACTCCCTGCCACTGGAGGTAGCGACAGCCACTGATTTTAATGGCTCTGAGAGAAATATCGGGCAAATTCATGGAGAAGAAGGTGAAAGATAGTTAGAAAAAAGCCCTGCAGATAACAATGTTCAGAAGTGGGGCTTCTCGGCTACAATGACACAAAACTGCTTGTTTCCAGAGCCTCAGAACCTGTTGCAGACCCTCCAAGTGTCCCTATTTTGCAGGGACAGTCCAGAATTTACAGAATGTGATTTGATCCTGGAATGTCCCACTTTTCTTTAGGATATCCCTATTTTCATCAGAGAAATGTGGGAGGGAGGGAGTTATGTGACCCTCAAGCCAAGGAGATAACTCTTGAAAGACCTACATTGGCTCCCAGTACATTTCCGAGCACAAGTGTTGGTGCTGACCTTTAAAGCCCTTTAAAAGCCTCGGTCCAGTATACCTGAAGGAGCGTCTCCACCTCCATCATTCTGCCCGGACACTGAGGTCCAGTGCCAAGGGCCTTCTGGCGGTTCCCTCATTGCGAGAAGCCAAGTTACAGGGAACCGGGCAGAGGGCCTTCTTGGTAGTGGCACCCGCCTTGTAGAACGCCCCCCCCATCAGATGTCAAAGAGAATAATAACTATCAGACTTTTAGAAGACATCTGAAGGCAGCCCTGTTTAGGGAAGCTTTTAATGTTTAATAGATTATTGTATTTTAATTTTCTGTTGGAAGCCGCCCAGAGTGGGGAAATCCAGCCAGATGGGCGGGGTATAAATAATAATAATAATAATTATTATTATTATTATTATTACATCCAGCAGTCCTTTACCTTTACCTGTGTAGGGAAGTTTTCTAATGTTTCATGTTTTTATATATGTTGGAAGCCACCTAGAGTGGCTGGGGCAACCCTGTAAGATGGGTGAGAAATAATAATAATAATTATTATTAATAATAAATAATAATAATTAATAATAGCGGCCCTATTTCCATCAAAGTAATTATTCATATGATTAATAGAATAATGATAGAATAAGACACCCCTATTTTATTCAGAGAAATGTTGGAGGGTATGGGCTTATGGGGCAGGCAAATGCAATCTCTAACGTATTGAATGAATGAGGCCCCCTTTATGGGAGGTCAAGTGTCTCATCCAGACCTTGTAAGCTGCTGGGAGATCCGGCAAGACAGCATTGCTGATGTGACGCACCCTCTGCCAGACCAAACAAGCCACTTTGTGGTCACTTGATGGATTTATCTTCTCTCCGAGCCTTCTGCAGCTTCTCCCTTCGACCGAGTACAACCTCTCGGTCTTCTGCGTAGGCCAACATTGCAATACTATAGGTACAAGGGGCAGCTGTGCACCCCCAAAATTTGAAAGATACCAGCTCCAGCTGAGGTCGGCAGGTCCCTGAAGTCCCGCACTGTCTGGGACTCACCAAATTTGCCACATGTTCTGAAAGGCAGTCCATTTCCCCCAGGTGGGAATGCCTCTATTAAACAGAAACATCCGTGCATCCTGTCACAGGGAATGCCTCTTTCAAATAGAGACATTCCTCAATCTCTTGGGGGGGGGGGGATACCTCTTCTAAACAGGTCTTGGTGGACCACAAGCTGAACATGAGTCAATAGTGTGATGCAGCAGCAACAAAAGCTAATGCTACTCTAGGCTGCGTCAACAGCAGTATAGTGTCCTGGTCAAGGGAAGGAAAAGTACTGCTCTCTTCTGCCTTGGTCTGACCCTACCTGGAGTACTGCGTCCAATTCTGGGCACCACAATTTAAGAAGGATGTTGACAAGCAGAAAGGTGTGCAGAGGAGGGAGAGATCAGAGGCCTGGAAACCAGACCTGATGAGGAATGGTTGAAGAAGCTAGAAAAGAGGAGATTGAGGAGGAGATAGGAGAGCCACCTTCAAATATCTCAAGGGCTGCCCCATGAAAGAGGGAACAAGCATGTTTTCTCCTGCTGCGGAGAGTAGGACTCGAACCAACGGCTTCAAGTTACAAGGAAGGGGATTCTGATTAAACATCAGGAAAAACTTTCTGAGAGTAAGAGCCGTTCGACAGTCTTGTGTCTCCTTCCTTGGAGGTTTTAAAGCAGAGATTGGATGGCCATCTCTCCTGGATGCTTTAGCTGAGATTCCTGCATTGCAGGGGGTCGGACTAGATGACCCTTGGGGTCCCTTCCAACTCTAGGATTCTGTGATCTCTGATCCAGTCCTCTCCGGAGGCCTCAGGGCTCAGCAGAAAGAATGCCGTGAGCCAGGATAGAGCCCGAGGCCCCAGGCAGAGGAAGGTTGGCTCCAGGCCCGTTTGCAGCAGGTTGGGCAACCCCCGTTGAGAGATCTGTCAGGGTGTTTGCTTTTGAAAAGCTGCCCGAGAAATAACAGCAGAGTGAAACAGTTTCCCAAGCCGGGGGCTGTTTTTGTGCAGTGATACCAGGTCTAAGCAAACTTCCTAACCCCAGGGAGAAACTTCTCTGCGCACGGCATGCGTCCACATTTCCAGACCAAGTGTGAGGGGTGATTTCGCCCCAAAAAGGAGAGGCGGTAACAGGCTGTTTAAGCCTGCTCTGCCCCCTTCTCTTCCCTCTTCGTTATTTTGGCTCCCATCCCTACTTGTCTTTATTTCTGGGGCTGAGTAGGATCTTTTCTGGTAGACTCTGATTGACAGGAGTCTTCTTTTTTCACCTACTCCATACTGCATACCCTCCCACATTTCTCCGATGAAAATAGGGACGTCCTAAGGCAGTGATGGCGAACCTATGACACACGTGTCAGATGTGACACGCAGAGCCCACACTGCTGGCACACGCCCGATCGGCCCATTCGCGCTGTTATTGTTGCCCCCCCCCCATTTGTTCTCCCGCTCCTCCTACAGCTTGTCTCCTCTAGAACTTGTCTCCGCTGTTAAAACCCGGATCCTTTTTTGTTGTTGCTGCTGGTAGCCAGAGATTGGTTTTTTAACCCTTTCTGTGCTTTTCCCCCTGGCGCTTTGGCAGACTGTGATTGGGTGTAACAGCGTTCATTTTTTAACCCATTCTGTGCTGGTTTTTTTGGCACTTTGGCAGACTATGTCGGTGCTGCGTGTTAGTTCCAGTGAAGGTATTATTCGTCATTTATTTCTCTCCCCCCCAAAAAAAGTGCAGCAGCTTTGGGGCACCCCCCCCCAAAAAAAAGCAAAGCAACTTTTGCACACACACACCCCCAAAAAACACCTCCAAAACTTTGGTCAGCAGCTCTCCCCAGAAAGCTCAACAACTCTGGGCACTTTGTGATAAATAAGGGGTTTTTGGTTTGGTTAAATAATTAGTTTTTGGTTTATTAAATAGTTATATATTACAATTATACATTTTTGTTATTTAACCTATAAATATCACGAAATTATGGCTTTTTTCTCGAGGTGACACACCACCCAAGTTATGCTCAGTTTTTTGGCGAATTTTGACACACTAAGCTCAAAAGGTTGCCCATCACTGTCCTAAGGAAAAGTGGGACATTCCGGGATCAAATCAGAAACTGGGACGGCTTCTGTAAATCCAGGACTGTCCCTGGAAAAGAGGGACACTGGGGGTCTGTGTGATGTTTGTTGGAGTGTTGTTCCTTCAATTTGGCTAATTGGCAGATGGTCCTGGCAGATTTCAGAGATTTCAGATTTCCAGAAGATTTCAGAGACAATGGAACACTCACCTGAGGCAGCGTCGGGTTGTGAACATCCCTTAGGCCAGTGATGGGCAACATTTTGAGCAGGCATCCCCAAACTGCGGCCCTCCAGATGTTTTGGCCTACAACTCCCATGATCCCTAGCTAACAGGACCAATGGTCGGGGAAGATGGGAATTGTAGTCCAAAACATCTGGAGGGCCGATGTTTGGGGATGCCTGCTTTTGAGGTTGGTGTGTCAAAATCCGCCAAAAAACCGAGCATAACTCGGGTGGTGTGTCACTTCGAGAAAAAAACCATAATTTCATGTATTCAGCAGCAAATGGTGTTTCTTAGATCAGGAGTCAAGACAGGAGTGCCTGGCGTGCTAAGGTCCATGGGGTCACGAAGAGTCGGACACGACAAAACAACTAAACAACAAAGATCAGGAGTGGGGAAATATACCTGCTGGCCTCTGGGATTTGGAGTCTGGAGACATCTGCAGAGTTGCAGGGCTTCTTCCCCAACCCTAATCTCCAAAGTGTCGTCCCTGCAAAGCACGCCCTGCCCTGCGAATCCAGCTCCCTGGCCTTCTCAAAAGAACAAGCCCATCCATCAACGGTGGCAACCTATCATTAGCTGTGTTGAAACATCTCTGCCTGTCTAGCCAGAAGCCCAGCAGACAAAGGGGAGGTCTGGGTCGGCGATGGCTTTCCTCACATACTGTCCAAGGTTGCTCTCTGCCTTTGTTGCCTTTGGGATCTACCAAGGAGTTCAGCGGAGGTCCCAGAAACAGCTTGCGGGCAGAGGTCCAGGATGAACCAGGAACTGCCTGCGAGAAGCCATGGAACAATAATGATAGCAGCTTCCAACATGTATAAAAACACAATTAAACACCTAACATTAAAAACTTCCCTAAACAGGGCTGTTGTCTTTGTCCATGGAGTTTTCTTGGCAGGGATACTGGAGTGGCTTGCCAGTTCCTTCTCCAGGCTGTATATTATCTCCCTGCTTATTTAACTTATATGCAGAATTCATCATGCGAAAGGCTGGACTAGATGAATCCCAAACCGGAATTAAGATTGCTGGAAGAAATATCAACAACCTCAGATATGCAGGTGACACAACCTTGATGGCAGAAAGCGAGGAGGAATTAAAGAACCTTTTAATGAGGGTGAAAGAGGAGAGCGCAAAATATGGTCTTAAGCTCAACATCAAAAAAACCAAGATCATGGCCACTGGTCCCATCACCTCCTGGCAAATAGAAGGGGAAGAAATGGAGGCAGTGAGAGATTTTACTTTCTTGGGCTCCTTGATCACTGCAGATGGTGACAGCAGTCACAAAATTAAAAGACGCCTGCTTCTTGGGAGAAAAGCAATGACAAACCTAGACAGCATTTTGAAAAGCACAGACATCACCTTGCCTACAAAGGTCCGTATAGTTAAAGCTATGGTTTTCCCAGTGGTGATGTATGGAAGTGAGAGCTGGACCATAAAGAAGGCTGATCGCGAAGAATTGATGCTTTTGAATTATGGTGCTGGAGGAGACTCTTGAGAGTGCCATGGACTGCAAGAAGATCAAACCTATCCATTCTGAAGGAAATCAGCCCTGAGTGCTCACTGGAAGGACAAATCGTGAAGCTGAGGCTCCAATACTTTGGCCACCTCATGAGAAGAGAAGAATCCTTGGGGGGAAAAACCCTGATGTTGGGAAAGATTGAGGGCACTAGGAGAAGGGGACAACAGAGGACGAGATGGTTGGGCAGTGTTCTCGAAGCTACGAACATGAGTTTGACCAAACTGCGGGAGGCAGTGGAAGACAGGAGTGCCTGGCGTGCTATGGTCCATGGGGTCACGAAGAGTCGGACACGACTAAACGACTAAACAACAACAACAACAACAACAACAACAACAACAACAAACAGGGCTGTCTTCAGGTGTCTTCTGAAAGTCATACAGTTCTTTTTCTCCTTGACATCTTATGGGAGGTGGTTCCACAGGGTGGGCGCCACCACCGAAAAGGCCCTCTGCCTAGTTCCCTGTAACTTCACTTCTCACAGGGAGGGAACCACCAGAAGGCCCTCGGAGCTGGACCTCAGTCTTTGGGCTGGATGATGGGGGTGGAGACGCTCCTTCAGGTATACTGGACCGAGGCTGCTTAGGGCTTTAAAAGCTCAGCATCAACACTTTGAATTGTGTTTGGAAATGCACTGGGAGCCAATGTAGATCCTTTAGAACAGGCATCCCCAAACTTCGGCCCTCCAGATGTTTTGGGCTACAATTCCCATCATCCCTGACCACTGGTCCTCTTAGCTAGGGATCATGGGAGTTGTGGGCCAAAACATCTGGAGGGCCGCAGTTTGGGGATGCCTGCTTTAGAACCTGTGGTATATGGTTCCGGTGGCCACTCCCAGTCACCAGCCTAGCTGCCACATTCTGGATTAGTTGTTGTTTCCAAGTCACCTTCCAAGGTAGCCCCACGTAGAGCGCATGGCAGTAGTCCAAGTGGGAGATAACCAGGGCATGCACCACACTGGCGAGACAGTCTGCAGGCAGGGAGGGTCTCAAATGGAGCTGGTAGACAGCTGCTCCACACCTGCCCGCCTCCTGTCCCCCCCAAAACAGTACTTCTGTCTTGTCAGGATTCAACCTCAATCTGTTAGCCACCACCCACCCATTAACTGTCATTCCCTCTGCTTCTGGTGCTCATTTTGAAGTCAAAACAGGTTATTTGAACCCTGGTCTCTCCTGGCTCCTAATTGGACACTCTAACCACTACCCCATACTGTTCCAGTCCAGTAAGATCCAGAGGGCCAATTGGAAAAACAAAAACACACCCAGCATAATAGATTGGCAAGCTTTAACAATAGAATATTCACAGTTAGCAAAAACCACTAGAAGAATAAGAGGACAAACGAAACAAAAAACACAGAAGGAATGGAGGATATTTGATGAGTACAGTATATAAAAAGTAATGGTATACCCAAAATCCTAACGGCAGACTAAAGCTGAACCTAATTTGAATTTAAAGAAAAATAAATGTAAACAGAAATCCAGAATTGTGCGATAAAATAAGGTTAATATATAGATTGCAGAGAGAATAATTGGAAGTCATCACAAAGAAGATGTTAATGGGGGTTTGGGGGTTTGGTTTTTTGTTCTTTTTTGTATACAGATTGTCAGAGTGTTTTTTTTCTGCAATAGTATTTCTTTTTCTCTTTTTCTTTTTTCTTTCTTTACTTTAACTTTTTCCTTTTCTATTTCCGTTTTGTAAAATGTTATGAGAGAGGAGAAGAAAATCAAATGTATGTATGCTGTGTGTCTATGTTTTTAAAGAAAGAAATTAATAAAATCTATTTAAAAAAAAAGTTCCAGAGGGCCAAAGGGGTACCCAAATCCCCCCCTTAACCCACAACATCAGACTCCTACTTCAAATATCTTAAAGGCTATCCCATGGAAGAGGGAGCAAGCTTGTTTTCTCTTGTTCTGGAGGGCAGAACCTGAACCCATGGCTTCAAATTACAGTACAGTGGTACTTCGGTTTATGAACACAATTGGTTCTGGAAGTCTGTTCATAAACTGAAGCGTTCATAAACTGAAGCGAACTTTCCCATTGAAAGTAATGGAAAGTGAATTAATCCGTTCCAGGCGGTCAGCGGAGTAAGCGTTCATAAACTGAAGCAAACTTTCCCATTGAAAGTAATGGAAAGTGGATTAATCCGTTCCAGACGGGTCCACGGAGTACTTAAACTGAAGCGTTCATAAACTGAAGCATGGGTGTAATTGGTTCCGGAAGTCTGTTCATAAACTGAAGCGTTCATAAACTGAAGCAAACTTTCCCATTGAAAGTAATGGAAAATGAATTAATCCGTTCCAGATGGGTCCGTGGCGTTCATAAACCGAAAATTCATAAACCGAGGTGTTCATAAACCGAGGTTCCACTGTACAAGAAAGAAGATTCTGACCAAAAGTCAGGAAGAAATTTCTGTTGGCAAGAGCTGTTTGACAGTGGAATGGTGACTGGGCGCGTTGTCACTAGAGGTTTTTAAACAGAGGCTGGACGGCCATCTGTCATGAATGCTTTAGTTGAGATACCTGCATTGCAGGGGGTTGGACTAGATGACCAAACCTCCCAAGTGTCCCTATTTTCTAGCGACGTCCCTGATTTAGAGGTGTCCCGGTTTCTGATTTGATCCTGGAATGTCCGACTTTCCCTTAGGATATCTCTATTTTCATTGGGGACATGTTGAAGGGTGTGGAGTTAATCGACTCCCGAGCTGTCTTCACGCAATCCTACATAGGGAAGTTTTTTTTTGTTTTGTTTTTAAATGTTTAATGTTTTATTGTGTTTTGGAAGCTGCCCAGAGCGGCTGGGGCAACCCAGTCAGATGTGTGGGGTATAAATAGTAAAACTATCATAATGGAATGGGGTGTCCCTATTTTCACCGGCGAAATGTTGGAGGGTATGGATGACCCCTGAGGTCCCTTGCAGCTCTAGTAAGGCAAATGTTCCTGCTTGCTAGCTTTGCAAGAACTGGTTGGCCGGTGGACCTAAATGGGCCCGATCCTGCAGGGCTCTCCTTACGCTCTTAGCTTAACCTTTGAAAGATTGGCTGATTGGATTTCTAACCCAGCCGTTCCTCCAATAAGCTCTCAGAGAGCCCATTCAGTCTCACGCAAGGCCTACGAAGAAGTAAACCCTGCTGACGTCAATGGGGCTTATTCCCTGGGTTACGTGGCAACCCCACACTTCGCCGCTGTCTCCAGCTAGGGCTACGAACAATCACCTGCCTGAAAAGACCTGGAGAGATGTTGCCAGACAGTCTAGGCATTCCTAAGCCAAATGAGCATCTGATCCGACTTGATGTAAAGGCAGCTGGAGTTGGAGGCAGCCTCTAATCTAGAGGAAATCACCGGGTCTGAATTAAGCCAAATCATAGAGTTGGAAGGTACCCCAAGGGTCATCTAGCCCAACCCCCTGCAATGCAGGAATCTTTTGCCCAGTGTGGGGCTTGAACCCACAACCCTGAGATTAAGAGTCTCCTCCTCTACTGGCTGAGCTCTCTGTGCAATTTGAGTTGGATATGCGGTCAAACGTGGCTAAGTGATTTGAGGATCAGGACCTAAGGCAGCATCTGTTGCGGGCTGGAGGGGCAGCTGAGTCAGGGTCCATTTAAAGGGTGGGGTGGGGTGTGCTGCTTAATTGAATCAGAGTTTGTCCCCCTTGCTTTCCATGCAATGGAGCAGAAGGAATCAAGTAGTCCGGCACAGGTAGGTCTGCCTGTATCAAACTGAATGTTCCAATAAGGAAGGGAAATAGTTCAGCTCTTAAGACTTTCTGAATTCATCGTTTTTTTGCTTCCAGGGGGGGAAGGCTTGGAGCAGCAAGGGGGGGATGTTTATCCATTTATTTAGCATTTATTTTCATTTATACTTGCATTTATTTTGTACTGCATTGATTTTAGGGGAAGGCTTTTTTGACTTCTCTTTCAAAGACCTTCTTGAGAGAATGATGGTATCATTCTGCAAGCCATCCAGCTCTTTCTCCTGAGAACCAAGATGGCTCAGTCAGTGGAGCACAGGCTCTTAATCTCAGGGCTGTGGGTTTGAGCCCCATGTTGGGCAAAAAATGGCACTAGCTGACCCAAGGGGTCCCTTCCGACTTTATGCCACTTTTCTTCTGTGGTTCCTGTAAATTGCTTGAATCTTGCGTTTTTCATTGGCTTCCTCAACCTCTGCCCTCCAGGTGTTTTTGGCCTACAACTCCCATGATCCCTAGCTACCAGGACCAGTGGTCAGGGATGATGGGAATTGTAGTCTCAAAAACATCTGGCTGGCCAATGTTGATGACCCCTGCATTTTTACATCCTTGCAGCAAACCTAGGAGGTAATCTGTTACTGTTCTCACCTGTGCACCTGAGAAAAGCTCAATGTGAGGATATAATGAGGAAGGATATATCCCAGCCCCAACAACCCTGCGAGGTAGGCTAGGCAGAGAGAGAGAAAGAGAGCGAGAGGCCATGATTGATCCAAGGTCACCCCAGTGAGCTTTGTGGCAGAGTGGATTTGAACCCAGGTCTCAGCCTGACACATGAACCACGAACCTTTGTGTTTTGATCTAGTTTTCTGTTAGACAGAGGTTCAGCAAACAGGAGTTATACAGCAAGTTACTTCAAAAGGGTTTTATTTTGGAGGGGCTGAGGTCTTGTGGCCGATATCTGCGCATCCTAACCTGCATGTCTCTCTGGGGAAATTTAGGTGGGTTGGTACCGAGGGCATTTCCAACACCCTCTTTCCCCTGCCCCGTCTCCCTGGAAGCAAGGTTTCCTGGAAGCAAGGGCCCAGGGCTTAGCCTTAGAGCAGGCATCCCCAAACTGCGGCCCTCCAGATGTTTTGGCCTACAACTCCCATGATCCCTAGCTAACAGGACCAGTGGTCAAGGGAGATGGGAATTGTAGTCCAAAACATCTGGAGGGCCGAAGTTTGGGGATGCCTGCCTTAGAGGCTGTTCCTCTGAGGTGCAAAAAGAAGCTCTTTCTTCTTTTTAAATAGTTGTGTAAAAAAAGAAGCAACCCCCCCCCCCCGCCGGCTGAAATTCATTCACTGATACAACAAGGACAGCCGCAGGAGCCGATGAAGATGATTAAAATTTGTATACCACCCTATACCTGCAGGTCTCAGGGCGCTTCACAGGATAAAATCACAATAGAAAAACACAAAATACATTAAAAACAAACAAAAAACCCCAATAATCCTCCCCAACACAGTGGGTTTCTTGCACCCTGTTTAAAATCCTGCGGGACAGTGTGTGCTTCCCCCCCCCCCCCCAACTAACTTGGCAAATTGGGCTCTCTCTTCCTATAGACTTCCGTGCTGGGGCCAGTCTGGTTTGTAAGAATCCCTCGTCGTCTGCTGACGTATCTGGTAAGTCAGTCGGGGTGGGTTTGTGGATTGGGCCTTTTTAGGGTGTCGGGGTGCTTGCCGATCTCCCCAGATCTGGTCCCTGGGGGTGGCGAGGAATCCAGCAGCAGGGAAGGGTTGCTTGCGGCCTTCCTGGCTATACCTGGCTGTCCCCTGTTGGAGGCAGGATGCTAGGCTAGAAGATGAAAAACTATTGAGCTGCTCTTAAATATTACTTTGCAGGGTTTGAGGTGGTTAGGAATTCGTCAAATTGGGAAAGAATAAAAAAAGAGAGCATCTTTTAAGAATTGCGATTTGGCAAAATGGGCAAAGGGAACTTTCCCACTCATTCATTCTCTTGCCGCACCAGGACATGACAAGTAGTTTTTCACAGAGAGTTTCGACATCTTCTGTTCGCCAGCCCTAGATGACAAGCTTCCCCCCACTTTAGCATCTGGGGTGCTAGTAGACTGCCTGACATAAGTTGGAGAGGAGGCCTTGAAACAGTCCTCTAAGCTTGCTAAAGAAAAGAACCTGCCTAGTCAGGGGCAGTCTACCTGCTGAATGTGAAGGGGGACGGGAAGGACTTTTCTGTGGGCTTCCCAGAGGCATCCCAATAGATCTGAAATATATACCCCTTTAAGCTTCAATTTGTTTTTATTCTGGGTTGTTTTATTTGATGTTTTAATGTGTTGTAAAATTAAGAGTAAAGTTGTATACAAATGGAAATAATAATAATAATACGCAACACTGGCGAAACCTCAAGAGCCTAATCTCCCAGTGTTTATTCCTTCCTCCTCTTGGGATCCGCTGCTGGGATTCAGATTTATGTTTTATTTTCCCTATATATCCCATTCCACACGTCAATGTTGGCTACCAAAGCCTGCGATTCTCTAAAACACTTTCCTTTGCTCTTGGCTGCTCAGTTCCAGTTCTTTCGCAAATTCCTCCCCTGGGCTCGCCTCGCCATCCCTGCGGGGACCCCCACTAGCCAAGGATCCCTGGCACAGTCTCCGGATCGACCCGTGCGCCGCGCCAAGAAGCGGCTGGGAACCGTAGCGCATGTCGTCCTTGCCTTTGCCCCTCTGAGGTTCCAGCGTGCTTTCGGATATCTGACCATCATGGAACGGGATTTGGTCCCCAAAGGTGAGACCCCGGGGGTTCGGATCACCCTCCAGATTGACCTCTGCTGGCTTTAGCCATGGGAGGGTTTTTTTAAATCCATGTGGACAGCCGACACATTTGCTTTGCTTTGTCACCCACATTTCATATGCGTTTTTGTTTTTCCATTTTGTTGCATTTCTCTCCCACTTTTTCTTCAAGCAGATTTCCCCACAACAAACCAGTGAGGTACTTTACACTGAGAGGTCACCCAGTCCCAGTGAGCTTCATAGCCGAGTGGGAGGATTTGAACCCTGGTCTCCCAGGTCCAGCACTCAAACCAGGGCACCACCCTGCCTCACGCATGCTTTTCTTTTAGAGAACATCTGAAGGCACCCCTGCTTAGGGAAGCTTTTAATGTTTAATAAATTATTGTATTTTAATACTTCTGTTGGAAGCCGCCCAGAGTGGCTGGGGAAACCCAGCCAGATGGGCGGGGAATCTATATATATATATATAAATGTAAAAAAGGTGAAACTGTGGGCTCCACTTTTCTCCGAAACCGCTTGACCGATTGTCCTGGAATTTGGACACAACGGTCCATGCCACTACCCGAGTGTTTGCACAACCTCGGATTGCTCACATCTCATACCTGCGCAGGTAAAACATGCTTTTCCACAAACTAAAACAGCGCCCTCAAGTGGCGTTATTCCCACAGCTCCTCCCTCCCCATGGAGTCTAGCCCACACCCACAAACCCCGCCTCCGCCACCTGTAAAACAGGGGGACTCTGAGGCTCAGGGGGATCTGAAGGGGGGCTGTTACCCTCCATTTGACAGACTAATGCACGGCAACGCGTGCAGGGCCAGCTAGTAAATAATAAATTATTATTATTATTTATTATTCTGGATCTACCCCACCAAATGAATCCCCCTCCTCCGCTTACTGTTCAAAATCATAGAGTTGGAAAGGACCCTGTGGATTATCTAGTGGTCCAACCCCCTGCAATGCGGCAAGAGGCAGCTGCTCCACACGGGGATCGAACCTGCAACCTTGGCAAGAGCAAGACCTCTGCAGGTGGTTTTTGTTTTGTGTTTTTGGTTGTTTTAATCTTGCTCCTCCTCCTGCAGAGACATTGGAAGCCCGTGTCCACCCATCGGGCAAAGGGAACAAAAGGAAACAGGACGATGTTACTCTAGAGGAGGAACTCTGCTGGGCTGAGCTTCTCCAGAAAGAACTACCGGATGAAGATGATCCCGAGGACCCGACTTACGAGGTACCTCTGAGACTTGGCAGCGCTTTGTTAACGCAACCGCTTGACACAGCCATCGAAACGTCAGCCCTTGACTTATTTTGCATTTCATCCGGATCTCCCCTTATCAGTGGCGTAGCGAGCCGCCGCGACACCCGGGGCAGCAAATTGCCATGCACCCGAGGGGGGGGGGCGCAGTGTCGCTACGTAATGACGCATGCATGCTACGTAGAGGGGGATCGCGCCCCCCTGCGACTTCTAAATGGAGCGTCCAGGCTCCAGGTAGAGAGCCCACTGGCGCAGCACACCGTGCCGATAGAGCTTTTTACCAGGAGGCTGGAGGGGCTCGCCTTGGGAGTCGCTAGGTGGGATGCCGACTGTCACCCCCCCCCCATAGTGGAACCCGGGGCGGCCCGCCCCCTACGCCCCCCAGCTCCGCCCCTGCCCCTTATCACAGTTAAATCCCATAAGTCAAAGTTGCCCCTTGGTTTATTTTTCCTTTAAGACATATAATCGTAGAATTGTAGAGTTTGGAAGGTATCCCCAAGGGTCATCTAGTCCAACCCCCTGCAATGCCTTTCTTTCCAATCTTTACTTAAGGCCATGCTCAGCTCACACCATACAAATCCTGAATGACTTGGTTAGTTAGAGTTTGGCGCTGTTAACGCCTAAGAAGTTGCCGGTTCGATGCCCGTAAGCGACAGCTGCATATTCCTGCATCACAGGGGGTTGGACTGGATGATCGTCAGGGTCCCTTCCAACCCCATGATTTTATGAGTTCTTTGAGTTCTGTGATAGCATTTAAAACAGCTGAGGTTCCCCCACAATTAAAGAATTGTGGGAGTTGTAGCTTAAGGGTGTTGAGAGTTGTTAGGGGGATCCCATTCCCCTCGCAGAGCTAACAATTTAATTCAAATTTTAATTTGCATACAAAGATCACACACGCCGTGTAATAATCTGATCTGAAACACACACAAAAGTCGCAATAAAAACATAACTTTAAAAGAATCGACAATTCAAATAAAGCAACACTCAAGAATCCATTGTCGTGTAATGGTACACAATGAAGTTAAATATCAGCAAACAATAATTAAATGGGAATTCACTCTTAACAATTACAATAAAAAAACTAAACTGTTAATTTTTAATTTTTTAAAAAAACTAAACTAGGAACAATTTAAAAACAGCAGGCCCCACCATGCATACCAAACCATGTAAAATGGTCAAACTGAGAAACAAATCTATAAAATTGTTTTTTTAAATTGGACTTAAAATGGGCTTAGGATTCCCAGAGTTTGCCGCGAAGAGTGATGGATTGATTGACTGAACAACCATTGACCAGCCTCTTCTGTGTCTCTCCCCCCCCCCCCAAGTCTACCAACTCTGAGTCAGACAGCGAAGAATACAAATCTCAGAACGACACGGACGTCAATTTGGAGGTGGAGGAGAAAGATGGATTCTTGATGCTGAAGGAAGACCCAGCTCATCAGGTTACGAAAGATTATTTTTGCCCCGAAGGAGGGGACCTTCCTGCTGCCTTGGCAGTGAGGGGAAAACAAAGGGCCTTCTTCACGTCCTCAGAGGTGCTCTTGACATCTTGCCAATGCAGAAAGAGGACATGTTTCTTCTTACTGGCTTAGACTTAAAGATTTTTTGGGGGGGGGGGCAGTTCTGCTTTTCTGGATGAATCATGGAGGCTGTCGCACAGCACAGCATTAAAATGTGGAACTCACTGCCTCAAGATGTCCTGCTAAGATTGCTTAAGGCTTAATTGGAATATACATTCCAATACATAACAGATTTGGTTTTTTTGTTTTTCCTGGCTTCCTACTCCATTTTCCATGGTGTTTTTTTTTAATTTCTCCCCCTTTGCTGCACCCTGTCTTCTCTCTCTCATATCTTAACCGCCATACAATGATCTCTAATTCCTTCTGTTGCTCCGAGTTCGAATCCTGCTTGCAGAGTGCAGCTTCCTTCACAGTCCCGCTTCTCTCTCTCTTTCACGGTGTTTGTAGGAGGATCCAAAGAAGGAAAATGGTGCTGGGGAGGAGGCCCTGGACCCCCGCTGCTCCGGGGACGGGAATGAGCAGCCAGACAAGGAGGTGCCTGACAGTGGCGGGGACAACCCAGGTGTGAATCCCACCACCCCTGCTCCGGAGACCAGAATGCTCCTGCCATCCCGCGACCCCAGTGCTGAGATGACCTCCAGCGACAACTCCCAGGACCAGTGGGAGAATGTGAGCGGCGGTAAGCATCGCGGAATCATATTGTTGCAGAGAGGGAAGGGACCCCCCCGAAGGTCATCTAGCCCAACCCCCTGCAGTGCAGGAATGGCGGCTAACAGAGGGCCACCCAAGCTCTGTTTAGAAACTTCCGAGGAAGGGGAGGTTCCACTGTCAGACAGCTCTTACCCCTGTGTTGCAATACAGAATGGCAGGGGGTTGGACTGGATGGCCCTTGTGGTCTCTTCCAACTCTATGATTCTATGATTCTAAGGGGCCCCTGACCATCAGGTCCAGTCGTGTCCGACTCTGGGGTTGCGGCGCTCATCTCGCTCTATAGGCCGAGGGAGCTGGTGTTTGTCCACAGACAGCTTCTGGGTCATGTGGCAGCATGACAAAGCTGCTTCTGGCGAACCAGAGCAGCGCACGGAAACGCCGTTTACCTTCCCGCCGGAGCGGTCCCTATTTATCTACTTGCACTTTGACATGCTTTCGAACTGCTAGGTGGGCAGGAGCTGGGACCGGGCAACGGGAGCTCACCCCGTCACAGGGATTCGAACCGCCGACCTTCTGATCAGCAAGCCCTAGACTCTGTGGTTTAACCCACAGCGCCACCTGGGTCCCTGCAATACAGAAGAATCTGCTCAAATACAGCCGCAACACGTGGCTAATAAGTATGGTCAATGTATTAGTAGTAGTAGTTAGAATATAATCCAAAATTTACAAATCATAAACCTCATATGTAATGTATGTATAAGTCCATGAGCAAGAAACGGTCAACGCAATGAATTGCTGTCAGGGAACACCACGACGCAGGGAGAATTATCCTTTATTAGAAATTATTTGCTGGCGAAGATTCATCTTCGAAACAGTTGACTAACCGGAAACACTGTTCTGCTTGTTTGCTGTTCATCACTGAATTCTGTATGCTGGAACACTCACCACTACAATACTGTTGGACATTATCGATTGAAAGGCATTCTGCCTGCGTCGTGGTGTTACCTGACAGCAATTCATTGAATCAATGGAGTGCAATAAATACTGTATATTCCTGCGTATAAGACTACTTTTTAACCCAGGAAAATCTTCTCAAAAGTTGGGGGTCGTCTTATACGCCGGGTCGTATTTCTTATACAGCGAGTATATCCCAAACTCTATATTTTAACTGGAAAAGTTGGGGGTCGTCTTATACGCCCAGTCGTCTTATATGGTACATTTGTCGTTCCGACGCAGCAAGGTCAGTATCCTGGCTATAGTAAGGCCATGGAGAATTCATTCACGTGGTCAGAATGTTATCCCTGATGTTGAGTTGGAATTTCCTTTCTAGGGGGCTCCTGCAGAGGTCCTGATCCAACATTCTGCCTAGGAATTTCTTTGATTTGCAAGTTGTTTTTAAAATACTTTTTCATTGTTGTAGCCTGTCCTGGAACCTTAGGGCAAAAGGCCTGCATTTATATAGCAACTAATAATAATTAATAATACTTACTAAGTAGGTCTTGCAGTTGCTACTAATTCTTATTAGTAAGAATATTTAATAATAAAAATGTGTTATGCTAGGGGCTCAATGAACCCGACAGGCTGAGTCTCCGGGAGGCAAAGAATCCACAAAATGAAATTGTGGTGGTCCAGGCGCTCCCTCTAGTGGCAGAACTGCAATACTACGACTTGCTGACCTGGAGGGGGATTTTGCACATTATCTTGGGTGTGGGGAGAGAGAGAGAGAGAGGTCGGATTCTGGAGGAATGTCATGGGTGGGGGGGTGCGCAGCAGGGGTGCCGTTTACTGGACCAAATTTATACCCCACTGCATTGCCAGAGAACCTTCTAAGCTGTTTGCAGAAACAAAATAATTAGGTTTTTTTAAAAAAAGTTATAAAAACAGGTATTTAAAATATTCTCAAGGTTTCCTTTTCAACTTTGCCCTTAAAAAAGAAAAGGGAAAGCAGCTGTTTTGGACTACAACTCCCATCATCCCTTCTTAGCAGGACCAGTGGTGGGGATGATGGGAACTGTAGTCCAAAAAGAAGCTGGAGACTCAAGTTTGGGAAACCCTGATCTAGAAAGTTGGCGCATCAGAGGTTTGTGTGGGATATCACTGTCATCACAATCTCCTCCCTGTCCCACCCCCTCAAAAAAATATATCTGTAAAGTCAGGATGCTGGATGAGACTGATCCTGCAGCCAGGCTCCTCTTAGTTTCTTATAACCCCTCTATGGAACCTCCATTGACAAAGCTAGTCTACCTTAGGGTGGAGAACAAGAGTGGGAGGGGCTACTGGTCTCAACATCCTGCTTGTGGGGTCTTCCCCGTTTGGGACATCTGATTGGCTACCGGGGAAAAATAGGGGGGGGGTTGAGGAAAAAATGAAGAGAAAATAAGAATTTAAAAAGAATTTTTAAAGAGGAAAGAAGAGTCAAAAAGCATAAAAAGAAATTGAATCAGGTTTGTTACATCCCTCTCGTCTTAACAATGAAATTCTAAATCATTCATAAAAAATGTAGAAGGTGCTAGTCCTCATGGTTCTGAATGAAGGGCTGATTTCAAAAGGGAACCTAGGAAGCTGCCTTTATACAGAGTTGGTCCATTGATCTAGCTAGCTACCGTATTTTTCCAGTGTTGTCAACACTGACTGGCAGAGTCTCTTGGGGGGGGGTTCTGGCAGGGGACATTCCCATCCCTTCATGGAGATGCCAGGGATTGAACTTTTGGGCTCATTTAACAATCTATGGCCTTTTCAACTGGGGAGGGAGGGTGTTGGTATTGTTTCGTTTCTTACTACATTATGCATTTTTGGGGTGTTTTATGTTGCAAAACGCCCCTGTGATCCTCAGAAGGAAGGAGGTACAGTATATAAATTTAATTCTGCATGCCCTATCGCTGAGCAACCGGAATGCCTTTTAAAAATTTGGAATACTGCACCTTGTTTCCCTTGGGTATGTGCTGTGCTCACCTCTGATACGTTTTTCCCCTGGAATTGACAACTAATTCCACACCCACCCACCCCGCAATTGAGAACTTGCCTATGTGACTTTTCCCCTTCCCTAGAATAACGGCAACTGTCTCCTTTCCTGGCTGAGATTGGCACTGCAACATAGCAAGGCTGCCTTGAGCTGACGTGACCCTTTCCGACTGTCTGCCCTCTTCCAGCAACCGGAGGCCCTCTTTTTGATACGGAAACGTCTTCTCTCTCTTTTGAATTTGCAATAAAGCCTTAATTTTTCACACTGGGGTGTTTGACGGCTTCTTTCTGACCGACTCTGGCTTTCTGTAGGAACGGAGGATGATGCCTTCTACAGAGTTCAATACTGTCTACACTGGCTGGCAGCAGCACTCCTGCATTTCAGGGAAGGGTCTCTCCCATCCCTGCCTGGACATGCCGCTGGGCATCGAACACAGGACCTTCCCAGGGCTTGTCCACGCTTACCTGTCCTCCATGCTTTCCAGGCATGGGCAGAGCCAGGATTTTATTTTGGACTCAACTGTCCTCATCCCCTGTCTGGCTCCATCTAGCAGATTTTAGCAGTCCAGTATACCTGAAGGAGCGTCTCATTGTTCTACCCGGACACTGAGGTCCAGCGCCGAAGGCCTTCTGGCGGTTCCCTCGCTACGAGAAGCCAAGTTACAGGGAACCAGGCAGAGGGCCTTCTCGGTAGTGGCACCTACCCTGTGGAATGCCCTCCCACCAGAGGTCAAAGAGAACAACAGTTACCAGACCTTTAGAAGGCATCTTTTGCAGCCCTGTTTACGGAAGCTTTTAATGTTTGGTGGATTTCTGTAATTTAATGTTTTGTTGGTAGCCGCCCAGAGTGGCTGGGGGAACCCAGCCAGATGGGCGGGGTATAAATAACAAAATATTATTTATTTATTTATTTATTTATTTATTTATTTATTTATTTATTACTTTCTTTTGAACCCAAGTACAGTAGCACCTTGGTTCTTAAACTTAGCCCGTTCCGGGAGTCCATTCGACTCCCAAAACCGTTCGAAAACAAAGGTTTGGCTTCTGATTGGCTGCAGGAGCTTCCAACACATATAAAAACAAAAAAATGCACGTTAAAAAAAACTTCCCTATACAGGGCTGCCTTCAGACGTCTTCTAAAGGTTATATAGTTACTTGACATCTGACATGTTACTTTAAACTCCTCTAGGTTGCTGACCATCACTGCCTCCTGTAGCAGGGAGTTCCAAAGTTTAACCAGAAAGGTACTTTCTATTATCTGTCCTTAGCCAGCCAACATTCTAGCGTTAGAGAGAGAGAGAGAGAGAGAGAGAGAGAGAGACTTCTCACCCTCCACTTTCTCCAACCCAGGCATAATTTTTCATCTCATTTTCTCTAAATTTTTTAAAAAACTTGCAAGCTCTGCAACCTTTCCTTGTAGAGGAGCCTCTCCACCCCCTTGATTGTTTTTGGTTGCCCTGTTCTGAACCTTTTCCCTGTGGAAGGAGAATAATAATGTAAATAAATAAGGAATGGGTGCTCATATGGATGCCGGGCTAGATTTTGACTTCATCCTGCACCCAGACTTTTCTCAGCTTCTGCAACATTCTGGCCTGTTCGGGATTTTTTAAAGTGATGTTTTCATATGATGTGGAAGGAATGGACATGACAGCTGCAGCAGGAAATATTTCTTGCTAGTTGGTGGGCGGAAAGGAGGAATCTTGGTGACTCATGGGGTGTCAGTGTCTATTTTGAGAGGCCTGGGGGCTTGGCATCCTTGGCCCGCGACCTGCGATGTTTACTACGGATGCATATACAAATAGAAACCTCCTAACAGGGTAACTATGTGAGCAGTGTGTTCCTATAGCTCTGATTCCAGGTCACAGATCCGTCACATCTCGGTTCATCATTGCAATTTGGCAGCACCCGCCATTTGTGGCGATCCTCACAAGCAGCCCTGTGAGGTAGGCCAGGCTGGGAGGCAGCAACTAACCACAGAATTTGAACTTGGGTCACCCTGGTCCTGGTCCGACACTCTAGAGTGGCATGTCTAGGACGGCTCAGTCGGTAGAGCATGGGAGTCTTAAATCTCAGGGTTGTGGGTTCGAGCCCCACATTTGTCAGTAAGGTTTCTGCACTGCAGGGGGTTGGGCTAGATGACCTTTGGAGCCCCTTCCAACTCAACAATTCCATGTGGTACTTCAGCAATGTGGGAAGAGGAAGAGAGCAGGGCAGTTTCTGATTTGATCCTGGAATGTCCTGCTTTTCCTTAAAGATAAAGGGACCCCTGACCATTAGGTCCAGTTGTGGACGACTCTGGGGTTGCGGCGCTCATCTCGCTTTACTGGCCGAGGGAGCCGGCGTACAGCTTCTGGGTCATGTGGCCAGCATGACTAAGCCACTTCTGGCAAACCAGAGCAGCACATGGAGACGCCGTTTACCTTCCCGCCACCTATTTATCTAATTGCACTTTGTGCTTTTGAACTGCTAGGTTGGCAGGAGCAGGGACCAAGCAACAGGAGTCTGAAGGCAGCCCTGGATAGGGAATTTTTCCTGTTTCTTGTTTTGTTGTTGTTTAGTCGTTTAGTCGTGTCCGACTCTTCGTGACCCCATGAACCATAGCACTCCAGGCACTCCTGTCTTTCACTGCCTCCCGCAGTTTGGTCAAACTCATGCTGGTAGCTTCGAGAACACTGTCCAACCATCTCGTCCTCTGTTGTCCCCTTCTCCTAGTGCCCTCCATCTTTCCCAACATCAGTGTCTTTTCCAAGGATTCTTCTCTTCTCATGAGGTGGCCAAAGTATTGGAGCCTCAGCTTCACGATCTGTCCTTCCAGGGAGCACTCAGGGCTGATTTCCTTAAGAATGGATAGGTTTGATCTTCTTGCAGTCCATGGGACTCTCAAGAGTCTCCTCCAGCACCACAATTCAAAAGCATCAATTCTTCGGCGATCAGCCTTCTTTATGGTCCAGCTCTCACTTCCATACATCACTACTGGGATGTTTTATTAAGGTTTTATACAGCTGCAATCAAAATTATTCAACCCCCATTGCAATTATTATCAAAATTTACAGACTTTCAGCAACCCAGTCAGATGGGTGGGCTATAAATAATAAAATTACTATTGTTATGGAATAATAGGACATCCATATTTTCATTGGAGAAATGTCGGAGGGTATGGATTAAGCATGCACACATACACAAAGCATCTGAATGTTGGGGGGTTTTCAAGCCTCGGATCTTGACTGACGTGTCCTTCAGGGTTCAACTCACAGCTGTTGTCCCAGTGACTCAGAAGGCTGCCAATTTCTATTTTGGCCTGGATGCGCATGGAAGCCGGTCCCTAATTATAAACTCTCCCCAGGGCTGAGAGCAGAGAGATGACAGCAGTGGGTCCCTAGCCTCACCGAGCTCTTTTGGGGGTCTGACTAACAGCTCCCTCCCTTTGGGCTGAGTCCTTTTTGGGGGCGAGGAGAGCGCCGGACGCCTGGGACCCCAATAAAAGCTCTCTGGCTCCCGGAGAGAGCAGAACAGAGCCGCTACTGGAGGACCACAGCCGACAAGCAAGACGACCCTCGAAGCATCCCAAGGCGACGATGCTGTGCCGACTGCACCTCGTGCCCCCCCGGAGCCCCCTGCTCAGCCAGGCTCTGTGGCCCCCCACCCGCTCGCTCTTTGAGGACCTGGAACGAGAGATGGATTCGCTGTGGGAGCTGCTGGGCTGCAACAGCTGGCCCCTCGGGGGCCACGAGGAAGCGTCCCGGGGGCCGGAAGAGGCCCCGTTTGCGGTGACTCAAGACATGGCCGGCTTTGACCCCCGGGAGCTGGTGGTCAAGCTGGTGGGGCAGAAGCTGGTGTTGACCGGCAGGAAGGCCACGCAGACCCCCGGAGGACCTTTCCGCTACGAGCTCTTCCGCCGGGAGTGGGACGTCCCGGGCAGCGTGGACCGCCAGCAGCTCAGCTGCTCCATCTCCCGCGAGGGCCAGCTGCGCATCGAGGCGGCCGGGCCTGCCGCCAGGACGGTGCCCATCGAGGTCGGCCGAGCGCCGGGCAGCGGCCAGGAAGCCACCTCCACCGTGGAGGGCCGCCGAACTAAAGGCTGAGGGGAAAGCGAGGCGCAGCGGAGACTCTGGGTGGACTTGGGACCCTGGATCAGGGCTTTTCTGCCAATTAATGTTTTTAAGTGGGACATTTTCCTTTGTGGTGGTCGGTCAATTTGCAGATATAATGCAGGTAATCCGACGTCTCTATGAACGAAAGCCTGCAGGTCAGGGTGGAGGGTATATTGGGTTTTTTTTGTCCTTGTTCACCTCTCATGTTTTGATGCTGCGTTTTATGTTCGGATCTCATACCCTCCAGCATTTCTCCAATGAAAATAGAGATGTCCTATTCAATAATAATAATAAAGATTTATACACAATACTATTTATGCATTATGGGGTGCTTATTTAAAATAATCTGAAATATGAATACAATTGACCATTGTAAGGCATGGGCCCACATTCTATGTGTCTAGGCAGGCTTTGCCCTAAACAAAAATGTTTTCAGCAGACACCGAAAATAATACAGTGGTACCTCGGTTTAAGTATACAGCTGGTTCCGGAAGTCTGTACTTAACCTGAAGCAAACCTTCCCATTGAAATTAATGGAAAGTGGATTAATCCGTTCCAGACGGGTCCGCGGAGTACTCAACCTGAAGCGTACTTAACCTGAAGTATGAGTGTAATTGGTTCCGGAAGTCCGTACTTAACCTGAAGCGTACTTAACCTGAAGCGAACTTTCCCATTGAAAGTAATGGAAAGTTGATTAATCCGTTCCAGACGGGTCCGCGGTGTGACTGTATTATGCTTTTATGCAGAGGGCCTTCTCAGTGGTGGCGCCCTCCCCGTGGAACACCCTCCCATCAGATGTCAAGGAGATAAATAACAATTTGACTTTCAGAAGACATTTGAAGGCAGCCCTGTTGAGGGAAGTTTTTAATGTTTGATTATGTTTTTATATGTGTTGGAAGCCAGGATGGCTGGGGCAACCCAGTCCAATAATAAATAAATAAATAAATAAATAAGTTATTACTGTTATTATTCTGAGGTGGTTCAGATGTAGGTTTGGGCCTGTCCGGACTGACTTGTGAGAGGTAGAAATTAAATATACACCCACATCAACATTGCCCCTTAACAATTTGAAGTGTGTGCATTGAATTCCATTCCCCGGTTTTCACAGGCTTGAAATGTTTTAGGAGCGCCAACACTTGGGGGAATTTTGAGTGGTAGAAAAAAAAATATCCTTGCTTCGTCATCCTTGTACCTTGGTCCTGGACTGGTGGCTGATGCAAGGAGTTGCAAGAAACTGATAATGCCTCACTCCACACCTTTCACCCAGATTGTGAGACTTGAAGCAGAAGGGGGTTGAGGCAGAAAGTGGATGTGCTTTAAAAAAAATATAAATTCCCTTCCTTAGCTCGCCCGTAACTTCCCTTTGCCTAGCAAAAGCAGGACTGCGCCGTTCCTTCTGGAGACAGTAAAGGAGGAAGGCATGTGGGAATCTAGGTGAGAGAACTTAACTCGGTGCTGTTTCTCAGCCTGGCCCACCTCGCAGGGCTGGTAGCAAGAAAACGTGGTTGGCATCTGGGAGGGGGCTGTGCGTGACCCCTGCATATCCCTGCATTCCAGGGAGTTGGACTAGATGATCCGCAGGGTCCCTTCCCACTCTATGATTCTGTGACAAAGACAGAGCTCAGGTTTGGAAAGCAGGTCTTGCCAACAGCATCCTTGTCGGCCCCCCAACCCAGTCTGGCACCCCCCTTCGCAAAAACAGGCAGCCTTTTTTTCTCAGATTATGCAACCGAAAAAAGGGGGAGGGATTTCTCTACTAGAGTCTAGTGTCTTCCAGAAGGATCTGTTGATTTCCTGTTTTCCATGCAGCTGCTTTTGGGGGAGGGGGTGCTCCTGGCGCCCTTCCAACACCCCAGGGCACTTTTTCGCAGCATGGGGGAAGCCCAATGAGCCCTGCACCTTTCTCTCTCTTTTCAATTATATTTTATTAACTTTCAACATTTTTTGACATATACAGTCAAAACAGTTTCTCTTATTTTCCAAGACTTCCCACCCTGCTTTCCACTGAGTTGTTGCTTCTCCCCTTCCGCAGACCCTCTATAATATCCTATCAAACCACAACCGCAATATTATAATCCAATTCCTCCTGTTGCTCATTGTTCACCATACTAGAATATTTCTTTTTAAACGGTCCAAAAAAAGGGCATCCATTCTTCCATAAAACACTCATTCGATTCTGCTAATTTTTGCCAGTTCTGTGCCTTTCCTGGGGCTTCTCGGCACGACAGCGGCTAGCAAATCCTCTCTTGCAAACTGTGGCAATCGTTTCTGGATTGCTTCCAAGGCCTTCCCCTCTCAGCTGCGTCTCTCGACAGACGTCTCTGGAAGGACCTCCTCGGTTCCAGGCCCGCCTGGAAAGGCCTCTTACAACACG
The DNA here is from genome assembly GCF_965207765.1 of Zootoca vivipara. Taxonomy (NCBI): domain Eukaryota; kingdom Metazoa; phylum Chordata; class Lepidosauria; order Squamata; family Lacertidae; genus Zootoca; species Zootoca vivipara. The sequence continues at coordinate 85,508,617 of NC_142589.1, read as the reverse complement.
TTGCGTCAGTCTCTGGGCTCGTGCCAAGGAGCTGGCCGGCAGATAAAAAGCCGGGGCGCGCTTGGAGTCAGCCAGACAGAAAGGAAGCACAGCTGAAGGAGCTCCGCTTGCTGGATCATCTCTTCCCTGGCTGTTTGTCTGCGGCACCACCATGGCGAGCTATTCCCGCTACCTGCTCCGAATGCTGCCCCTGCGCCGCTGGCCGGTGCACAGCTTTAGCCCTGTCTGGCTCAGTGGGCCGCAACCAGCTGGCGGGGCCCTCTGGCCGGCAGTCGGGCAAAGCCTCGTCGACCGGGTCGCAGCCGATGTGGAGAGGCAGATTGTGGAAATGGAGACAATGAGCAGGGCCTTCTTCCAGGCCTCACCGCTGCAGAAGTTCCTGCGGGAAGCGCCGCCAGAGGAGAACGTGGCTCGGGACGGCGAGGCAGGCGGAAAGTTTCGCTTCTCGGTGGACGTGGCCGGCTTTGCGCCAGAGGACGTGGCTGTGCAGCTGGACGGCAGGAAGCTGATGGTGATCGCCAAGCGGCTGCGTGAGAGCACAAGCGAGGAGGGCGGCTGCGTGAGGGAACGCCACGAGGTGCACCGAGAGGCTTTCCTCCCTGCCGACGTGGACCTCCAGGCCTTGACGTGCTCGCTGGCATCCGATGGGCGGCTGTGCATTGAGGCCCCCCGCCTGGCTGCGGCAAAAGCCATCCCCATCGACGTGAAGGCGGCCGACCAGCAGGTTCCGGGAACCAGCACAGAGAAGGACCCGGAGAAGCCACAGGATGCTTGAAAAGTGTGGACGCTTTGGGCACTCAGCAGCTGCTGTGGGAATTAGTGCAACGTCTTAGTTCGGCTCCCCATTCAAAAGAGCGTCTGCCAGGATTCCAGCTGACCTTTCGACTGCCTTGACTAATATTTCCAATTTATTAATCACCTTCAAAAGCGATGTACGGTTCTTTTCCTTGTGTGCAATTAAAAGTTGTGTGTCTTATTTCTCCACATTAATCGCCAAACTGATTTATGCTTCTGTTCTTCATCCACAATAAAAATTGTGCTTTATTTTTGCACGTTGGTTGTGTTTTTGCTTGCTTTCATAGAATTGCAGAGTTGGAAGGGACCACGAGGGTCATCTAGTTCAACCCCCTGCAATGAATGAATATTTTGCCCAATGTGGGGCTCGAACCCATGACCCTGAGATTAAGTGTTCCCGTGCTCTACCAACAGAGCTATTCAGTGGGTCTGCTTTGAGCATGACTAATGTAGGGGGCACAACTTTTCCAATGGCGTGCTCCTCCCCCTCCACTGGTACCCTGAAGGCAGGATTCAATTTGGCGGGATTTCAAGATGGAAACCCAAGTTATCGGTTTGCTGGGCGGCCAGGCAAATTTGGGGGTGCCCCCTGCAGCGGTTCAGTGGCCCTGCAGTTGCAGCCAACCACAACCAAGCACATTTAGCTAACAAATTTCGTTTCGCAGTTGGATGAGGCGGATTTATGGCCTTGTCGGTGATTTGTAACCATGCGTGGTTGAGCCTCCAGCCAATTTTTTAGGACAGAAGGGAACGATCTTATTTGTGGGTTTACTTGATCATCATAGTGGGAACCAGGATGCAAAACAGGCCTAGAGATAGCCATTAGATTATGGAGAACCTCCATCTTTAGCAGCAGTCTACCTACAAATGCCAGATTGCTGGAGGCAAACAGGAAGGAAGGCCTGGGGCCGCTACAGAGGCACCTGGGCAGCCCTAGTGGGAGGGTGAAAGCTGGAGTAAGTTGAACTCTGGGAGCCCCCAAATTTTCCCAAAAAGGACTTTTTTTTTTTAGATGGTTGCACTAATATATTGCATGCACTTAGGAATTGTTGGCAACAGATCTGAACAATGATGTGCACATGTTGTTTTAAAAATGTTAAAAAAAAAAGAGCTTCTGAGCTGATTTACTGCAAAGAGCAGGAGCCCGGAGCAGTCTATCTGAACAGCTAGAACTCAGAATTTTCAAGCCACGGCAGCACCCTTAAACTGAACCAATTGAAAACACACCGGTGCTTGCCTGTTGGTGCCAGCAGTCTTTGTTACAGAGGCGACACATCCAGAAACAACACGTAGTTGAAACTACATTACTAGGGAAGGTTTCTGGGAGCCACACAGACAGTCCTCGAGGGCCACTTTCCTAGCAGGTTGTGCTTCCCCAGTTTTAATACACAGCAGCCCTCCTCCATCAGGCTCTCGCTGCCCTCCATATTTATTCTTCGCTAACCCAAAGCTTTTACATAATGCCCTCCCCTCAAAATAATAATAATATTTTTTTTTAATGCATCAGAATCTTGTGGTCTGCTGCTGACAGATTTTCCTTTATTAGAGAATTTGTGGGGCAGTGGTGGTTTTCACAGTTTAAAATCTGACAGCGGTCAAACTAATGATAATAATTAATAAACGAGAGTGTCCTGCCTGGGCCGGGGGCGGGGCCATGTCCTGGGGAAGGCCAGACCAGTGGGTGCTGGGTTTGGGGGGGGGGACGACGACCCAAGAATGCCGTCATAAGGCTGGCGCCAGAAAGGCTCTGGGGTGGGGGCAAAGAAGAGTCCGGGGGGGGAATTCAGAAGGGGGCCTCTGCCCCTTCGTTTGGCCTCCAGAGGGGGTGATTTGGGGAGGGGGGGGAAACACCCACCCGTCCTCATCTCCACTCTCTTCTCCCCCCTCAACCCACTGCATGCCCCCCCCCAAAAGTGTGCTGAGTTTCCAATAGAGGAAAGGGCCTGCTCACTTTGTGCGTCGGAATCAGTACGGATAGAGCTCCTAGGGTTCCCTGCACAGCCCTAAACATTCCCCACAGTTCCTCGCGGCTGCCCACCTGACCCTGTCTCGCTGCGGAGGTCCATTTCCGTAATCCCGCCCTCCTCCGCAGAAACCCACCGGCTCCCCCTTTTCTGCATAGGACCCCAAAAGACCCCCTTGGCTGCACAAGCTCTGCCCGCCACGTGCCTTCCGACAGAAACAGCCGAAAGGGCGAAAGGGGCATTCGAAAAAGAAAAAGGATTGAGCAGAACTTCCAGTGAATTCCGTCCCCACCCCATCCCCACCGCAAAAAGAAGATACCCACAAGTCCGGGTCCCTTCGAGACCCTGCTAATTCCAGTCTCTGCAGTCAGAGCGATGGCGCGAAAAATCCCTCCCACCGCCCCATGGATCTCTCCAGTTCCCCTGCCGGCCCCACCGCAAAGTGGTCTGCTGCATCTCGCGACTAAGAGGAGGGTGTGCGCAGCCTCTGGGGAGGGGAGGATCTAAGCCCCCCCCCCCGCCCCAGCTGCTACCCTACAGGTCCAGAGCTGTGTATGCGTCTGTCGAGGGCCGGGTGGAAGGAGGAGAGCCGGAGTGGGGGTGGGTGGGTGTGTGCCGTGGTGGGGAGGAGGGATGGAGAAAAGAGGGGCTGGTCTTCCGCCGCTTGGGCTCCTTGCCGTCCCCTGTCAGCAGATGGCGCTAGTTCCTGGCTGCGATGACGACCGACAAGGCCACGCCCCCCAGCGCCACGGCTGTTGCGCCAAAGAGCCACTTCCACGGAATTGACTGGGAAAGAGAGATGGTGTTGTCATTACAATTATTCTTATTGCATTACAATTACAACGATCATTATTGAACAGTGGTGCCTCGCAAGACGAAATTAATTTGTGCTGCGAGTCACTTCGTCTAGACTCTAGCGATAATTCCCTCTGGCGAAGCATGGGTTGCCGCGGCAAAAAAAAACCAAAAACCGCCGGAAAACGTCTTGCGAAGCATGGCTTTTGTCTAGCGAGTTTTTCGTTGCGCGAGGCATTCGTTTTGCAAGGTACCACTGTATTAATACTGATCGTTATTATTGCTATTATTATTATTACTATCATCATTATATTCTATTTATTATATATGACTAGTAGAGATGTAAAAAGAAAAGCATACTATTAAACGGGAAGCTAAAAGCAATGTTTAAAATGAGAAATGTAAAATAATTATATTAAAATGGTAAAAAAAAAAAACCAACCAAGGTAAAGTGTTAGCAATTCTAAAATTAAGACAAGATCCAACGCCTTGCATTGCTGGAGTGTCACTTAGCTAAAGCACCCATGGCAGACAGACATCGCAGCTCTGCTTAAAAACAAGTTCGCAAGTTCCAGAGAGAGACCACTCCGCTGTTGAACAGCTCTTGCCAACAGTTTTCTCCCTGACCAGAGGAGGAATGACCGCTGGGAGGGGCAAAGAAACTCCCTGCTGCATCTACAGCGCCACAAGCGGGTGCCTTCTTCTGCCCTGCCTGCAAGAAAACATGTCTCTCCCGCCTGGGTCTCTGCCGTCCAGCAGCTTGACCTTGCCCCCCAAAGGCCCACCCCTCCATTCTCTCCTGAGACAGACAGATGCCAGCCTGCACACACACACACACAGATTCCTGCATTTGCAGGGGGTTGGACTAGATGACCCACGGGCCCCTTCCGGCTTGACCTACCCGCGATGACTTGTCTTTGCACTTGGCGGTGGGGCCGCTGGGGTTGCCCAGCATCTTGCGGTACATCTCCGTCTCCACGCACTTCTGGTCGGCGTGCTTCTTCGCCAGCTTCGAGAGCTCTGTGTGAATGGTCTGGCGGGGGGCGCAGGGAGAGAAGGAAGGTGTATTTTAGAGGAAGCAGGAGAGGGAGCCTTCCTGGCCAATATCTGACTTATAGAAAAACTATACCACACTTTATTTATTTATTTATTTATTTATTTATTTAAAAAGTTGAGCAGTTCAATTATGTTTTTGAAAAAAATAAATGACTAAAATACATAGACCAATCTACACCAAAAAAAATCATTTGAAGAATACCAATAAAACATTGAAAACAAATTTTAAAAAGTAATTTGACCCGCCAAAAGCAGAAAATATTTATTATTATTAACAATGTTGGTTTTTTTCTGGGGGTACACAAAGGTATGCAATTCCAGCACCTTTTTTTTTGTGTAGAAGAGAAGCATGGATTTTTATTTATTAAAATTGTATACCGCCCTTCATCCGTAGATCTCAGGGCAATTCACAGCATTAAAATGCCATATAAAAACACAAAATGCATAATAAAAGAAAGAACAAGAAAAGGGGAAATACCCACTAACTCCCCTCCCACAAACATTTAAAAGGGTATAGGAAGTTAATCAATCCCAGGAACGTTTTACTAGCCACGGATATATTTGGGTCTCCAGTTTTTTTTCCCTTCTTTTTTTGGACTACAAGTCCCATCATCCATAGCTACCAGGATCAGTGGTCAGGGATGATGGGCACTGTAGTCCAAAAACAGTTGGAAACCCTGCAAGAAATGATAAGAACACGATAGAACATGGTTACAGGTAGGTAGCCGTGTTGGTCTGGATCGAAGTAAAATAAAAAAAATTCCTTCAGTAGCACCTTAAAGACCAACTAAGTTTTTATTTTGGTATGAGCTTTCGTGTGCATGCACACTTCTTCAGATACTGTATCTGAAGAAGTGTGCATGCACACGAAAGCTCATACCAAAATAAAAACGATAGAACATAATAGAGCATCGCAAATGCCTGAGCCGCCACCATTGAAGGATTCTGCTGCAGATTGCTGGACTCAGACAGGACAGGTGAGTCCTAAAACTTGGGTTACACCTGTTGCTTCTATTATATATAAGAACTCACCTGCCCTTTGCTAGAGCAACTTCAGAGTTTCCTCACCTGACCCTACACCCCGGTTGGGCTTTGCCACGCTTCTTGGAGGAACCTGTGGCCCTCAACCCCACCATATCTGGCCCTCGGCTTAATTTAATGCAGGGCAACAGAGCGTTAGCAATGACCTAACGTGCTGGTGGGCTCTCTCCCTTGCTGGGCAGGGATCTGGGCAACCGGCTTCAGGCGCCGGGTTGGATTGGATGCCCTCAAAGGGTACCAGGATTCTATCCGCCATCTGAGCCAGAAGCAAGCCACATCTGGGGGCAGCGGCGACATACGCCTCTGCCTACAAGCCATTGACGATCGCCCGGTTCAAGATCCTGCAGTGGGTCAGATTCTGACTGATTTCCGCATTGCAGTGGGGTTGGGCTAGATGACCCTCTGGCCCTTTCCAGACCTACGATGCTCTGAGCCTTACCTTATTCGATGGCTCCAGCTTCAAGGCGGCTTTCAAGATGGGGATGGCCTCCCTGTATTCGCCTTGCTGAGCCAGGACCTAGGAGAACATAGGCAAAACCCGTGTTTACAGTGGATCATTTTGCAGGTTTCCAAACTTTAGCGTTTCCTAATCCGCTATTTTCAAGGACGTGAGAAAAGCCAGCTGTTTTTGGACTACAATCCCCACCATCCCTGGCCACTGGGTCCTGCTAGCTCTGAAAGATGAGAGTTGTAGTCCAAAAACAGCTGAAGAAAAAGGCCCCGGATGTTGCAGCCCCTTCCATGGCCGAGTGTGGGATTCGAAACCCAGGCTCCCAGGTCTCAGCCAAGCACTCTAACCACTGCACCACACTGCCATCATCCAGGGGGGTCATCCATGCACTTTCCAGAGACCTGGGTTCAAATCCAACCATACCTAGGCAAGTCCACCGGATGCCCCTGGAGCACTCCCTGCCTCTCGGCCACACCTAGGGCTGTTGCGAGGGTGAAAGGAGGAGGGGGGCACTTGCAGCCACCTGGACCCTCTACCCTTCCTCTTCTCCACCCCCTGAAAGACAACCCCTACCTTCCCCTTCCGAAAAAGGGCTTTGATGTTGTCCGGCTGCTGTTCCAGGACTTGGTTGCAGGATCGCAGGGCCGCATCGTAGTGGTCCAACTTGAGCTGAGAGGCGGCTAAATTGTTCAGGCACTTCATCTTGACGTCCACTAATCCCTCCTCCTCCTCCTGGGCAAAGTCCACTGCAGGGGGGCGGGGGGAAGAGCGGGGTTACTAGAAAGGGGGCGGAGTTGCAGCTTGGACAGGGGTGCGGGTTCGAAATGGCAAAACAAGGGCTCTTCCTAGGAATGGAAACTCCAAAGAATCACAGAAGTGGAGAGCTGGAAGGGACCCTGAAGGTCACCCAGCCCAACCCCCTGCAAGGCAAGTGTCCCTGGCAGGTGGGCCTCCAACCTCTGCGGAAAAACCTCCAAAGAAGGAGAGACCGCCACCTCTCAAGGGAGCACGTTCTGCCATTGAGCAACACTCCCTTGCTTCTGTCTTGCAAGGGAATGCAGACCCCGGCCCAACCTACATCTCCCCCTCCGCTGCCCCAGCTGTAAAAGTAAAAAATAAAACCCAACTCATCTAAAGTGTCTAGGAAGAGAGCAGAAGAAGATGGAATAAGTAGTGTAGGGTCTGCTGCCCCTGCTCACTTTGCACTGTCTCTATGTCTCTCCATTCCTTATTTTTATATTATTATTATTATTATTATTATTATTATTATTATTATTATTATTATTATTTATATGCAGCCCATCTGACTGGGTTTCTCCAGTCACTCAGGCGTCTTCCAACAAATTAAAACACAATCAAACATTAAAAACTTCCCGATACAGGGCTGCCTTCAGATGTCTTCTAAAAGTTATGCAGTTAGCTATCTCCTTGAGATCTGATGGGAGGGCTAAATGATGCTCCCCAAGTGCACCCTGCCTCCACGCAAGTCCAGGACTGTGACGAGTCACTCCAAATCCTCCCGTGAGTGCTGCGTGACGACAGCCTTGCGTTTTTATATGTATAGGAAGATATCTTTTATCAAGTTGTTGTTGCTTTTGATCCTGAACTTTCAGGGTACAAGGCAGCTCAAGAAGTTTAATAAACACTTTTGAAAACTGGGGCTCAAAGCTGCTAGTCCTATATTTAGCAAGAGTGCCTGTTAGCTCCACCCCACCCCCATCCGCCATGGGGGAACCAGGCACCTTTTGAACTGGAGCCGATAATCTTCAGCGCAATGTCGTAGGAGTTGATAGCCAGGACGTAGTCCGCTCGCTGGTAGTGGAAGTTGCCACGCTCCCTCTTCCGGTTCGCCAGCTCAATCTTCTCCTTCCCACTTAGGAGTTCCAGGTCGGGGGCATCCTGGGCCGCTAGGAGCTCCACTTCAAGTTCCAGGGATGAGTCAGGGGGGATGTCTGGACTCCTGGTTGGAAAACCGGAGGAAAAAACACTCCGTTCATTAAAAAAAAGCATGGGCATTGCTCTACAGGATCAGAGCCAAATTCCACCCAGCCCAGGACCCTGACTCCGACAGAGGACAGCAAGACTGCAGGTGAGGCACCCCAAAGATCCTGAAGGAGCGTCTCCACCCCCATCATCCAGCCCAGACACTGAGGTCCAGCTCTGAGGGCCTTCTGGTGGTTCCCTAACTGTGAGAAGTGAGGCTACAGGGAATCAGGCAGAGGGCCTTCTTGGTGGTGGCACCCGCTCTGTGGTATGGCCTCCCTGCAGATGTCAAGGAGATAAACATCAATGTTTGATGTTTTATTATGTTTCTGTATATGCTAGAAGCTACCCAGGGTGGCTGGGAGGACTACAAATAATAAGATTATTATTCTTATCCGGTTTACACAGGGCACTCATGACACTTGAATCCTACAGGGTCAGCCTAGGAAGGGGCGGAGTGGGAGTTTCTGGACAAGCAAAAGGATTTCTTTAGGCTTCAGCAGATCCTCTTTCTTCGAGGATTAAATCTCCCGTCAACCCCCTGGGGTGAAGGGATCCCTCAACCCTCTTCCTCACCTACCTCCCTTGCCGGCCGAAGCAGTACTTTGCGTCTGAAATGATGAGCGCCGTCTCTCCCATCTCCATTAGCTGTATGCAGAGGTCCAGGGCCTGCAGAGAGAGAAAAATGATTCCAGCAACTGTTGGGACGGAAGGAGAGCCCTCCCAGGCCAGAAGTAAGATTCCTGGGAGCTGGTACTCTGAGGGAAGAACATGGTCATTGCAGCTAGCAGGAAAAGGGGGCTCATCTAGTCCAACATCTGGTTCTCACTGTGGCCAAGAGAACAGCTCTGCACGGCAGCCTAAGGACAGGATCGGAGGGTGATAGCTAGAGATGTGAAGGCCCGGGAAAACCCCGGGAAAATTTGGAAAAAACCCCGGGTTTTTCCTGAAGCCTTTTTTTTCTGAAAAATTGAAAAAATAGATTATGGAATGTTTTATTTTAATATTAATAAAATATTTTAAGATAAGGGGTTCAAATATTTTATAAATCATTTTTAAAAAATATGTGTGGTGTCAGATTATTCTAATTTCTGTGAGGACAAGCAAACTGAAGTCTCCAATGCAAGAACAAGATACACTTCTTCCTTTAGGAGGTGCTGTTGTCACCAGAAAAGAAGGTTTTAATTTTTGGTTTTGCATGTGTGTGGTATGCATTGGTTCTGTTCCTCTTCACTAGGCCTCAAAGCACTGGGAGAAAATATAGAGCAACAAAAAGGGCCTGAAAGTATATGTGCTGTCGTGGCAATCAGAGAAGTGTTATGAAAGAACAAAAGAAATGAAAATATTTTAAACATTAAATGCCGTAAAACAGTCTTTAAAAAGTGAAATAAACTAATTTAAGCATATAGTAGTAGCTAAAGTGGTTAACAGGTCAGTGTGAGGAAATCAGTGTGAGGTCTCATGGGCAAAACATGGGAGGTGGAGGAAGCATGTTGCATAGCAAACAGTGATGAATGACAAGTTAAATTTCAGTTCCCGTTTGGATACACTATATTTTTAATATGCTAGTTGTGATAAGTTTATGCCCATTAAAATTGTCCATAGTTATATTTTGTTTCTAAAGCAGGGGTCCCCAGACTTACCGGGCTTCGGGCCGGTGCCCACCGCGCCGACCGCACGGCGGGCCGGAGAGCAGGGGAGTGCGCGCGCAGCGGGCCGGAGGGCGGGGGAGTGCGCGCCCGTGCGCATGCGCACACGCACACGGTCGGGAAAAAACCGCCGAAAATCGCTTGTGCGCATGCGTATGGGCCTCCCCCGACCCGGAAGTGCATCGGAAATGACCTCTTCTGGGTCAGGAGAGGCCCATACGCATGCGCACAAAGCATTTTCGGCGATTTTTTGCCGATTTTGAAGATCGCCGCCGCGCTGCGCGCCGTAAGAGCGGGCGGCGGCAGCGGGCAGCGGGGGTCGTCGCGGGCCGGATTGGGAGGCTAATTGGGCCGCATCCGACCCGGGGGGGCGTAGTCTGGGGACCCCTGTTCTAAAGTAACAGAATTACTTTCAATCTGGAAAAAAAGAAGTGCTAATGTAGCGTTTTTTTCATTTTTTCTGAAAATTTCTGTTTTTTTCTTTTAAAAAACCAGGGGAAACCCAGGGGTTTTTCCGAGCTTCAAAATTTCCGGAAATTTTACATCTCTAGCGATAGCCCTCTGTGCCTGCCGCTCCCCAGGATCTGTCACCCGGAGGCAGACTTCACTCAGCTATCGTAAGAAGAGTTGTGAGAACATCTTATAGCTGCACCAATACAAGATGGGGCACACCTGGTTTGTCAGTAAGTAGTACATGTGAAAAGGATCAAAGGGTCTAAGTAGACCCCTAGCATAACATGAGTCAACCCTGTGATGCAGCAGCAAAAAAAGTCTAATGTTATTCTAGGCTGCATCCACAGAAGTCCAGTTTCAAGGTAAGTCACAATTCGGCTCTGTTCTGCCTTGGCCAGACCCCAAGTGTCCAGTGGTGTCCAGACCGCTCAGTGTCCAGTTCTCGGAGCCACAATTTAAGGAGGATATTCAAATCAAATCAAATTCATCAATTCGATAAGGAGGCTATTGAGATGCCTGAATATGTGCAGAGGCGGGCGAATGAGATGACCAAGGGTCTGTTAACCAAGCCTGATGAGGAACGGTGGAAGGAGCTGGGTATGTTTAGCCTGGAGAATCATAGAATCATAGAGTTGGAAGAGACCACAAGGGCCATCCAGTCCAACCCCCTGCCGAGCAGGAAACACCATCAAAGCATTCCTGACAGATAGATGGCTGCCAAGCCTCTGCTTAAAGACCTCCAAAGAAGGAGACTCCACCACACTCCTTGGCAGCCAATTCCACTGTCGAACAGCTCTTACTGTCAGGAAGTTCTCCCTAATGTTTAGGTGGGATCTTCTTTCTTGTAGTTTGAATCCATTGCTCCGTGTCCGCTTCTCTGGAGCAGCAGAAAACAACCTTTCTCCCTCCTCTATATGACATCCTTTTATATATTTGAACATGGCTATCATATCACCCCTTAACCTTCTCTTCTCCAGGCTAAACATACCCAGCTCCCTAAGCCGTTCCTCATAAGGCATCGTTTCCAGGCCTTTGACCATTTTGGTTGCCCTCCTCTGGACACGTTCCAGCTTGTCAGTATCCTTCTTGAAGAGGAGATATGAGAGATCTTCCAACATCTCAAGGGCTGTCACACTGAGGAGGGAGTTTTCTCCTGCTCTGGAACCAAACTGGACCAAGCAGAGACCAACCAGGTGCAGTTCTGCCACAACTGGCATTCAGAAGTGTTTTTTCCGGCCTCCAAGCATTGTTTTGGTTCTTTTCCTGCTCCGCCCGCCCAAAAGAGAGTTCTACGCACCTGCATGACATCGCAATCCCCCAGCGTGAAGGTGAGGCTGGGGCTCTCCTCGACCACCATGCCGCCCTGCAGCATGGTCTTAAGGCGGACGGTGACATCCTGGCTCTTAACCGGCCGGGTCTCTGGTCCCTGACCTGCGACGATGACTTTCTTTTTCAGCAAACCGCTCCCTGCGGGGAGGAACCGAGAGAAACATGCAGGAGAGCAGAAAGAAGTTTGTATCCACTTTAATTAATTGGGATTATATTTGGTGTTCCTCAATGGGTCAGTGTGACAAATTGACGCAGTTTTGAAATGTTTATTCCTACCTGGCTGGCAAAGAGTTAATCCACCTCCAGCCTGACTGACATAGAATTCTGATGGGGGCGGGACTGTTCCCAGTTTAAAAGGAGGGAGCTTGGGTTTGGTCAGTTAGGGAGAGGGAGGAGGGTGTGGTGTGATGTGGAGAAAGTGGAGAGGTCAGGAGAGTGTGAATTTAGATAAGGTTTAGGAAAGCTGGAAGTTAAATGTTTGACGGAGTTATTGTACAACTGAAACAAAGCAGATAAACACATGAAACGTTAAAGAAGCACTTATGCTTTTAAGACAATAAAATTTCATCTCTGTTTTGCCAAGAAGGTTCGTCTTTATTGTTCCAGCGGGGTATCAGGACTCACAGCCGTGGTGGCTCAAGGGAGGGCAAAACTCACCTCAGGCAGAGAGGCGGCAGTTTGTGTCCTGGAGTTACACGGAAGAGGCTTAGGAGGATAAACCTGGGGTGCCAAGAAGTTGCCAGAGTGGAAAGGGCAAGCTTTTACAGTGGGGAATCAAACTGAGAGAGACCCTTTACTGTAGGCAAGAGGTTATTCTGTTTAACAGCCTAGAGTTCCTTAAGATACCAGGCCACGTAAGCTGGAAGACACTCTTTACTAAGAAACCCACAAGTAAAAAGGGGTTTATTTTAAGGCGGCAGGAGAAGAGGGTGGGTGGTTTCACCTCTAGTGTCCTGTACCGCATTTTTGTAGTAGAGAGTGGGACACTTTGTCACAGTCAGCAATAAGGCGTTGGGTTTATGAATGAGGGAAAATGGCAATTGATGGGACCTTCTGTGTATATTTTTTGCAGAAATATAACGAATGTGAAACAGATAGATACCAGAAATTGTGGGGGTTTTTTTATCTGAGAAGCAAGTTTTGCTCTTCCTGATTTTTTTCAACAACTTTATGGAAGATTTTTAACATGAAGCCATGTTAAAGAGCAGAGGAAAAGTAACTAAAAAGACCCTTTATCACACTTCTGTCTTATATATTGTGTCATTTATCCAGACATATAAAGGCAGAGTGGGGGATTTTTGAGTTGTTCCTGTTTATATTTTTCTTATATATTTTGTGTTTTATCTTGTGAATCGTCCTGACGCCTGCATGCTTCGCAATTAATTTTGACATGGGGGGGGAAGGGGACAACAAGGAAAAAGTAGAAGCGAAAGCAGAAGTGGGAGGATCACGGAATCATGGAATTTTAGAGTCGGAAGGGACCCTGGGGGTCATCTGGTCCAACCCCTTGCAATGCAGGAATCACAGCATCCGACTCAGAAGCAAGAGCCCTGAGCAGGGTTGGGGAGCTCAGAAACAGACCTACAGGAAGGCCCACGCGAGACTCTTTGCACCCCACAACCTGCAGAGCAGGAAGGAAGCAGAAGGAAGAAATAGAGGCGGGCCTGAGGGGAAGCCAATCCCAGCTGCACCGACAGAACTTCTGCCTGCTACAGCTTTTGCTGAAGGCGCCGTCCAAAGGCAGGGTGCCCTCACCTAACACATCCACCCACTCTGGGGTCTCCTCCGTGTCTTCCGGAGCAGGGTGCTGCGAGGCGGCCGTCCCTCGGCCGTCGTTTCCGGGCACGTCCTCCAGCGGAGGGAGGCCGCTCAGGTCCTCGTCTCGCCCTTCCTCTTCCTCCTCGTCGTTATCCAGGACTTCGAAATCCTCCCCGCTGTCCAGCGTGGAGGTGTTGGATTTTGCCAGCTCGGGAGAGGTCAGGTCCACCAGGCTGGCCCCCGCCCAGTCCGGAGAAATGTCGTCCAGACCTTCTCCCCCGGAAGCCATGGCGGCGGCGGATCAGGGCAGCTGGAAAATGAAAAGGGGGAAGGAAGAAGAACATACGTTTAAAGAAGATTGGAAAATGTTTACTGAATATATGGAGGAAAATTGGGTTTATTTGAAATCGTGGGCAGCCTTAAGATAAACTCAACACTGTAAATAAGTTTTGATGGATGTAATAATGGAATACTGAATGGTTTAGCTACAGGTAGGTAGCCGTGTTGGCCTGACGTAGTCAAAACAAAATAAAAAAAATTCCTTCCAGCAGCACCTTGGAGACCAACTAAGTTTGTCATTGGTATGAGCTTCCGTGTGCATGCACATTTCTTCAGATACCAATAGTTTAGTTTATATAAAATATGCAGGTATTTTATATTGTGCAAAAAGAATCATGGAAAGAGAGGAAGGGAAATCACTGGTATTTTAAGGATGGTTAAGTGAATATTCTATAATGTAAAACAGAAATTTTATTAAAATTATTTTTAAAAAATAAAATAAAAAAGGGAGAGGGAATCAAGGGAAGGGAATGGAGTGACACCCCTAAGAAGAAAGGTTGGGGCGCTTGGGTCTCTTATTTTGGGGGGTATGGCATTAACTTACTTACTTACTTAATTTGTATGCCACCCTATACCCGTAGGTCTCAACCCACCTTTCTACCTGTATCCCTCCAAGGATCATAAAGGTAAAACGTAAAGGGACCCCTGACCATTAGGTCCAATTGTGACCGACTCTGGGGTTGCGCGCTCATCTCGCATTATTGGCCGAGGGAGCCGGCGTATAGCTTCCAGGTCATGTGGCCAGCATGACAAAGCCGCTTCTGGCGAACCAGAGCAGCACATGGAAACGCCGTTTACCTTCCCGCTGTAGTGGTTCCTATTTATCTACTTGCATTTTGACGTGCTTTCGAACTGCTAGGTTCGCATAGAATCACAGAAACTGAAGAGCCGGAAGGGGGTCCCCGAGGGTCATCCAGTCCAACCCCCTCCAATACGGGAATCACAACTAAAGCATCCAGGGCAGATGGCCACCCAACCTCTGCTTGAAAACCTCCAAGGAAGGAGAGTCCACCGCATCTTCATGTCGAACAGCTCTTACCCTTAGAAAGTTCTTTCTGATATTTAGAAAGATCTACATTGGCTCCCAGTACGTTTCCGAACACACTTCAAAGTGTTGGTGCTGACCTTTAAAGCCCTAAATGGCCTCGGTCCAGTATACCTGAAGGAGCGTCTCCACCCCCATCGTTCTGCCCGGACACTGAGGTCCAGCACCGAGGGCCTACTGGCAGTTCCCTCGTTGTGAGAAGCCAAGTTGCAGGGAACCAGGCAGAGGGCCTTCTCGGTAGTGGCGCCCGCCCTGTGGAACGCCCTCCCATCAGATGTCAAAGAGAAAAACAGCTACCAGATTTTTAGAAGACATCTGAAGGCAGCCCTATTTAGGGAGGCTTTTAATGTTTAATAGATTATTTTATTTCATTTTTCTGTTGGAAGCCGCCCAGAGTGGCTGGGGAAACCCAGCCAGGTGGGCAGGGTATAAATAATTTATTGTTGTTGTTGTTGTTGGAATCTCTTTTCTTGCAGCTTGAAGCCACGGGTTCAAGTCCTGCCCTCGCAAAACAGGAGAAAACAATCTTGTTCCCTCTTCCATGTGACAGCCCTAGAGACACTGGAAGATGGCCATCCCCTGCGTTGCAGGGGGGTTGGATTAGATGACCCTTGGGGGACCTTTGCAACTCTACAATTCTATGATCTTATAACCTCTCAGTCTCCTTTTTTCCATGCCAAACACCCCGTTCCTAATAAGGTTCTGTTTCCATCTCAGCCATCCTCCTCTGTGCAAGGAGCTCAATGTGGCATTCGGTACTTGGCTATCCCAATTCTTAATTTGAAGCCCCAACAACAACAACAACCTTGAAAGGTAGGTCTGCCGGAGAGAGGAGACTGGCCCCTAAGCTCACACTTCATGTCTCAGCAGCGATTCGAACCCGGTTCTAGCCCACATCAAAAGGCAGCCATGATAACTGGGGACTTCCAAGCTTACAATTCAGCTCCTATTTTGACATTTATTGATTTTTAAAGGAGAAAAGGTGTGTGCCAAAAGCCTTATTCTGTCATCCCAGACCGCCTCCCAGCTGTTGAGGAGGAGACTGGTGCGAATCTCCCCTTTGCCCTTAACAGAACCCCAAGCATGCGTATTGGAGAAATCACAAGCCCCCAAGGTTTGGGTGGGGGGCGGAAATGACCCTACAGACATGTCAAGACACCTCCAGGGTCTTAGCCACCCTGTGACCCAGCGAGATTGCAAACGCTGGTAACTTTTTTAAAAAAATCCGTCGAGATTTTAATCCTACCCCTTTCTGCCAGAAAGTTCAAGAGATGGGTGGGGAGGGAGGGAGGGAGGGAGGATCATAGTATCATAAAATCTGTAGAGTTGGAAAGGACCCCAAGGGTCATCTAGTCCAACCCCAGGCGATGCAGGTAGATTTTCCCCAATGTGGGGCTTAAACCCACAACCCTGAGATTAAGGGTCTCGTGCTCTGTTGACTGAGCTATCCAGAGTCCCCCTATTATTATTTTTTAATGTAGTGAACCGCCCTGAGATCTACTGATTGAAGGGCAGTATGCAAATGTAAAATTTATTTGTTTTTATTTATTTACTAAATCTGCATGCCGTCTTATACCCATGGTCTTAGGGCAGCTCACAACATAAAATTGCAACATAAAAACACAAAATATGTTACAAAAACAAGAAAAAACCATTAATCCTTGCACTCCCCAACCTCATTCCAATAATACAGCATCAGAATCATCATAGTTTTCATTCTTGCGCCGATCCCTGCGAGGTAGGTTAGGCCACAAGAGAGAAACCCACCAGGGCGAAGCTCCCCTAAGCCAGTTTGAGGACCAAGCAGAGGGTTTGCAGGCAGACAGCTGCCAATTTTTTACTGCAGGTTCATCACAGAACTGTGGGGCTAGAAGGGACCCCAAGGGTCATGTAGCCCAAACCCCAGCAACGCGGGGATCAATCACAGCCAATACAGTGGTACCTCGGGTTACAAACGCTTCAGGTTACAAACGCTTCAGGTTACAAACGCTTCAGGTTACAGACTACGCTAACCCAGAAATAGTACCTCGGGTTGAGAACTTTGCTTCAGGGTGAGAACAGAAATCATCGCGCTCCGGCGGCGCAGCAGCAGCAGGAGGCCCCATTAGCTAAAGTGGTGCTTCAGGTTAAGAACAGTTTCAGGTTAAGAACAGACGTCCAGAATGAATTAAGTTCTTAACCAGAGGTCCCACTGTATGTTACTTGCCTCTCTGCAGGGTCAGAAAACATAATTGGTTGTCCCCAACTGAGTTTTTCAGGAGTAGACCCCTTGGAAATTAACGGACCTGCGCTAGCAATGCCCATGGATCTCAATAAGGGATCTGCTCAGAATATGACCTACATTGGAAATGTCCTTTTTGAAAACAATGATGACAAGCTATATTCAATGTTAGTCATAGCAATCGCCGTAAACCCATTGCAGCTACTGGGTATGACTAACCTAGATCAATAGGCTTGAATGGCTCCCCTTAGCTGGAGACATATAACATAGCGCTATATTCACTTTTCTATGATTTCCTCTCTCTCTGTGTGTGTGAATTTGGAAATTAATTGTTTCCTGCAGAAAAGTAATAATATTAATACTAACACCAAGAAGCGTACGTAGCAGATAGTGTGCCGGACTGGGGCCTAGGTTCAAATCCCCCAACTTGGCCATGAAGCTCAGTGGGTGACCTGGGGGTGGGGGGGGGGCAGACACTGTCTCTCAAGCCAACCTACTTTGTAGGCCTGTTGTGTTGATGAAATGAGGAGCAGGAGGACAACATACAATACCTTGAGCTCCTCAGAGAAACAAATAAATCAATAACAAACAAATCAATCAATCAATCCCACTTTCCCATAACAATAACAACAATAAATAATAAGTAAATTTGCTTTTTCATAGGCTTTGTTGCCGGAGGAAGGTTTTTCATGGACAAAACTCCCCAAGTCTTCAGAAATTCACATGCCTTCCTAATAATAATAATAATAGTAATAATTTCATTATTTGTACCCCGCCAATTTGACTAAGTTGCCCCGGGCACTCTGGGTGGCTTCCAACATATGCAAAAACATAATAAAACAAATCTAGATGTCTTCTAAATCTAAGTAATGATGATACATAATAAATTTGTTTGTTCATCGGTTCTGTTCCCAGAGGGGCCTATTTTGGTGGCTAAGGCTCCCTGCACCTTCAGAAATTCACATGCCTTCTACACGCACAAGCACCCACCCTCTCCCCAGCAGACAAGACCCCACTTGCACCCCAGGCTGACCCCGTTTCTCAGGCTCCACCAGGACAGGGAAGGGAGCAAACCACTCACGGTCAGCAGATTCGCAGCACAAACAACAGGAAGCCAGTCTGCGCAACATGTTATTAACCTGCGGAACTCCCCGAGGGAAGGGCTCGGTTGCGAAACGCCTGCGTCACATGCAAAAGGTTGGTGGTTCAGTCCCAAATGGGATCCCCAGGAAGATCTGGGAATGTGCCCAGCCAGAAGCCCCGGAGAGCAATACTGAGCTCGAAGGACACGGTGTTAAGGCAGCTTTCTACATTCCTTTGCTAAAAGATTTTTTTAAAAGATAAAGCCTGCCACCTTCAAGCAAGTCTGCCTGCAATTTTGCCTCTTGCAGAAGGAATGCTCGCAGCTCAAGAGATGGTATGGAACAATATCAGAGTAATCTTAGGGTCGTGGGTTCGAGACCCATCTTGACCCTAGCAATCCCTTCCAACTCTATGTGCATGCAAGGGGAAAAGCAAGAAGCCAGGGTGGGTTCAAATCTCGCCTCTGCTGCGACCTGAACTCCCTAAGCAGATATCCTTAGCCAATATGCCCTCTGTTTCTTTCCGAGCCTAACCCCTGGCACCCCTCCCTGGGCCCCCACCTGCTGCAACACTTCACAGGGTTGTTGTCATTATTTGTGCTCTGATCTGACCATTTGGACAAATAAAATAAAATATTAGCAACAACAACCACAATTCCATTGTAGCATGCCATCTCAGGATTATAATAAAAATTAAAGCATTCTGATACAGGCAGGCATGAAAGGACAGCAAAGCTCAGACCCAGAAGCCCGATCCAAAACCAGGTTCTACTCCAACATATCCAAGCAGGCTGGCATGCAAGCAAAAATGGCTGCAACCCAGGACACATTTTCTTGCCTCTCCTCAAGCCACACACAGAGAGGAGGCAAGGGCTGGCGAGGCCGGGGTAAATGAAATTAGTAATAATAATAATAATGTGTATTTCTAGGCCACAAAAGTGAGTCAAGGGCACACACGCAACGCACGAAATCTTGAGGACTAGGAAGCTTATCACAGCAACATGGGGAAACGGAGAGAAGATTTGTGTTGGATTTCAAAGCAGGGTTACGTGATGTGGCCTAGCCTCTGAAACGCCACCCCCCCCCACATGGGCCCAGGCTCCCCTTGGCCGGGCTCCAAGGTTTAGGCCTTAATCCCCAGACGCTTCCTCCAATCCCACCCCCACCCTGCCTAAAACTTGGCAGCCAGGCCAGAGGAGCAAATGGCAAATCTTACCGCTACGGGCTTCCCAAGAGCTGCGTGGAGTTCGAGCCCTCGAGTCCCGGATTCGAAAGGCGCCACATGCACGACCTGCAAAACAAGATAAAATTTTATTGGGGGGGGGGGGACGAGAGAGGAAGGCAGCTAAAGCAGAAAGGATTGCAAACACACACAAGCACACCCTCCCCCCCCCAGCTTGCCAAGTCCAGGCAACTTCCCTCTCTGGACCACCACCCCTTTGCCCATTGCATGGATACAATCTCTGCCTTCCCCACTGTTAAGAACTCCCCCCACATTCCTGTCCTTCCCTCTTCTTCCCCCCCCCCAAATGTATTGCTTACAAGGCACTCACCTGGTCCAGGAATGATTCCTCTCCCACCAACCCCCACCTCAATTCCCCCACCACTGGCTCAGCTGACAACAGGAAGTCAACGCTACTGGCTGATGGGGCTGCCAGTCAAAGCCTGCCTCCGCCCTCTTAAAGGGAAAGGGAGGGAAAATGTTTCCCCTGTGCAGATTTGATTTATTTTGCTTCCTAAAATCCGTAAGGGCATATTAAGAATAAGATCTGTCCCAACATTTAGCTATTAAAATAGGACACTGTTCATTATTCTTCTCTCCCCGTTAAACGTGTGTTATAGATATACAGCCTAGCAACTCATAGGAATGTTTAATAATCTAATAGGAGTATTGAGGTGTTTATCAGGGGGTGAGGAAACTGAGGTCCTCCAGATTCATGGAAATGTCATCAGAGGGCACCCTAAGAGTCATCTAGTCCAGCCCCTGCAATGCCATGTCTTTGCCATCACCAATGATGTGGGTGCAGAATCCAGCAACAATGAGGATGGCCAGAGAGAGAGAGAGAGAGAGAGAGAGAGAGAGAGAGAGAGAGACGGAACCTCCCCATACAGAGGAAGTCTATCTCTGACTACCGGATGTGGGATAAACAGCAGGCAGGTACTTGTCCCAGGTACAGGAGCTTACTGAAAACATTTAGCTGGCTCAAACCAGATTATAACCGAGGACATTCTTGTTTTAGATCCCCTCCACACACAACAGAAGCTCCACATCCAGCTGCAGTCTACCTGCCTGCAATGTAAACCCCAGGAGGCAACTCTCTCAACTTCCCACGCCTTGTGGAAAAATGGATGGGCAAGAGAATTAATTTCCGGTGTCCTTAAAAGCAGAGTGCAGACTCGCCTGGATTGCCTAACACAAGAGTCAGGTTATGCATTAACCATACAGCCAAGTATTTGTCCCTCAGCCTTGCAAAATTAGCACACGTGGGCAAGTTCTGTCCCACACACCCCTCCACCTTTGATTTCTCAAAAATCAAAGATCCTAGGAGATGAAAAATTGCACCAGCTGGCATTTAATTGCATTAAGTGTGCAATAAATCAGCTTTTGCCAAGTATTGCACTCACAGAACGACAGCAGGTGCAGGTGAGCTCGGATGTGGCCAAGTTTGCAGATGAAACTAAATTGTTAGGGGTTGCAATGCAAATGTAAAGGGATGCATGTTGGAGCAAAAAAAAAAAATTAATTTTACATATATGCTCCTTGGGTTTGAACTGGCAATAACTGACCAGGAATGTAACGCTGGGTTCATAGTAGTTCACTCAAATGAAGATGTTAAACCCAGTATGTGGCAGCCATGAAAGATGCAAATTCCATGCTAGGGATCATTAGGAAATAAATTGAGAATAAACCTGTTGTTCTACAAATCTATGTTGCAGCCACATTTGAAATGCTGTGTGCTGTACTGGCCGCCTCACCTCAAAAAGGATATTATACAGCTGGAAACGATTCAGTGCTGCAAGATTCAGGACAGATAAAAGGAAGGACTTCTTCACAAACACACACTGCAAAATTAAACTGGATTTATCTGCAAATCTAATCTGCACATGTCTTCTCAGAAGTAACAACTCCCATGGTGGTTTTGGGGGTGCTGTTTGTATTAACTACTTTTATAACTTGCTTCAATCACATTTTGGGTTGGCTTCCAAGAGGACTCTGCTCAAGGCAGCGTGAAACAGGCAGTAGAAGGAAAACTGCACCCCCAAAACACATTTCAGGTCAAGCACCACTGCCAGGTAGGCTAAACCAACCTTTGCCTACCTTGTAGTCTATCAAGATCTACACTCTACACCTTCCCAGAAACCCTGGTGGGCCAACATATGCCTACCTTACTGCCTCCGGAGTAACACACTCTACATGTGGCCAGAAAACCCAGGCTGGAAGTTGTGACCATCTTGTTTAAGGCGAAATGAAACCTCTGCACACGCCCAGAAACCCAACTGGGAGCAGATTGTAACTAACCAGTTGTCCAGGGATGCACTCTGCACATACCAAGAAACCCTGGGGGCCAGCATATTCCCATTTTGCTGTGTAGGGAGAAATGCACTCTGCACATGCTCAGAAACTCGGAGAAGGGTGTCAAGCTTTACCTAATTCGTTTTCCATGTTGTTAATATGTGTTGGAAGCGGCCCAGAGTGGCTGGGGCAATCCAGCCAGATGGGCAGGATGTAAATGTTCATTTTTAATTTATTTACCGGTAGTATTAGTAAGAGATAAACTCTGCACATGCCCAGAACCCCGGGGTTCTCCCCCTCCCTTAAATTATAATTTATTACATTTACTTCATTATATATCAATAGTGCCTACTTTGCTGTCTGTGGAGGTGCACTCTGCACATGCTCAGGGGCACCCGCTTGGCGTCTCCTTCGCGCTCCTAGCGAGACGCTTGGGGGCGTGGCCTGGGGCGGGGAAGGGGGCGTGGCCAGAGGAGTTCCCCAATCGAGACAGAGGACGAGTCGAGCTGGGCTAGGCGCGGAAGTAGGTCCCGCGTTTCCATGGAAACGTGCCGGGTTCCATACGCACGCACGCCGCGCAAGGGGACGCCGAGGTCGCGCCGTGCGTGGGGCCACGCCCCAACCCGGAAGTGAGCGAGCGGCCGAGCTAGCTGGGCTCCGAGCGCGCGCCAGTCCAGGACAGGAGGCGGCCCTCGGCGGGGGCAGCGACTACACTGAACGAGGGGCCTACCGCGCCTCGACTCGCGCTCAGCCTCCCCCTCCCCGCTGGGGCTCCCCCGCTCGAGCCACGGGCATGTGAGCCCTGAACTGGCGAGGCCCGCTCAGGTAGGCCGGGGGTGGCGCCTCCCGGGAGGGGGGGACACCTTCGCTTCCCGTGGGCAGGAGCTGTTCTTGTGCGGGGGCGGGGAACTAAGCTGGGGAGAGCCTTGTGGGCGGGGCCTTCTGCATTAGGTGGGTGGAGCCTTTGGTGGGTGGGACCTTCTCTGCTATTGGAGGTTTGTGGTGGGCGGGGCCTTCTGTTTTCAATGGGTAGGGCTTATTGGGGAGGAGCTTGTGGGCGGGGTCTTTGGTCGGCGGGGCTTTGCAGTTGGGAGCTTGTGGGCGGGGCCTTCTTCATCAGTGGGCGTGGTTTTGTCTGTTGTCTGGGAGGGACCTTCTGGTTGGAGTGGGCGGGGCTTGTCTGTTACTTGGCAGGGTCACGTTGCAGGGGCTTTGAACGAGGATTAGGTCAGTTGGAAAGCTTACTTGGTAGGGGTACTCCTGTTATGGGGAAGGGGCTTTGCCTAGTGTGGCAAAAGTGCTTCTCAGATAACAAGGGACTTTTATTTGTGGGGAAGGGGCTTGCTTATTTTTCAACAAGGAAAAAGACAGTTTACAAGTCCTTTTTTGATCTTGCCACCCAGGAAGGCCAGGGCTGCTTGGTCTCTTTTGCTGCTGCTCACAGCTTGGCTCACTTACTTGAGATAACATCCCCATTCCTTGTAGATTAGCGCCTGCCTCCTCTCACACAGATGCTCTTCTGATCTGTTCCTTGCCTGCTAGATCCTCGTGGCTTCCCTGAAGCACTTCCCCAATGTTGGCAAAGGGAGTTCTCCCTCTTCCTTCTTTCCAACCTGACCTCTTCCTTCTCTTCCTCAGGTACAAGCCCCACATTAAGATGGAGCCCACGGCCTCAGCCGTCTTCTGCAGCCGGGTCCTTGGTATGGTCAACTCGGAGGATGTGAACGCCATCATCCTGGCTCAAAAGAACATGTGAGTGGCCCCTGTTTTTATTTTGCAGCGCTGGACTTAACCACCTTGATAGTGTTTCTTTCTCTTCATAGACTCATAGAATTGTAGAGTTGGAAGGGGCCCCCAAGGGTCATCTAATCTAACCCCTTGCAATGCAGGGATCACAGCTAAAGTAGCCTGGACAGGAACCTCTGTTTGAAAACCTCCAAAGAAGACAAGTTCACCACCTTGCAAGGGAGTTCGTTCCTCACTCTCTTGAGCAGTAGAATAAAAGCTTGCTCCATCTTCCATGTGACAGCCCTTCAGATACAGTATTTGAAGTGGCTGTTGTATCTCCTCTTGGTCTCCTCTTTTCCAGGCTAAACATTCCCACTTCTTTCACCTTCTTTCTCCTTTTCCAAGCTAAAAACATGGTGGGTAGGATGCTCTCCTTCAAAATTCCTGCACCGTGTCTCCATCTTCTTGCCTTACCCTTCCATGGCTCTCAGCATTCACTGGAGAGGAGCACTGAACTTTGGAAGTCACTCCCACAGGAGGCAGTGGTGGCCACCTATTTGGAAGGCTTATAAAGAGGATTGGTCCAAACTGAAGGAGGATAAGGCCACCAGGGACTACCAGTCACTCTGGCTGTGCTCTCCCTCCAACGACAGTAAATGCCCCTGGAATGCATTTGCTGGCAATTGTGAGTGGGGAGAGTTGCTTTTGCCCTCAGGTCCTGATTGCAGGCTTCCCGTTTGGGACATCTGTTGGCCACTGGGCTGGGCTCAGTGGGCCCCCTTTGGCCTGGCTCCCCTTACGTTCTTCATGCTTTTTATTATTATTAAGTTTTTCCATTAATATTTTTTATTGAAATAATTAGCAATTAAAATAAAATAAAATAGAAATAAATGTTAAAATATAAATATTATAAATTATTATTATTATAAATTACAATTATAAAGATACAAAGGAAAAAAGAAGGAAGTGTGTGGGGTGGGAAACAAAGATTCATATAATAAAGAAAGAAAGAAAATACAAAAATGCAAAGTAATGTACAGTACTCCCATACATAAATTGATAGTGTTATCATCCTAATACCTATATAGATGTTAATAGCCTGCTACATTCTGTACAAACTCATTCCAAATGTTGTCATTTTATCCTAAAAGTCTGCATCCATAAGCAGTCCGTTCGTAAGTAGCGAGTGTTGTCATATTGTCGATCCATTGATTAAAGGTTATCATATATTTATTCTTCCAGTTCATCAGTATCAGTCTCTTGGGCACCATTAGGGTGGGTAGAATCCCATTTCAATACAATAAGTACATAATTCCAAAGAATATTCTCTGCTGAAAGATTTAACTTTTTCTGCAGTCGCTTATACAATCCAGCACTTTCTCCCAAAACTTGGTAAGTCTAGAACACTGCACGTTCTTCATGCTTGCCTGCAGCTCCCAAAACATCCCTTAATCCTGGTAATCTTAAACCTGCCGCTTGAGCCAACCCAAGCCAACAGCTTGCCTTTGTTGCCCAGGCTGGACCGATTTGAGAAAACCAATGAGATGCTGCTCAACTTCAATAACCTGTCTGGCGTCCGCATGCAACAGATGAGTGAGCAGTTCCTGCACCACACCCGGACTTTAGTGGAGATGAAGAAAGATCTAGACAGCATCTTCCGGAGAATCAGGTGAGGCTGGCTGACCACTAGGGCATTATTCCCGTCTTGTCCATGGAGCAGGCGATGCTGCTGTTTAGAATCTGCGGCCTTCCAGATCTTACTAAACTACAACTCCCATCATTCCTTGCTATTGGCTGCAGCACCTATGGGTGATTGGAGGTGTGGCTCAGTAACATCTGCAGGTTTACAGGTTAGCCCCCCCTGGTGTCAGACTGTAAGATGTGGGAGATCAGGATTCAGATCCTGCCTCGGCCACAAGGATCACTGGGCAGCCTGTCTTTCAGCTGAACCTACAGGCTTTTGGGGGGATAAAACAGAGAGGGGGAAGGTCTGGAAATAATTCTGACACACACACACCCTTGTCTTTTCGGCTGTTCATTTTATTCTACTTTTGTGGCATTAAGGATATGCTCAAAGAACCATAGAATTGTGGAGTTGGAAGGCACCCAAAGGCTCGTCTAGTCCAACCCCATACAATAGAGGAATCCTAGCTAAATAATACCTGATTACCATGTTTATGTCTCATACAGGACGCTGAAAGGGAAGCTCGCGAAACAGTATCCAGAGGCATTTAGTAGTGAGTATTATTATTGTCAATTATCATCATACTTCTATCCCATCTTTTCCCCAGAGTGAGACAAGGCAGCTTACACCAGTGACACAAATGCAGAAGGTTAAAAAAGCATAGAAGTTAAACTATAAACACTATAGAAACAGACCTTTTAAAGTACATATTGTAAAAGCAGCACAGCACTTTTTAAAAGCCATTTCCTTAAAACAAAACCAACTAGTCATATTTCCTAGGAAATACTGTACATTTTGCTCTCCAGGCTGTCTGAATGAGCAGTAAAACATCAAATGCAATGCTGCGTAAACAAGTGTAAGGTAGACGTATAGAATCTTAGAATTGTAGAATTGGAAGGGATCCATGGGGTCATGTAGTCCAATGCAGGAATCTCAGCTAAAGCATCCATGACAGGTGGCCACCCAGCCTCTGGTTACAAACCTCAAAGGAAGGAGAGTCCACCACCTCCTGAGGGAGACCATTCCACTGTTGAACGGCTCTTACTGTCAGAAAGTTTTTTCAGAATCTCCTTTGTTGTAACTTGAAGCCATGGGTTCGAGTCCTACCCTCCAGAGCAGGAGAAAGCAAGCTTCTTCCATGTGGCAGCCCTTAAGATATTTGAAGGTGGCTATCATATCTCTTCTCAGTCTCCTCTTTTCCAGGCTAAACACACCCAGCTTGGTTTCCAGACCCCTAATCATCTTGGTCGCCCTCCTCTGCACACCTTCCAGCTTGTCAATATCCTTGTTAATTTGTGGTGCCCATAACTGGACACAGCATGTTTTATTGTCTTTTAAACTCTTGTAAGCCTCTCCTAAAAGTTCACTTTGCACAATGTTTCAAAACCCCAAGTCCAGCGACGATTATTTTCCTGTGCACTCAAAACCCTTTTCACCTGCATTAACCGTAATAGTCCTCACAATGGTCCCATTGGCTAGACCACCTTTCTGCCTTCCACATAACATGCCTAATGCTTCCTTCTGTTGGCAAAGGTGGCATGTGCTTTCTAGCCAGTCGCATCTGTCAGTCTGCCTTATTATCGTTCTGATCCCTAGATATCCACGAATCTCCCATCCTGGAAGACGACGACTTTGACCCGATCCCCAAAAGCACCGCCACCACCATTGCTACCTCAGAGCAGAGCACGGAATCCTGCGACACCAGCCCGGACATCATCTCCCCTGCCACCAGCCACGACTTTGAGGACCTCTCCCAGGGGCCTTACGACTCGCCGGCAGTGAATGGGCAGAGCATCACAGATGACGACAACGAGACGGACTAGTCTCTGCAGTGAAGCTCTCGCATGGGGCAAACTGATGCGCCGTCTCGACCCCTGCTTGCTTCTGGACTTGCAAACTGGCGACCCCCTTCTTTTTAAAAAACAAAACAACCAACCTGTATTTTCTGTGTTGTCTTGGCCAGCTGTTTCTTTGCGTTGGGGAGAGAGGGGCGAGCCTGGGCAAAAGTGGCTTTTCTTGCATGAACTGCCGTCTTCCCCCGCGGTGCTGATCTGTGATTTTTATGCCAAATATGCAAAACGGTGAGCGGCTAGTTCACATTTTTGTGGGGTGGGAAACACACTGCGCCGGGGTGTGTGTCTGCCCAATTGCACGATTGGGTGTGTTCACTGAGGGCTACCTTCAGCCTCTCAGCCAACGGTATAACCATGCTTAAGACACACACGAACTCTCATGCGCTCAAGGGATTATTCTCTTAACAGGGATGCTATCAACCCCAAATTTGCAGATTTCGGGGAAGTGGCCAGCCGTACATCAGCTGTGCCTCCCTGCAACGGCTGTCGGCTGGTTCATTTGCTACCCCGTAAACAGAATAACATGCAAGAAGCACTTGGTTCTATCCAAACTCTTCGGAGGAGAACTGCTTGAAATGAATCAGCATGAACGTGGGGCCATGAATTTCAAGGGGTCTGCCCCAAGAGGAGCTTTCTTCAGTGCAGTCCTCTGCACTGGCTGTATACCCTGAATCCACGCAAGGACATTTTTTACAGTGGTGGTGGTGGTAGCGTTTCTAGTGAGAATAAATGATTTGGGGTTCATCCCCTATTCCAGGAATCCCCAGACTGCGGCCCTCCAGATGATATTTTTGCCTACAACTCCCATGATCCCTAGCTAACAGGACCAGTGGTCGGGGAAGATGGGAATTGTAGTCCAAAACATCTGGAGGGCTGAAGTTTGGGGATGCCTGCCCTATTCCATTTTGCAGGGCACGAGTGTCGATAGCGGAGATCAGTTCCTCCACCACTCGGGACGACACTCCCCATTCCTTGAGCCGTGTTTTCCTGCACACAGTCCGTCCATGCATGGGCCTGTGGTGTTAGCTGCGTCGTGCCCTGTTCCAAAGAAGTGCAGATCTGCTCCCCTCTCCTGGTTCTCTTGCTGACTCAGCGAGGGTTGGAGAACACAGCAGCCTCCATTGCAGCTTCCTCTTAACTCCCCTTTAAAAGTATGTCTCTTTCTGCTCTACTTTTCCCATCGTCCAATGATGCACCTTATATCTGACACAAGAGAGTATATGTGCTTGCCTTGCTAGTGGCGAAGAAGAGCTGGATTTTTATTTTTATTTTTTTGCGCCTGGCAATGAAAGCGCCCCTTGGATTTCAGATTTATAACTGATACGGTGGTTCATTGACCAGAAGTAATGTCTTTAGCATTTAACTCTAGAAGTGTAGACACCATTCCGACCAAACAAAGCCCCCTGGAGCAAAATATACATCAGGACGCTTAGTTTGGTCAGAATTGAGTGTATACTTCCAGAGTTGACACTGATTACATTTCTTCTGGTCAATGAGTCACCATAGCTGCTAGAGGGTATGAAAATTTGTGTCCAAGGGTTTTCAGACTTGTCTACCCATGTTCCATCCGAAGCCCAAGGGGCGTGTTGGTTACCAGGGACAAAATATATTGGCATTAGTTTCAGCTCTCCTAGCCCACTAAGTGTTGCCCATCTTAAGCAGAGGTTGCCCACTGCTTCCACCCCCTTCTTAACATCTGTTATAACCATCCTGTTAGGTACTTTTCCCTAGAGGTATCCAATGCAAACAGTTAACGCCAGCACAACAGCTTTTACCTGTCTAGCGAAACTTCCCCACCATCTCTTAATTGCCTGCCTGCCCCCCAAATCGACTGGGTTGGGGGGAATCTCAAGAACAAATTTAGAAGAGGGCAGAAAAGTTAAAAGCTGTTGAGCTACCCTAAGTGTTCAGTTGCATCCCAGTATTGGGTTGTGCTCAACATTCGGCCTACTCAGCACTGACCCACTGAAATCAGTAGTCTCATCCATTGATTTCAGTTGGTCTACTCTTGAGTAGAATTTTGTTGGGTTTAACCCTGATCCCTGTCCCCCACTTCCATGACACCTTCAGTTACCGTTTTTTCTGACAAGTGTCTGTGTCTCTAGTGTTCAGTTTTTAAGCGCCTATCCCACACATAAAATGGTCTGTATTATGGTTCCCTTCGCCGGAACTCGGGTAATTGCTAGATTTGTTGAGTAAAGGTTGGGGCAAGCTGCTTCCTTCCTCCGCCGTAAATAATAATAAAAACTCCTGAAATGCATTGTAATTCAAAGAATAATATTTTTGTACTGCTACGAGTTTACAGAGATTAATGAGGTAATAACCAATAAAAGAGTTGCATTAATTGATAGATCTGGTGTTTGTGAGCTGTATTTGTTGTTTTTATTGATTGGCTTTCATGGGGCAAGGAAGCCTTTTTCAACCAGGGAGGTCACTTCGGTGCTGCTCACACGATTTGACTTTGCCCCCAGAGGCGCACTCCATTGCCTCTTGAGACAGAAAACTACAAGATCACCACAATAATATGGTTTTAGCACAGGGATGAAGAATTTGTGACCCCCTGGCTGTGCTGGCTGTTGCTTGTGGGAATTTGATTTCCAACAATATTGGGAATGGGCTGCAAGTTCCCCATCCCTGGTCTGAGAAGAGAGAGGCATTCCCTCCTGAGAAAACACAGGCATTCCTTCGATGATATCTGGAGGGATACCAGCTTTCACCATTCCTCATCTCTAAATAGAGGCATCCCTCAATCTCTCACATGCAATAAGGGAATCCTACTTCTTAGAGCAAGGATAGGAGACATGCCTACAAAGGTCCGTATAGTTAAAGCTATGGTTTTCCCAGTAGTGATGTATGGAAGTGAGAGCTGGACCATAAAGAAGGCTGATCGCCGAAGAATTGATGCTTTTGAATTATGGTGCTGGAGGAGACTCTTGAGAGTCCCATGGACTGCAAGAAGATCAAACCTATCCATTCTTAAGGAAATCAGCCCTGAGTGCTCACTGGAAGGACAGATCCTGAAGCTGAGGCTCCAATACTTTGGCCACCTCATGAGAAGAGAAGAATCCTTGGAAAAGACCCCGATGTTGGGAAAGATTGAGGGCACTAGGAGAAGGGGACGACAGAGGACAAGATGGTTGGACAGTGTTCTCGAAGCTACGAACATGAGTTTGACCAAACTGCGGGAGGCAGTGCAAGACAGGAGTGCCTGGCGTGCTATGGTCCATCGGACACGACTAAACAACTAAACAACAACAACAAGGAGACATGTGGTCTTTCAGATGATACTGGGCTTCCAGAAATAATCATATCTGACCACTGACGGTGCTGGCTGTTGGAGCTGAGCTGGGAGTTCAACCAACAGCTTCAAGACCCCCCTTTTAGGAATTAATGGCATCCTTCCAAGAACTAGAAGAGGCTTGTGGAAGTGCCACTTGATGCTTAAAAAACAATTGTACGCATATTCACATGCTTAATATGAAATACTACTGTATACTGCCATAATCATGACGATGATAGCATTTTTATTAATAAAAACTCAGGCAAAATAATGTGGGAGGTCCGTTCAAATTTTATGATTTTGTGAAGGCGCCTGGTTGATCTCAAGAGGGAGTTCTAGAGACCCACCCAGATCCATTAGGCCAGGGGTCTCCAGCTGCTTTCAGACCACAATTCCCATCATCCCCTGGTAGCTAGCAATGAGGGGAGATGTTGTCCAAAAAAGAGCTTGGGGCCCAAGGTTGGGAAACGCTATACAGCTCCCATCCCTGACCATTGGGGGCTGAGGGTTTCTGGGAGCTGTAGTCCTAATGGCAAACTCTACGGTTCTCCGCCTCTAATGTTTTGTCTGTCACTTCCGGCAATCAAGGGGCGGGGCCTGGAGCAGGAGGAGGCGTCTTTAGTAGGCGAAGTTTCCCTCGCGCGCCCTCCTCCCTCCTGCAGACGCGCATGCGCACAGGGAGGAGGCGTGACGGCCCAAGATGTCGGCTGCCGGCGGACCCGTGGAGGTGGCGCTGGTGTCGGCGGCTGAGGCGGCCTCGTCGTCCGGAGGCGGCTGCTCGGTGTGGGAAGTGGGCTCCGGGGCGTCGGTGGCCGGCTACCGCGGGTTTAGCTGCGCGGCTCGCGGGATGGCGCTTCTGGGCGGGGAGCACCTTCTCGGGGCGCAGCTGGGCAAGGCCTGTGTGGGCGCCTGGGAGCTCCAGAGGAAGGTAGGAACGCGGGGGGAAGGGTCTGCGCATGCGCGAGCATCCTCAATAAGCCCCACCCCTGGGAGTGACCCTCCCCCTCCATGGGGTTCCCATGGAAACCCCACCTCAAGACATGACACGCCTCCCCCCCCATTCCCTCTAGACCAGGCATGTCCAAAGTCTGTGGGGGGGGGCTAATCCGGCCCGCAGGTCGATTTAATCCGGCCCCCGTGGCAGTATATGTCCTGGGGTGAAATCCTTTAAAAAGCTCAGCATCTTTGGTCGGCCCTCAAGCATGTTCACTTCATCAAATCTGGCACTCTTTGAAAAAAGTATGGGCACCCCTGCTCTAGACTGAGTCTTGTTTTCCAAAGGATGGACTGACTGTGATGGATTCTCAGTTAAAACATCTGGCTAGTTCAGAGGACAACCTCTTGAGCCAGGTTAAGAGTTTGAGAACGTGAAGAAGAAAAGTCACTTGACCCAAGGACAGTCTACGTATATATTGACCTTTTCCGACCTCTTTTTCTTAATAGTGACATGGACCATTCATGACGTAGGAATATTCTTCCCAACTCTGAGCAGGGCAGTGGGGGAACTGACAAGTGACAACCACTCACTATAACAATGCTCCTGCTCAGGCGGCACTGAAAACACATTTTGGTTCCTGAAATTCACTCTTACTGTGCAGATAAAATATAACGGATAGAACAGGGTGGATAAAAATCAATGATTTTTTTAAAAAAATCAAAAAAATCGGATTTTTTTGATTTAAATCGGATTTTTTTGATTTAAATCGATTTTTTTGATTTAAATCTGATTTTTTTTAAAAAATAAAATGCTTTTTGAGGAAAATATATTACCATCCAAAGGTTATTCCATCATGAAATAAAGATTAGTTTTTTAATTATGTAGAATAAGGTTGTATATGTTTATTTTTGGGGGTAAATAAATGCCATTAATCCATTCACAATGTCATGCTCTTCCAGAGGTTTTTGTAAGATTATTGGGCAGATTCTCTGCCTACAAGATATTATCACAGATGCTTGGTTTACTTTTGCAGTTCTCAAAACTGAATTTGACTCAACAGAGATCACATGCCTCTTCTTCACAGCAAAAATGTTATAACATGAACAGAGTTGAGAAAAAGACCTTAATCCTATTGTTCTACAAACCTATGAATACAGAAACAACCCCTTCAGTACTAAGTTTCAAGAAGTTCAGTGAATAGAATAGAAACAATATTTTTCTGATTGTTTGGAGTGGACAGTATTTAAGTTTTTCATGTGATTTAAATCGACTATGATTTAAATCAAGCCTTACTGACTAGTGATTTAAATCGTGATTTAAATCATGATTTAAATCAGTTTGATTTAAATCAAATCCACCCTGGGATAGAATTTGACAGGATGGGGTATTAGTGTGTGAAAACAGTCCCGATACAACGATCCCCAGATGGAGGAGATGTCCAGCACCTCCTTCACTTGATTGCAACTGGCCAATAGCCAGCTGCTTTTTGGACCTCCAGCTCTCACCTGCTCCAGTATCCAGCATGGCCCATGTTCAGGGATGCTGTGAGTTGTACTCCAATACATTCTGGGCGAGGAAACAAGGCTCTCCTCCACAACAGTCTGAAAAGCTGTGGGAGACCAGCACCCTTCAAAAACATCACCCCCTCCTCATAATAAATAGAC
This sequence comes from Zootoca vivipara, assembly GCF_965207765.1. NCBI lineage: Eukaryota > Metazoa > Chordata > Lepidosauria > Squamata > Lacertidae > Zootoca > Zootoca vivipara. Next base: position 85,475,996 of record NC_142589.1, on the reverse strand, counting down.
CAGAAGAGAAAACTTTTGATAATGATACAGTGTGTTTATCCTGGGCTTTGCGCGTGTTGCATTATAAGGCTTACAACAACCCTGCAAGGTAGCCCTGTACTGTTAACCCAGCATTGCAGGTGGTGGGGAGCTGAGAGAGAATGTAAGAAGAGCCTGCCAGATCGGGCCAAAGGGGGGGTCCAGCTAGTCCATCATCCTGGTCTCACAGTGGCCAACCAGATGCCCCAATGGGAAGCCTGAAAGCTGGACCCAAGTGCAAGAGCAGCCGCTCTCCCCTCCTGTGGTTTACAGCAGCTGGTATTCAGAAGCATTACTGCCTCCGGCCAGGGAAGCAGAGATTGGCCATTCTGGCTGGTGCCAGTTTGCTCAGTCTTCTTTTAAAGCCACCCAAGTTAATTGCAATCTGCATGAAGAAGTAACACAGAGCATAGCTTGGCTGTGGTTTCTGCTGTGTGCCAGGGCTTTAAATAAACCGTTAGACCCTCAGAACAGGGTAATCTTTCACTCTAGCTGCTGCAGAATTCCCAGCCGTCTTTCCACTGACATTATGTCACTCCAGATGAAAGATGAAAGCCAATCAGGGTGGATAAAAATCAATGATTTTTTTAAAAAAAATCAAAAAAATCGGATTTTTTTGATTTAAATCAGATTTTTTTGATTTAAATCGATTTTTTTGATTTAAATTGGATTTTTTTAAATAAAATGCTTTTTGAGGAAAATATATTACCATCCAAAGGTTATTCCATCATGAAATAAAGAATAGTTTTTTTATTATGTAGAATAAGGTTGTATATGTTTATTTTTTGGGGTAAATAAATTCCATTAGTCCATTCACAATGCCATGCTCTTCCAGAGGTTTTTGTAAGATTATTGGGCAGTTTCTCTGCCTACAAGATATTATCACAGATGCTTGGTTTACTTTTGCAGTTCTCAAAACTGAATTTGTCTCAACAGAGATCACATGCCTCTTCTTCACAGCAAAAATGTTATAACATGAACAGAGTTGAGAAAAAGACCTTAATCCTATTGTTCTACAAACCTATGAATACAGAAACAACCCTTTCAGTGCTAAGTTTCAAGAAGTTCAGTGAATAGAATAGAAACAATATTTTTCTGATTGTTTGGAGTGGACAGTATTTAAGTTTTTCATGTGTAGGCTGGGCTGACAGTCTAAGTTTCTTAATATATATATATATATTGTTTTTGTTTAGCCAAATTAGTTAACAAACATGGATGTTTGTTTAAGCAAATAACATATGCTGTAATGTTATTGTTTCAGTTGAATACATCTATTTAAATTGTTATTATTAAGGTAATAATTATTTTTCTCCTTCCTAAGTACAACAGTAAAGTTGTCCAAATATGAATAACCCATGAAACTGGGGATAAAAAACTAATATGAAAAGTTGTTATTCTAAAAATCTTCATCTACTTGCATATTAAAGTTATACCAGCAAGAATTAGTCTTTATGTAGAAAACTATGATTTAAATCAAGCCTTACTGACTAGTGATTTAAATCGTGATTTAAATCAGATTGATTTAAATCAAATCCACCCTGAAGCCAATCCTATTATGCCTGTCTGGGTTGCAGTTCCTCTCTAGCCCTTCCGTCTTGGATAGCTTGATATCCCTCTCTGCTACAACGCAGTTCATTTGCTTTCTTCCCAGCCCTCTTATCGTCTTAAGCCGCCTCCTCTCTCAACTGTGCTCTGCCAGACTTTTTAAGCATTTTCCCAAATACTGTAATGGATTAGAACTGAAATCCCAACTCACTTTAAAAAAAGAAGTGTACAGCCACATCTCCCAGTAGCTTAAACTCCCGACTGGGGGTGCACACAAAGGCATCTTATTTCAGCAATCAAACTGAGATCTAGGTTGTTTTAAGAGTGGCATCTGCTCTGTAGTAAACTAACATGTATTATGCAGCCCCACACTGGGGAGCAGAGCACGTAGGGAGAAGTATCTCCCCCAGACAACGCAAGAGACTTCCACCAGATCAAGTCTTGTCAGAAACGCTGCAGACCATCCAAATGAAGCTTGTGGACCACATTTTGCAGGCCCCTGCTCTACTATGTAGGATATAATCCTAGATTTGTAAAGTTGGAAGGGACCACGAGGGTCACCTAGTCAAACCCACTGCAATGGAAGAATCTCTTGCCCAACATGGAGCTCAAACCCACGACCCTGAGATTAAGAGCCCCATGCTCTACTGACTGAGCTATCCACATGTGGATACTCCATTTTCACCATCTGATCAGCTTTCTATTCCAATATGGTTTTTTTAAAAAAAAATTAATGATGAATCTACTCACTGACATAAGAAGCCTAGTGAATTAGGCCAATGACCCATCTTATCCAGCATTCTCACTGTATCCAAGCAGATGCCTGTGGAAAACAAGAAAGTCCAACTGGATAGCTCAGTTGGTTAGAGCATGGTGCTGATAACGCCAAGGTTGCAGGTTCAATGGGGCAGCTGCATATTCTTGCATTGCCAGGGGTTGGGCTAGAGAATCCTCGGGGTCCCTTCAAACTCTACAGTTCTGTGATCTTATGAAGTAGGACTTGAGCACGAGCCCTATCCCCACCCGTGGTTTCCAGTAACTGGTTTTCAGAGTCATTGCTGCCCCTGACTGTGGAGGCAGAGCATATCATCACAGTGAATAGCCATTGATAGACCTCTCCACCATGAATTTGTTTATTTGTCCCTGAAAACCACCCAAGTTATACCTCCTCCTCCTCAACTGGGAAGTCGAGGCAGAGGAAGTTACAGCTATGATAAAGGGGTCTCAAGACTTTGGGTATGCTATAACAATGTCCCAACGGGAAAACCTGTGGAAGAATAGTTGGAAATTTACTACATGCTATGCCATAAAGGAAAAATTGTTAAAAATGCAACACCGGTGGTATTTAACTCCATGGAAATTAGCCAAAATGTACAAAGGAGCCAAAAGTAATTTTGGAGATGTGGAGACCCAACAGGCTCACTGTACCATACATGGTGGCAATGTAGCAAAATAAAGAAATTTTGGGAGAAAATCCACTTTGAACTAGAAAAAATGTTAACAATCTCATTTATTAGGAAATCAGAGGCATATTTGTTGGGCATTACTGATTCAGATATTCCTAAAAAAAAATAAAGATTTTTTTTTTTGGAAGGCAACAGTGGCAGCGAGAGGTGGAAGAGCGACATAATTCCTTCTAGACAAGACTGGATACAAAAATTGACTGAATATGCTGAATTAGATAGTCTAGCTGAAAAAATAAACAATAAACCGAGAATTGAATTTGTATCAAAATGGGAGGCCTTCAGAACACACCTTTAACAAAATTATACCATGTTAAAATCTGTAGCAGCTTTTGAGTGATCCCAGCAGTTTTTTTATTAATTGCCCATATAAATATAAACATTTATAAATTGTGAAAATATTAATATAAAAATAGTATTTTGATATGGCATTAAATTCATGTAAAAGAATTAAGGAATAAATGGGAGGTTGGGTATAAAAGATAATGAGATTTTTATTTTTATTGTAACATGAAATTTCAATCACAGATTTATGTCATGATTTTTATCTTATTAACAGATTGTATAAATTTTACTTTCTTTCCTTTTCCCTCCCCTCTCTTAAGTTGTACCCCTTTTCGGTATTGTTTGTTTGTGTGTGTGTGTGTGTGTGTGTGTGTGTGTGTGTGTGTGTAATAAGCATGGAAATAAGCATTAAACAAAACAAAAAAACACCCAAGTTGGTGGCTATCCCACCCTCCTGTGGGAGTGAGTTCCACAGTTTAACTCTGTGCTGCATTGAAGTACTGGTACTTTCTTTTATCTGTCCTGAATCTTCTCATGTTTTTATTGTGGTATTAGGGTGTGTGGGTTTTTTTATTGTGTTACACTGCCCAGAGATTGATGTGTGGGGCAGTACAGAAATATTTTAATAAGTAACAAATAAATAATACTCTTTCCCTCCCCTGCCCCTATTTGTCCCTAGGATCAGCTCCAGCAGAAGATAATCTGCCCAGGCTTGGTGTCTTGCTTGGCTGCAGCTCCCAACGGTCTCTACATCTTGGCGGGTATCGCCGAAAGCATCTACCTCTGGGAGGTAAGGAAGGTGGCAAAAGTGGGTGGGTGATCTCCCTTGGCTATTTGGGGGGGGGGGGGAGGAACTGATGGCCTTCAGCAGGATTGGAGAAGCTCATAAGAACACAAGGAGAGCCTGTGGAATCAGGCCAATGGCCCATCTAGTCCTGCATCCTGTCCTCACAGTGGCTACCCAGGTGGCAGCAGGAAAACCCGCAAGCAGAACCAGGTCACAAAAGCACTCTCCCCTTAGTTAAACATTAGTTCAGATGACAACCTCGAGCCAGGTTAAGAGCTTTGAGAACTTAAAAGAAGGAAAGTCACTTGATCCAGGGACAGTCTACATATATACTGCCCTATTCTGACCTCATTTTCTTAATGGTGACTCAGACCATTCATAACTTAGGAATATTCTTCACAACTCTGACCAGGGCGGGGGGAGCAAAGACAAGCAACAACAATTCACTATTACGCTGTTCACCACTCCTGCTCAGGCTGCACAGAAAAAGCATTTTGGTTCCTGAAATTCATTCCGATTGTGCAGACAAAATATAGCGGATAGAATTAGTGTGTGAAAACAGCCCAGATCCAAGGATCTCCAGGCATGCACCTCCAGATGGTGAAGATGTCAGATGCCATCCTGGCACCCATGCATCTTTACTTGGTCACAAGTGGTTGATATCCAGGTGCAAATTGTGCCTGGTGCCTGGCTTATATGGGGTTTTAAGTAATGAGTTTTTCCCAACCCTACCTTGGGATGTCAGGGATTGGTCCTGGGGCCTTCTGCATGCTTGGTCCTTTGTAGAAGCCACTTTGGTATAGAATCATAGAGTTGGAAGGGTCATCTAGTCCAACCCCCGTGCAGTGCAGGAACCTCCGTTCAAGTATCCATGACAGATGGCCAGCCTACCTCTGCTTAAAAACCTCGAGTAGGGAGATCACTTTACAGATACAGAGCCACTAGCAAAGAGACAGAACGCAACAGTGGGAGATGGGCTGCTGTATTCCCCCCTCCTCAATCCAAACAGCAAACTAGGTGCAGGCAGAGGGCCTTCTTGGTAGTGGCACCCACCCTGTGGGTTGACCTCCCATCAGATGTCAAGGAGATGAGTAACTACAGTAGATAACCTTTAGAAGACATCTGAAGGCAGCCCTGTATCGGGAAACTTTTTAATGTTTTATTATGTTTTCATATATGTTGGACACCACCTAGAGTGGCTGGGGCATCCCAATCAAATGGGTGGGGTGCAAATAATAAAATTAATGTTATTGTGTAAGCTGTTCAAGTTTTGCCACTATACCTGAAAGAAAAGATATTTGGAAGCATTATTGATGTGCAGAAATGAGGCCTTGCCACAAGGGGGCAGGAGCTAACTTTGTCTCCTCACCTGTCCATGTTGCTAATTCTGTTTCCTAGGCAAGGAGCAAGGCTGGGAAAGTGAGTTCTTCAATATGGCCCAAATTAGTTAGCTTTGTTCCTTTTCCTGCTGCCATTTTAAAGATCTCCAGCCAGGTGTTATGCAAGAGGAGACCATCAGGAGAGCCCTTAGGCTGGGTCAGTCCAAAGGAGCCCTCCCCCCTCCAGTGGCCAAATAGATGTCACAAAGGGAAGCCCACAAGCAGGTCTTGAATACAGCAGGATCTCCTCCCTCCTGCAATTCCAAGAAACTGGCATTCAGATGCATTTACTGCCTCTTAACAGCAGGCCTAGATGATGATGATGATGAATAAATAAATTAGTATACCGCCCTATACCTGCAGGTCTCAGGGTGGTTCACGTTATAAAATCACAATGTAAAATATAGCCATTGTGGAAGTGGCCAATGATAGCCACCTCTGTGAGTTTGTATAATCCTCTTCTAAAGCAGTCGTAGAATCGATGGCCATCACACCCTCTTACGGGAACGAATTCCACAGTTTAAAAATGTACCATGCCAAGATGTCCTTCCTTTTGCCTGAACCTCCCCATGTAATTAATTGTTTTATTTAGTTAGAGCAACTTTACCCTGCTCTTCAACCAAAAAGTCTCCTAGAGCAGCTTGCATACAGTCAAAATGAAACAGTCCTTCCCTGCAGATTTACAATCTTAAAGAAAACACGACATACAAGGGAAAAGGGACTGGGAGGGAAGAGGAAAATAGAAACTCGGGCACCAGTTTCTAAAGAGTTGTTCCTGTAATGATCAGCTGGCACAGTTCAGGGGCATGAGGTGCCTGATGGAGCTGGGCTTCCAGCAAAGCTGATGGAGGGAGCCCTGCTTCCTCTCTTTCCCACTGAGGGGAGAGGAGACCCAATGGAGCTGGCCTGTCACAGCAGATCTGATGGAGGGAGCTCTGCTTCCTACAGTTGCCATGGAAATTATTCAACCCCCCCCCCCACTGCAAATCAGGTTTATTATCAAAATTTACAGACTTTTAGTTGTTTCCATTGAGCACATCAAACAAAAGCAATTTAAATAGCTCAACACAACAGATGCTTCGAGTGGTTTCCCCAAATTCAGCTGAAAATGCAACTTATACTGGCTTCCCCAGTCTCTTAATAGTAATAATAAAGAGGCTGAGGCGATACGGAGAGGAGGCCTGATGGAGCTGACCTGTCACAGCAGAGCCAACGGAGGGAGCTCTGCTTCCAACATTCAGCTTCATCCTACGGCCCCGAGTTCTAGCATTACGAGAGAGGGAGAAGCAGCAGCAAGTAGCTGCACTAAGTAGAGCACATATAGCCTGAGCAGGTATCTGGCAGCATACCCTCTTCTCCTGGCTGCCCTCCAGCATACAACCTTCGGGTCCTTATGCTCCACTTAGCTGCAGATTCTTCTCCTTCCTTGCCTCACAACCCAGTATCCTGTCCCTGCCCCAATTTATTCTGCACGTTTGAGCAAGGTGGTGAGGAGCAGGATGAATATTGCAAAAGATGAGCCTTGTGGAACTGCTGATGGCGTCTCTTTTCCCCCCCTTAAAACTTTCTCCTTTTGAAGTTGTCCGCAGCAGCCCAAGACGCTTGCTTGCAGCAACCCTTCACCCCGGGGTGAAGGAAGCGAAAGGCACCCGCCCACCAAGCCCAGAAGGTGTCACATTTATGTCTTTTGGTGGCGGCAGGGAGGGAAAGCAGTGGGTGGCTTAAAAGCAATATTGGTAGCGCTGTAAAATAATCAGATCCATCTTGGACAGTTTAAAGCTGTAATGGAATCAAATTTGAGTTTCCTTTTTTGGTGACTTCAAATACATAAGTAGAGCTTGCTTGCTGGGTCAGGCCAGTGTCACATCTAGACCAACATCCTGTTCTCACAGCGGCCAAACAGATGCCTCAGTGTGTAAACCTGCAAGCTGGATGCGAGCGCAAGAGCCCTTTCCCCTCCTGCGGTTTCCAGCAACTGGGATTCAGATGCATTGCTGCCTCCAACTGCAAAGGCTGATAGCCTTCCCCTCCTCCTTAAATTTGCCGAGTCCAAGTTAGGGCTGGGCGATACCTGGTTTCGAACATCACTATTTATAACTAGCTAAATATCACGATATAGCAATGTATCACAATGTCTGAAATAAGGATGGACTATGCAGAGGCACTGGCTGGCTTCACTGTTTTCCCTGCATTGAGATTTTTGTATCTCTCTCTTACACACACACACACACACACACACACACACACACACACACACACACACACACCATGATTCGCCATAAATTGCCAGGTCAAAAATTACGAAACCAATATCATGATATGGACTTCAAAATGGTTTTGGGCGATATATCGCGCTGCCCTCGTCCCAAGTTGATGGTCAGCACTGCTTTCTGTGGGAGGGGGTTCCATACTCTGCGTGAATAAGTCATTTCTTTTTATCTTTAGACAAACTTTGCTGGTGGGGGTGTGGAGGCAAGGATCCCGCCTGCCTTCCTCCTTCCACACCCCCAACCTGCTGCCGCATTCCCTTTTTTCCGCCAGATGCTTCTGCGCAAGCAGGGCCCAGGGGCAGCCAGTGACCCTTCACCTGCTGCCGGCAACCATGATCTGCCGCCTGCCGTCTCCGAAATCTGCCACATTTCTGAGAACCGCCTCCGTCAGCAGCCCTTCTGCCCGGCTGCATCATAGCAGGGAAGCATGGCAGCCCCCTCCTCTTCCACGAATTGTAACAAGTCTGGACCAGCTCCTCCTTCCCACCTCTGCCTCCATCAGCAGAGCCTTTCCACCTGGCTGGCAAGATATCAAAACGGCCCCTGCCTTCTCCAGCCTGGCTAAGACCATCTGCCAGTGAGCCCCTCCCAGAACAGCCTCGCATCAACTGACTCGTCTGCTTGGTGCGTCAATATCGGGAGATGCTGATAATCAGCCTGGCTAGGACTGAACGCTGTTTATTTTATATATATATATATATATATATATATATATATATATATATAACATTTATTTATTTTGTTTTGAGCGTTTGTACCCCAAAATGCTCCCAGAGTGGCTTTCATGCGATACACCCCCTGGTGCCTGCAGGCTTGCAGTCTACAAAGGCACAGCACACAAGGGGAAAGGAACGGGGAGGGAAGAGGAAAATCCAAACTCGGGCACTGGTTCCTGTAACGATCAGCCAGCACAATTCAGGGGCAGGAAGTGCCTGGTGTTTCCTATCTCTCTCCCTCTGAAGTAGTCTAGTGGAACGGCTTCCCCCCCCCCCCCAGGTGACCATTGAGAGGAAAGGCAATGGCATGAGGCTTTCTTCCCAAGGAGCTCAAGGGAGCATACCTGGCACTCTGCCTCCTCCCATTTCTTCCTTGTCACAATCCTGCAAGGTGGGGTTAGTCTGAGGAACGGCAACTGGCTCGCAAGGTCACACCCAGTGAGCTTCAAGGCTGAGTGTTGAAGGATTTGCACCCTGGTAGCCTACACCCCAACCACTCTAGGCAGCTTCCAGTACATATAGAAACATAAAAAAATAGATTTCTCAGGCCCTCCTCTTGGTTCCTTGAGATGAAGTGCTCACAAGCTCTATCTATACAGAACTGCTTCCTTGAACTCCCTGGAATCAAGTCTTGTGTTTCTGTTTTTCTGTAACCTTGTTTTCCAGCCTTATAGTTATGCTGTCTCTCCGGCTTTGAATTCAAACGGGTGCAGAAAAGTTCAGGGCAGACAAGTCATGGCACACCAGAAACTCTACCCCATGTCCAGTAACCAAATTTGGGGCGGGGCGGTTATCAAAATACATTTCTTTTAAAGATTTCTGGTGTGCCTTTAAACTTGAACCCTCCTCAGGGTAGCTTCCCTTAAGACACAGAACAGGATTCAAATTTTTAAAAATCAAAGTAGGTGGAAACAGCAGTCAAAAGGCCAGCATCACACCTGTGTTTAACTTAACCACATTGCAAGGAATCAGAAACTGAGGATTTGAACCCAGCAACAATACAGAGCTTAAAAGTTCGGCCTCTTAGTTAAAGGCAGCTGGAGATAAATGACTTTCTCAAGCCCCACTTTTGAGAAGCTGCCAGTGGAGGGGGTCAGACTGGTATCCCTTGGGTGCTGGTTCTGGAAGAGGAGAGTGGCCTTGGCATCGCTCCAACCAGATGAGCAGCTCAAGCGATACTCCCAGAGGGCTGATAACTGTCCGCTTATTGTAATGCAAATCATTCCGCGATGCGGCTAATAATATGCCAGGCAGCTGTGGCTTGTGACTTCCTTACAGGTTCACCCAAGCAGCAGCCCCGAGGCTACAAGGCTCCTGTCTCTGTCTTGGTCTTGACACCTCCTGCCTTGTCACTGTGTCATCAGACAGGAGGATATAGAGGTAGACAACTGGGCTGCAGCCTTGAATACGCGTGCCTGGGAATAAGATGCTGGGCACCTGCTTTGCATGCAAAAAGACCCAGGTTCGTTCCCATGGGGCATCTCCAGGTAGGGCTGCGGAAGACTCCCTGCCTGAAGCCCTGCAGAGCCTCTGCCAGTCAGTGTACACAATATTAAGCTAGATGGGCGGTTTCATTTCACTTTTTGTATGCCGCTTTTTTGTGTTACTGTACACAGGGTAATGGAACAGCTGAAGGAACAACAAAATAGACAGCAAAGATCACACAGGTTCTAATAAGAATCTGATCCAAGACAAAAAGAAGTCATAATAAACAACTTCTATCAAATAAAGCAATATTTAATAATCCATTAGAAAATAATAGTAAGCAGTAAAATTAAATAGCAAATAATCATAAAATCGTAGGGACTCATCATTAGTCCAACCCCCTGCAATGCAGAAATATGCAGCTGTCCCATACAGGGATCGAAACTGCAACCTTGGCGTTATCATAACCGATTGAGCTATCTAGGCTTTAAAGAGTTTACACTAAATTGCAATAAAGAATTACTCAACTATAACCAATAAAAATAATGGCAAGTCACAATGAACAAAACAAAACATACAAAGCCATGTAAAAGGATCAAATTGAAAAAGAAGGACACCCAACATAAAATTGGTTTAAATATAGGAACTCCTCTTTTTTCCAGCTGCTTCTACTGTTCTCAAAGTTATGTTCTGGGAAAGGCTCCCAGGGCTGGAGGGTGGGTCAAGGCAGGGGGGAAAGCCATTGCCTGGTGGCCGGCACAAAGTCTCTCTCCCCTTGCAGTCCTTCATCTGGAAACACCTTTCTTTTGATCTGGGCCAGCAGCCTGACTCAGCATTAGGCAGCTTCCTAGGTTTCCTGTCTAAATCAGTCCTTTGAATGTCAGTCTAGTCATGAAAGCATTTAACATTTTGGTGCTTCCTGCCTTTGTGCCATTAGGCAAAGGAAGTCAGAAGTGGGTATTGGGTGTTGAACTCTGATATTTCACTTACAGTCCTCCTTGGCAAATCAGGCCCAGGGCATCATTCGATTCCTAATCTCTCCTGCTTTTCTCTTCTCTTCCCCCCCCCCTCCCAAATATGTTGGGGTCGCTTCCCTGCCCCAGGTGTCCAGTGGGAACCTGCTTGCCATTCTGAACCGACACTACCAGGATCTTTCCTGCGTGGCCTTCACAGACGACAGCAGTCACTTCCTCTCCGGAGCGAAGGACAGCCTTGTGATAGTGTGGAACCTGTACAGGTAAGAGATGGAAAGTGTGCAGAGGAGGGCGACTGAGGTGATCCTAAGTTTGGAAGCAAAGCCTGATGTGGAACTGTTGAAGGAGCTTGGTATGCTTAGCCTGGGAAGGAGGGGAGTGAGAGACCATAGAATGGTGGAGTTGGAAGGAGCCTGAGGTTCATCTAGTCCAACCCCGAGCAATGCAGGAATCTCAGCTCAAACATCCATGACAGATGGCCCTCCAACATTTGCTTTAAAACCTCCAAGGAAGGAGAGTCCACCACCTCCCGAGGGAGACCGTTCCACTGTCAAACAGCTCTCAGTGTCATAAAGTTCTTCCTGATGTTGAGTCAGAATCTCCTTTCTTGTAACTTGCATGGGTTCGAGTCCTACCTTCCAGAGCAGGAGAAAACAAGCTTGTTCCCTCTTCCATGTGACAGCCTTTGCTTGAGATATTGGAAGAAGACTCTCCCGTCTGCTCTCAGTCCCCTCTTTTCCATCCTCAGCATTCCCAGCTCCTTCAACCGTTCCTTCTAAGGCTGTGGGGGTCTGATACAATAGCCATCTTCCAACTCTACGATTCTATGATCCATCGAGCTCAGTGATGCCTACATAAACTGGCAGCAGCTCTCCAAGGTTGCTTTCCTTCTCCTCCTATATCCCTTCTAACCTAGAGGTTGGACTAGTTGACCCTTGGGCTCCCTCCCAGCTCTATAATCAGACGATTCTAAGAGGCAAAAGTCTTTGACAACCTTGCTTGTTCCGTTTGCAGAGGTTTCCTATTCTGCAACCTTTTGGCTCACTCATGTCTGTCTCTGGCTGAGTCTCCTCTTAAAACGAAGGTTCATTTTCCAAAGCTTCCCACCATGGCTGGCTTTGACGCAGCCCCAGAACTGCAGCTCTTGCAGAGGCACAGCAGGCAGTTCCCGGGGGGGGGGGGTTGTGGGATGATGATGGTTGAGCCTTTCGCACAGACCAGTGGTTGATCAGAAGGAGGTGAGGGTGGAACAGCAACTCGTGCAGGGACCCTGCGGGCAGCCTCCTCCTGAAACAATTTAGGTTTCGTAGCAGAGGAGCTGCCAGGATGCCAAGCCGTTTTCTATTTGCTCCCCAGGCAAGCAGGCACCCAATTCCAGTTAACCAGGCTGCTTTGGGCCTCCTTTGACAGAAATAATGGCACAATGGAAGCCTCTGCCTCGCCTCCCCCCCCCCCAAAAAAAAAACCTTTGTACGCTGCGCCAGCGTTGTTTGCTGGCTCCCTCCACACCAAAGCAGCACTTGGCATGGAGATGCCAGCACGTCCCTGACCCCCTGGGCCAGCAGAGCTTTTGACAGGCGGCATCTCTTCCTTAATTGCTTTGGCCATCGAGGCCACAAGGACAGCCAGCCGGAGGGGAGGCTCCCATGGTTGGATCCCGCAGCCACTGTTCTAAGGACAGCAGAGCCCCCCCCCCCCCGCACCTCACAGCCCTTAACCTCTTCGGTTTCAGGAGCTACAAAACATCATCATGTTGGGGAGAGGGCTGCATTGTCTTCCAGGCAGCACTCGGGGGGCCGGAGGCGAAAGTGGGTGGGGCAGCGGAGAAAAGAAAGAAAGAAAAAGTGGGTGTGAATGAAAAAGGAAAAAAGGAAAAATATACAGTTACATTACCATACCTTAAAATACGGTTGTGTATATTCTTAGTATCCTAATGCACATTTAATTGTCAATAACCTAATAGATTCTGTGCAAGCTCCTTCCAAATATCATTGTATTTATGCAAAGAAAGTCTGCATCTATAAGCTGTTCCTATGTTGTCATGTTGTCAAGCCATTGATTAAGGGGAATCGTATCTCCATTCTTCCAATTCATCAATATCAGTCTCTTGGCCAACATTAGGGTGCGTAGAATCCGTTTTCGCTGTCCTGTTGTCAGTTTCCATACAATGGGTTCAAGAGCATATTCACCTCTGAAAATCTTGAGTTTTTCCATAGTGCATTGTTTATATAGTCCATCACTTTCTCTCAAAACTTAGTAAGTGTGCGACATAGCAGAAGCATATGTTTCAAAGAAGCATTGTCTGTATTACATCTCCAACAAAGAGATACATTAGATATACAAACATCAGGGAGTCCAGACTATAAGAAAATCAACACCGTCTCCCATGAAAAGCTTGAGGAGAGCCAACTCCAGACATTCCATTGCTTTTATTTGGACAAATGCATCCGGAAATGAGCCACGTTCCCTCACACCCACCCTGCGTATTTCCTGAGACCTCCGCTTTCCTTACCCCACTTGCTGTGTCCTGAGGCCTCTTCCTTCCACCCTTTCCCCAGCGTGCTGCAGGCCGAGAATGCCCAGAGCCCCGAGCCCCGCCACGTGTGGTCGAGACACAGCCTTCCCATCACGGACCTCTGCTGCGGCATGGGCGGCCCCATGGCCCGTGCCGCCACGGCCTCCCTAGATCAGACGGTGAAGGTAAGGGCAGACAGCATGCCAGGGGAGTGGAGTTCCGCTCCTCATGTAACAGGGACTGGCTGCATGAGGAGGAGTGGTGGGAGGTGCCAGCCAGGGAACCCCCCAAGGAAAATCCTGGAGGAAGAAAGTTCAGGGATTGGTGGTGGGACACCGAGGAGGGGGAAGATTAGGAGGTGGTGTTGGATACTGAAGGGGCAAAAGGGTTTAGTGAGCAGGAAGAGCCGGTGACAGGGAGCAGTACAGACTCCAGGCTGAAGCAGAGGAGGGGAGTCAAGAGGCTGCAGAAGAACCAGGGAGTCTCCCTCTCCGGCTGCAATAAGCTCCCCTTCCCCCTGGTCTCCAAGAACATGCAGAATAACAAGGAAGGCAAAACAGAGGCTAGAGGTGTGCAGACACAGTTTGAAACTGCTTGGGAAACATCTGGGAGAGGGGTAAGACCACCTGCAAAGGGTTGCTAAGTGGTATGCCGTTTCCTTGAATAAAAATTTAACTCCACTGACCACAGAGCCCTGTGCCTTTCGTGCTGATCTGCATCTGACTCCAGCCCTGACAGCAGGGCAGAAACGTCGCAAGGAAGCCCTGCGGCAGCTGGATCAAGCCCCTCTAGTCTAGCGTCTTTCCCCTACAGTGGCCAGCCAGCTGGCCCAATGGGAAGCCCCAATGTTAGAAATTAGCCAGGTGCATTTTGTGACTTGCATGGGTCCAATTGCAACCACATGGAGATCTCTGGATGCCAGGTTGGCGACTTGACATCTGTCTCTGGCTGCCCCCCCCCCCCAGCTTTCTCCAACAGGTCATCAGAAGAGCTTATTTACTGCATTCATCTCCCACATTTTAATCCAAGGGGTCCATTGTTCACCACCACCCCTTCTCAGTTAACCCCTACAACAACCCTGTGAGGTAGGTTAAGAGGCTGTGACTGACTCGCAAGGTCATCCAAGGAGCTCCATGACTGAGTGGGGATTTGAAGCCTGATCTCCCAGGTCCTAGTCCGACACTCTTAACCACTACGCCCCACACTGACTCTCTAATTGGGAGTTGTACTCCCACCTCCAGATTGATTCAGGGCAGGCTGTGGGGCAGGTGGTTCTCAGGTTGTGGGGTGCTGTACACAGCCACGGCTACATCTTGTACAGATGCAAACGGGAGCAGAAAGAAAATGTTGCAGTATGGAGCGCTTGGTATTCTGTTTTCAGGGAGTTAAGATTTGTGTGTGCGCGTGTGTGTATATGTCTTCGAACATTAGGGCTTCCTCCAAGACTGCTGACACCTCCCTCTTGTGCGTTTTGCCTGCATCAGCTATAATAATTCATATACCGGCGACATCATTCTTTCCTACACATCTCTTGTGGCCTGAACATTATTCAGCCAAGTCAGCCCAAAAGTTCATGGCGACGGCCGTCAGCGGCCCTGTAACAGCCACTGCCTCTCAACCTTGCTGGTTCATTGTGGGGATTATATGGGGAACGGGACAACCAGGCATGCCACCTTGGGATCCTTGGAGAGAGAGGAGGGATAGAATTGCAACAAATAAATAACAGATTCCTTTAAAATTAAACATACTGGGGAGCATGGAAAGGAGAGGGCAGGAGGGGTTTGATCCTGCGGGGGACCCCTGCAGCTTCTCCCTCCTGCCTGACACCTGCCCCTCCTTCTCAGAAAGATGGGAGTTGGAGCCCAGCAACTTTTGCAGGGGCCACAAATCTCCATCCCTGATCTGAGGAGAGGCATTCCCCTCTCTCAGGAGGGAATGCCTCTTCTATATAGAGGCTTCCCACCATCTGTCATAGGGTCAGGAAGGATGGGACGACAAATGTTATCCCGTCCCCTGGTTCTATCTCATGTTCAATTGCAAGAGTTTGCCCATCCATTCCCAAGCCCCTCTGCCGTGTTCCACTGCCATTCTGTCTTGAGCTGCAGGGATTCCTGGCCCGCCTTTGTACACCCTTGGTTGATTGGTCCTAAATAAATTCGTAGAATTGTAGAGTTGGAAGGGGCCAGAAGGGTCATCTAGCCCAACCCCCTGCAACGCAGGAGCCTTTTGCCCAATGTGGGGCTCGAACCCACAACTCTGAGATTAAGGGGTCTCATGCTGTACCAGTTGAGCTATCTGTATGGTTCCTCTTCTCCTCTCTTCCAGCTTTGGGAGATCTCCTCTGGCGACCTCCTCCTCTCCGTCGTCTTTGACGTGGGCATTCTGTCGGTGACCCTCGACCTCACGGAATACCACATGTTCTGTGGTGGTATGGACGGCTCCATCTTCCAAGTTGACCTCTGCGCCTGGGTAGGTCCGATTCCACACATGGCATTTTATGCATTGTGACTTGTTGATCGTAGTTTAGTAATTATTTATTGTAACTGTTAAGAGGACATTCCTGTTTAATAATTATTTGCGGGTGTTTTGAGTGTTAATGTTTTTGTATATTATTTATTATATTCTAATACATTGCTGAATGTTACTTTATTCGAAATAGGTTGTTCCATTTTAAAGTTACGTTTTATTACGAATTTCTGTATTGGATCAGATTAATATAAGGTGTGTGTTCTTTCTTGCTGTAGACCGCCTTGTGCACTGTAATAAGGAAAGGCGGTATACAAATGAAAAGTGAAATGGGGCAGTTAACAAAGGAACCCGCCTGCCTTACATACTGAACCAAAGTATGTATGTTCTGTGTCACTTCATATTGTCAACACTGACTGGCAGCAGCTCTCCAGGGCAGGCAGGTGTTTCTCCCAGCCCCACCTTGAAGTGCCACTGAGCTACATGGGAGGTCAGCTGTTGGGCAGGTTAAGGCAACCCTGGGTCTAAGAGATTTTGTTTGTTTTATATTATTTATTGAAAAACAAAAAGTACAAAATGACAAGCGCACTGAGTAAGATAAGACACAAAAAAGGAGAAGAAAAAAATAGTACCAATGTAGAAAACAAAACGGGGGGGGGGGGATATTGTGTACATTACAAAAAAAAGGTGGGGACATTTTGATACTGTAGTTAACTAGACTTTAATCTAACAGGTATTTATAAAAATGAATTCCAAATATAGTTGAATTTGTACACAACTTGTTCATGTGTAGCAAAGTTGTACATATCTTCAATCATTAAAGCGAGCTGCATTGTTATTTTTTCAGTTCATCAATACAGTGGTACCTCGGTTTATGAAAAGGATCTAGGAGTCTTGGTAGACCACAAACTTGACATGAGTCAGCAGTGTGATGCAGCAGCTAAAAAAGCCAATGCAATTCTGGGCTGCATCAATAGGAGTATAGCATCTAGATCAAGGGAAGTAATGGTACCACTGTATTCTGCTCTGGTCAGACCTCACCTGGAATACTGTGTCCAGTTCTGGGCACCACAGTTCAAGAAGGATACTGACAAGCTGGAACGTGTCCAGAAGAGGGCAGCCAAAATGGTCAAAGGCCTGGAAACGATGCCTTATGAGGAACGGCTTAGAGAGCTGGGTATGTTTAGCCTGGAGAAGAGAAGGTTAAGGGGTGATATGATAGCCATGTTCAAATATATGAAAGGATGTCATATGGAGGAGGGAGAAAGATTGTTTTCTGCTGCTCCAGAGAAGCGGAAACAGAGCAATGGATTCAAACTTCAAGAAAGAAGATTCCACCTAAACATTAGGAAGAACTTCCTGACAGTAAGAGCTGTTCGGCAGTGGAATTTGCTACCAAGGAGTGTGGTGGAGTCTCCTTCTTTGGAGGTCTTTAAGCAGAGGCTTGACAGGCATATGTCAAGAATGCTTTGATGGTGTTTCCTGCTTGGCAGGGGGTTGGACTGGATGGCCCTTGTGGTCTCTTCCAACTCTATTATTCTATGATTCTATGAACACAATTGGTTCCGGAAGTCCGTTCATAAACTGAAGCGTTCATAAACTGAAGCGAACTTTCCCATTGAAAGTAATGGAAAGTGGATTAATCCGTTCCAGACAGGTCTGCGGAGTACTCATCCTGAAGCGTACTTAACCCAAAGCATGGGTGTAATTGGTTCCAGAAGTCTGTTCATAAACTGAAGCGAACTTTCCCACTGAAAGTAATGGAAAGTGAATTAATCCGTTCCAGATGGGTCCGTGGCGTTCATAAACCGAAAATTCATAAACCGAGGTGTTCATAAACCGAGGTTCCACTGTACCAGTCTTTTTGCGGTAGTTAAGGGTGCGGAGAGTCCACTCATAGTGTTTTTAAGTGATGTTCAGTGATTGACAGGTGGATGGGTCTGCCCATCTGTCAGTCACTGAACATCACTAAAAAACACTTGACGAATGGTGGTGGTGGGGAGATTTGCCACCTCTGGAGCAGACAAATCTGGGCGGTATGCAGTGCTATTTTTCGAGGAAAAGGGGAGCTGGAACTGACCACCAACACCTCCCTTGTTCTCTTCAAATGGCCATGGCACCCACTTGAGAGGGGCCGGAATGGAGTTCCTGGATGTGTGAACCAGCAGCCCTACCCAAGTACCTAAGGCAGCTTCCTGGTTCTCACCTACCCACTTTTTCTGGCAATGCTTCAAAATATAGTTTGTAACTTCCCCCTCCTCTTTCTCTCAGCCCGTGCAAAGGGAGAGGGGCTTCCAGACAGAGAGGGAGTCTGCCAAGATCTTCAAAGGGCATCGGTGAGTGCTGCGGCAAAGGTGGGATAGAGCAACAAAGGGACTTTTTTTTTTTTACCTACATGCTGTGATTTTTG
This sequence comes from Zootoca vivipara, assembly GCF_965207765.1. Taxonomy (NCBI): domain Eukaryota; kingdom Metazoa; phylum Chordata; class Lepidosauria; order Squamata; family Lacertidae; genus Zootoca; species Zootoca vivipara. The sequence goes on along the minus strand of NC_142589.1, from coordinate 85,457,743 downwards.
GTTTGATTGGATTACCCTCTGGGTCCCTTCCAAATCCACAATTCTTTCATTTGACCGGATGGGCGGAATTCCAGCCAGGCCACAGCACTCAGGAGAAGGTGCACGAAACACACACGTCTGAGGGCTGCCCGTCCCGACATAAGCCTTGGATTCTAAGGGGCATTGGCGGGGAGAGGCCAGACATTTGGGTTGCGGGCGCACCCTGTAGCGTGCTCAGCCCCCTTCTCTATCGACGGGGATGACATCAGTTACGCTCGAGACACAACCTGGAGGTCCTTTTGTCTTCCCTCCAGGAACCAGGTGACTTGTCTCTCCGTCTCCACCGATGGAAGCCTGCTCCTGTCTGGCTCGCATGATGAAACCGTCCGGCTGTGGGACATCCAGAGCAAGCAGTGCCTGCGCACGGTGAATTACAAAGGTACGCAAGTGCTGTGTGCCTGTATGCACCTCTGCAAAGGGTTGCAGCACAGCCTCTGCATGCAGAAGGTCCCAGGTTGGATTCCCCCGCCAGCATCTCTTGAGCAGAACTCCCGCCTGGGGCCCTGGATAGACCTTGCTCTCAAGTAGCACAGGAAGTCCTGAGCTAAGTAGACCACAGCAGACACCTGTGTGAGGCAGTCTGTTCATTCATTTATTTTTAAATTATATATTTTTTTAAGTTTCAACATGTTCAACATATACAATCAAAACACAGTTTTGCCTTTTCTCCTGTTTTTCCTTGACTTCCCACCCCGTTTTCCATGGAGCTGTTGCATCTCCCCTTCTGCTGTGCCCTCTCTTCTGCCTGTCGAATCCGAACCACAATATTATAGTCCAATGTCTTCTTTTGCTCATAGCTCAAATCCTGCTCACAAGTTCATCATGCTATAATATTTCTTTAAAATAGTCCGAAAAAGGCATCCATTCTTCCATAAAACACACACTGTTAGATTCCCTTAATTTTGCTGATAGTTTCCCCCAGTTCTGCATACAGTGGTACCTCTACTTACAAATAACTCTACTTACGAATTTTTCTACTTACAAATGGAGCTCCGTCCGCCATCTTGGATGCGGTTTAGATAGGTTTTTTTCTACTTACGAATTTTTAGATAGGGTTGCTTCGACTTACGATTTTTTTTCTCCCAATGCATTCCTATGGGATTCGACTTACAAATTTTTTCGACTTACAAATGTGTGTTCGGAACGCATTAAATTCGTAAGTAGAGGTACCACTGTATTTGTTTTGCAGGTTTATCAAACTCTCTTCGGTGAAAAGCTACCAGTGCAGTTCGTAAGATCAGATGAAATGCAGAAAAGGCAGGGAATTGCAAGCTCAGTAAAGCAAAGCACAATACAGTACCTTGCATCCAGCTCAAGTTTTACCCAGAGTAGACCCACTGAAATTAAAGGTTTGCGTTTAACCATGCCTGCTGGTGTCAACGGGGTGTGCTCTTGAGTATGGTGAACATTGACTGCAGGCAAAAGAAACCAGTTCCCTGGTTAATATTTCATAAAATGCCTGGGTCTTCTGCTATCTAGCTGAATGTTAAGATGCTCTGTTTTCAGCTGGTAACCGGGATTCCAGAAGGCTGCAGTGGCCACACTAAAAACTCAAGTTTCTTTCCCCAGCCCTGCCTGAAGATGCTGGGAGTAAAAGTGAGCTGCCCTGCTAGTCTTCATGCTCCCAAGCAAATAGCTGAAATAGGAATGGAGGACTTTGCCTTATGCCAAATCAGACCCGTGGTCCATCTAGCAGAATATCTCCCAGAGTTTCAGGATCAGAGTCCCTTTCCTGGGAGGTGCCCTTCCCAGCTCAGATACCCAAAATATTTTGTTTATACCAGGCTGCTGAACTTTCTACTCCAAAGCAGAGTTTTTAGGCATTCTCAGCAAATGGTTTTGGGTTCCTTTCCTCTGGAGTAATTCTCCCTGAACAGGAGAAGTGATGTCCATGTTATTATGTGAGCCACCATTTCCTCATATCATCTTTACATAATCTTCATTTTAACCATCTCTGTTTGTCTAGGGGCAAAATTGTCCTCTTCCCCACCCCCAAGAACACAACACAATTTGCAAAATCCTGTCTGGTTGTGTGCGTGTGTTTGGCATGTGCCCTGCTTTGTTTTGAAGCGATGTTCAAAGCCTTGCGTTGGCAAAGAGAAAAGGAGCCATAAAGCCTGCATGGCTGAATCTTAAAAACCTCACGATCTGACTTGAGGATCGTAAATTTCTCAATGTGCTGAGCCGCGCTTGGTGCCTGCACCCTCTTCCCCCTAATCCTGGGTAGAAAAAAAGTGCCAGGCTATAACAATGCAGCTGGCAAGGGGAGTGTTGGTTCAGCGTCGGCCAATGGGGAGGCAGCCCTTGTCCACCCACTCCTTCCTGGAGAGGAGAGGCAAATTATTTTCGCTCGAGTTTTATTAGGAGAGGGGATTGGGAGATAAAGCTGCTGGGTTTCGCAAGACCTTTTGTGGTGCAGCAACATTTGGAAAACTGGCGTGGGTGGTTAGGATTCCAGGCACCGGCCGATGCCCATGCGTCAGCCAGTGTGGGCAATTGGTAGCAATAATAATAATAATAATAATAATAATAATAATAATAATAATAATAATATGTTATTTATACCCACCCATCTGGCTGGGTTTCCCCAGCCACTCTGTGTGTGCTGACTGCATTGTAGAATTGTAGAGCTGGAAGGAACATAAGAACCTAGGGAGAGCCTCGCAGGATCAGCCCAGTGGCACACAGAGTCCAGCATCCAGTCGCCACAGGATTCGCATCTAAAGGATCCCTGGCAAGGGGCCGTCCAACCTTTTTAAAAACCTCTGAGGCAGGAGAGCCAAACACCTTCCGAGGAGACCGTTCCACTGTCGAACAGCTCGAAAACCGGAACACTCACTTCCGGGTTTGAGATCCAAGGTGCGACTGTACTTGAAGATGACCCTAATGCCATCCCTCGGCCTTCTCTTCTGCAGGCTGAACATGCCTGATGCCCCTGAAAACTCCTTACTCTACCACACAGGTCTCTCCCCGGGCACAGGAGCAGTGCAGCGGACTGGAGCTCAGAGACCTGCTACTGATCGTGCCTGGCATGATGCAGTTGGGTGCTACCCAGGGCCCATGGCTCTGTGGCAGAGCCTCTGCTGGGCATGCAGAAAGTCCCAGGTCCAGTTTGCAGGCAGGACTGGTAGCACCCCCTGCCTGAACCCCTGGAGAGCCACTGCTATCCAGTCTGTGTGTAGACTGAATAAGGTTCTGGAAACAGCCTTACGAGAAGCGCTTGAAGGAGCTGAGAGGAGATATGATAGTCATGTTCAAATATCTCAAGGGCTGTCCCGTGGAAGAGGGAACAAGCGTGTTTTCTCCTGCTCTGGAGGGTAGGACTCGAACCGAAGGCTTCAAGTTACAAGAAAGGAGATTCTGTCTAAACATCAGGAAAAACTTTCTGACAGTAAGAGCTGTTTGACAGTCTCCATCGGAAGGTGGTGGAGTCTTCCGCTTCCTGGGTGGTTTTTGGATAGCCATCTGTCATGGATCCTTGGCCTGAAATTCCTGCATTGCTGGGGCTTGGACTAGATGACACTTGGGGTCCCTTCCAAGTCTACAATTCTATGAACGTTGAAGTTGAAAAGGCCCAACGGCCTGGCTCTGCATAAGGCAGCTTCCTCCATTGCTATTCAACCAGCCCATTATTCAGAAACATGACTAGAATCTTACTTTTAGCAGAAGGGCCCTAGCCCTGCTCTGCATGCACGAGGTCCCAGGTCCAGTCTCCGGGTAGGACAGGGAATGTCCCCGAACTAGTTTTGAACTGCTCTCCCCTTCGCAACAGGGCGAAGAGCCCTTTTCTTCCTGTCCTTTATATAACGGCATTGTTCGTCCCTCCCTCCTCCCCTCCAGATGTCTAATTACTTTTCTCCCTTCTCCGGAAAGAATCCTGTCCAGACGCTGGCAACTCTCTCTGCTGTTATCGGTGCCCCCAGGGAGGCATTAACATCCTTTATCTCGGCTGCGCAGAACACTTGATAAGGCGCTGCCGCTGGCAGCTCAGTTCCCGACACGTCTCTCTTTTCTTCTAAACCCTCCCCTTTCAACATCGTCCTCGGAGCTTCCCTCCTCCCCACCCGCTAAACCCTGAACACCTGCCAGGGTGCCGGCTCTGTGCTTCCGAGCGCCGCCTGCCTCTCTTCGCATCTGCTCCATCCCTTCAAAACTGATCTCTTTTCAGGGCGCAGAAGCCTGTAAATCCCCTGTGCGGTGCAAGCGGCAAGATAGCCCTAATAACGAGGCTTTGGAGCACTGCTCAAACTCTGGTAATTTAATAACATTCCGTGTCCAGCACTTCCACTCGGCTCCGGAGCGGCGGGAGGAGAGAGAGAGGCCATCCTTCGTTTTGTAACGAGCTGCAGCTGGTTTTAACCACTCGCCAGCTTCAGGATCACTTGGGTCAATAATCCCCGAGCCGGGAGCTGTGCCACGAGAAATGAGCAAGTGAAATAGCGAAAGTCTCCTGTGAGTGTGCCTGCCGCTTCTCTGCGCGAGTCTCTGCTCCAGCCTCACCTTGGCAGGACCCAGTTAATCCCGCCACATATGGCACAGGTTGCCATAGGATTTTTTGGTCACACAAATGTTGTAGTAGTAGTAGTAGCAGTGAAAGCAGGGGCTCCTGTTGCCCCTCCGCATGAGTTGTTGCCCTGGGTTTGGTGCCTTGGGAGTGCAGTAGTGATTTGCACAGGGAACATGGGCAGAGAATGAACCCACACTCTGTTTCCTGTGCGAGGTGCCGTTCCACTCCCTAGGAGGCAAGCCCAAGGCAGCGACTCATGCAGAGATTCAACCGGAGTGCCAGAAGCGGCAGAGTGAAATATGCTTTTCACACTTCACAACAACCCATCCTCACCCTGCAGAGAGAGATTTCCCATCAGCACAGGCCTTGTTTCAGATCAGACCCTTCGGCCATTCAGACCACAACCTGAGGGATTCCGTTCCACTGTCGAACAGCTCTCACTGTCAGAAAGTTCTTCCTTTCTTGTAACTTGAAGCCATGGGTTCGAGTCCGGCCCTCCAGAGCAGGAGAAAATAAGCTAGCTCCATCTTCCATGTGACAGCGCTTGAGATATTTGAAGATGGTTCTCCTATCTTCTCTCAGTCTTCTCCAGACGAAACATACCTAACTCCTTCAACCGTTCTTCATAAGGCTTGGTTTCCAGACCCTTCATCATCTTGGTCTCCCTCCTTTGCCCACATTCCAGCTTGTCAACATCCTTCTTAAATTGTGTTGCCCAGAATCGGACACAGTACTCCAGGTGTGGTCTGACCAAGGCAGAAAAAAGCGGTACTGTTACTTCCCTTGATTAAAAAGGATTTCCTTTTACCTGTACTGAATCTTCCGGCTTCATTTGATTTCCACAAGCTATAATGTTATGACAGCAGGAGGAAGCTGCTCTCTGTCTTCTTTCCCCAAGAATTGCATGATTCGATGCCTTCTCCATCAGTACCAGTGGGCCGCAGGTCAGTCCAAGGCAGAACTTACTATCTTCTTGTTGGGGGAGCCAGTGTGGTTAGAGCATCGGGACTAAGACCTGGGAGAAAGGCCAGAGTTCGAATCCCCCCACTGAGCCATGAAGCTCACTTGGGTGGCCTTGGAAGGCTGTTGCGAGGATAAAATGGGGAGGAGGAGAACCATGCACAGCACCTTCAGCTCCTTGGAGAAAGGTGCGGCAGAAATGCAATAAATAAATAGAACCAGAGGCTCACCTGAGCTCTTAAAAAGTTATTTATGGACAAATCCTTTTTGATCTGCTTCCCTGCCGCTGGGAAATGGAGGTGGATGGGTGTGGCACCCTGTTCTGCCCCAGCACCTTGCAGATGGGGTGGTGGCGGGGGGCACACTTAACCAAAAGCTCCTGAGAGCTCCAGCTGCGGGCACTGCGGAGGTCTGCCTGGTTTTGCATGCAAACTCCAAAGGCAGAGCCAGGTTTTGGGGGGGGTGAGAGAAAGCACACGGGGACACTGCTGGAAATAGATCTGAAGAGTCAAAAGACCAGCCTTGAGCCGTTGGCAGCTGCAAGCAAGAAATGGCTGAGGGATTTGAATTTTGTTATTCCGGCTGCCACTGGCTGCTCTTTCCAACGGGTGTTGCTCTCAAATGGGTTGGGAATGGGAAAAGGCTTGCTGGATGCGCTGTGCATGTGTATATACTAAGTAACGCCTGGCTTGGTGAGCAATGAGCTGAGCACCCTGTCTGGCCCACCCAGCAAGCCATTCCTGGCCTTGTCCTCTTGCTTCCTCAGTCTTCTTCCTCCTCTTAAGTTTGCCAGGGCAATGGATGCAACAATTTGTGAGTGCAGAGAGGTGAGCTGAGGTTGTGGCAGGGAGGCGTCGGGAGCCTGACGGCAGCCCGTGTGGGTAAATGCGGTAATTAAAGCGCTCATTAACTCCGCTGAGTGGATGTGTGCGATAGATCATTACCGCGAGACAACTTGCGAGCGCACCGGGGCCTGGGTGATGGATGGCTCGCTCGGCAGAGGACGGAGAGGCCGCAGTGCTTGGGGCTGTGCCTGGTCGCCCCCGGGGAGGTCTCCAAACAGTTCCCTCCGGTCGCCTCTAGTTGCCTTCGTAGCTAATTGAAGGAGAGGAGAGGTAGCGGGGGGAGCTGACACCAAGGAGGAACGCAAACACACACATGCCTTAGATTCTGTAGAGCAGAACCACCAAAAGGGGGAAAGATGCTGGGGAGGAGATGTGATTCCTCAGAGGTTTTTAAGCAGAGGTTGGATGGCCATCTGTCATGGATGCTTCTGCTGTGATGCCTGCACTGCAAGGGGTTGGACTAGAGGACCCCCAGGGGTCCCTTCCATTATTCCCCCGGGCAGGGCTTGGAAAATACACCCTGCCTGAAGCCCTTGAGAGCTTCTGCCAGCCAGTGTAGACCTGTGGTTCCCAAAGAGAATAATACTGCCCCCTGGGTGGGGAGGTTACCTAAGTGGGGGTTGCTAGGGGGAGGCAGGGGGCCCCTGTAAATGACAATCAGGCTCTGGAAAGCTGGCATCTCCCTGGATCAAGTTTGTCGGCTTTGTTGAATTAATTGAACTATTTTTAATTGGGCTTTGAGTGAACGGGCAATTAATTGCCGCTGTTTTGAATTTTATCATGTCATCATCTCCCTTAGTGCGCCGTGCAAGCTGCTGCTCTGAATAATGCTTTTTGTAGTGCAGAGTAGTGAGCACATGGGGCGAATTTATGGAACCAAGCTGGAAAAGGTTTGAGAACCACTGTTGCAGACAATCTAGAAACCTTACTGAGCTGTGGGGCCTGTCTCCTAAACAGAAGGATGCATGCTCTGTGTGCAGAAAGGCTGGGAATGACTCCCTGTCCGAAAGCCCAAAGAGCTGCTGGCAGTCACAGTCCTGAGATGGATGGCTTGGTGTCCTGACTCAGCATAAGGCTGCTTTTGACTTACCACAAACCATGAGGACTAGCACCTTGCTTCATTTTCAGGGGAGGGTCCACAAACTCTGTGCTCGAGAGGCCCTTGGGGGGCCTCTTCCAAACTCTCCAATTTCTTATGATTCCGCAGTTAGCCCATCAAATGGCCTAAGGACCTGCCATAAGCATACCTTGCCGCTAAATCTCTCCCTCCCTCCAATTTGCTCCTCCAGGTCCAGTCACCAATGCCTTCATCACCCTGGCTCCAGCCAACATGCTAAACCCAGAGAGCAAGCCCCAGGTCCCCCTGCCCAAGTTCAGCCGCCACCTCTACACCATGGAGAACGCGGGGAGCCCTGCCAGCGAGGGGATGATGCTGTGCCTCGGAATGCATCAGAAGGTAGGGGAGTCTTCGTCTGCTTCCCCAGCAAATATGGACCAAGTGACCACCAAGCTAGAAATCCCCCTTCGCTCTTGAGGGTGGTGGGCAAAAGGATGGCGGAATACTTAACGCCCCAGGTCCACTGGTATAAAGGTCTCACTAAGACCAATAGATTTGAGGCTATTTCCCGGTGTTCGATCCTCGGTCGGAAAGGCACAGTCATAGAATCATAGTGTTGGAAGGGACCCAGGGGGTCATCTATTCCAATCCCCTGTGATGCACAGGTCTAAAGTTAAGAATAAGGCCTTTTGGCTGCCCAGGTGGAGAATAGAGAGCGGGACGTGTCTGAACTAGCAGAATGTACAAAGGGGGAAAGCGAAACAAAAAGAAGATTCATTGCTCTTCCACTCTCACAGCTCAGTCTTCAGAGATGGCAATTGCCCATGATTCTTGGCTAGCGATGCTCTCGGGAGATCTTGCAGGAACTTGGACAGTCCTGTGAGATCTCGCAAGCCCATGCCAGAACTGGCACGTGGAGAGGGCCTTGTCCCCCACCCCCAGCAAGGCAGGGGGCTTAAAAGGACTTCTGTCTTGCTTGCATTTAATAACAATAACATTAAAAACATCCACATGCAGGGCTGCCTTCAGATGTCTTCTAAAAGTTGTGTAGTTATTTATCTCCTTGACATCTGCTGGGAGGGTGTTCCACAGGGAGGGCGCCACCACCGAGAAGGCCTTCTGCCTGGTTCCCTGTAACCTCACTTCTCACAGTAAGGGAACCGCCCTCGAAGCTGGACCTCTGTGTCTGGGCTGAATGATGGGGGTGGAGACGCTCCTTCAGGTCTACAGGGCTGAGTTTGTATTTTTCTTGCAGTTTGTAACGGCTTTCTCTGATTATGCAGCAAACAAGACATGTTTTATAGTGGGGGAGGGGGAGAGAGAAGGTATGGAATTGGGACCCAGACGTGGTTGGCAAAGGGAACACACCTCTGAGCTCTGCATGCCTGTGTGCCAAGCCTCCTTACCCTTCCGATGCAAGCAGGAGCAGGTGGCTGTTCCCTGCTGGAAGAGGCGATGCAGATCTGAGCGAGGCAGGGCTGAATGTTCTGGTACAATTATCCCTCAGGGAAAGGAACAGGTTGGCAGGAGAGAGAGAGAGGGAGTGTATTATAATCCTGTTGTTGGGCACTGAGGCAGTAATAGGCTGGAACGTCTCCATCGCACCTTGGCATCTCGAGGGACGAGGTCGGCCGTAACGCATAAATTAACTTCCAGCGTTGGGGAGGCCCAGTAAGATCCCTGCCAGTGGCCTAATCTAGCTCAGCATCCTGTCCTCACTCTGGCCAAAAGGTTGCCCCAAAGGGAAGCCCACCAGCAGGATCCGAGCACAAGAGCCCTCTCCCTTCCTGTGGTTTCCAGCAACTGGGATTAAGGAGCATTGCTGCCTCTGACCGTGGAGGCAGAGCATAACCATCCTGCCTCGTACCCCTTGATAGCCCGTTCCTCCACCATGCATTTGTCCAATTCACTTTTAAGCCATCTGGGTTTCTGGCCATCACCGCTTCCTGTGGGAAGGGGTTCCGCAGTTTAACGAAGGGTTTTATTTTATCTGTCTTGAATCTTCCAACCGGGCCTTGCCTGTGTTAGTCTGCAAAGCTGTCAACAGCTTAGATCTGAAGTTCCTCAAGGACTGCCCGATTCCTTCTGCCCTGCCTTGATCACAGAGACCTTCCGGTGGGGCACTCTTGGTGCTGCCGGACAGGCCCTGCCTCCTTTCTCGCCCTTGACTGCCGTCTGGTAGAATGACAGCTGAGGATAAGCAGAGGGCAGCTGGTCTCTGAGCAGAGTCTACTCAGCATCCCTCCTTCCCTCTTTGAGACTTGGGTTTCACAATAGCTAGGCCTCTGCTCCAATCCAAGAGGTTCTCCTTTCTGCCTGGGACTCTTCTCTTGGGTTCATGCAGGTGGCTTTGAGTGGAGACCACGTGACTTCAGGGACACTAGAGGTGGACAGGGAGCGGGGAGAGGGTCCCGCTACCCACTGGTGAGCTTTCCGGGGACACCTGGCTGCCTGACTGCAGGGAAACAGGAGGTGGCTTTGTTCTCATGTCCCCCACAACGTCATAAAATCTCAGCCTCCCCACTCAAACCCGGCAACACCCCTTTGCCAGGAATGCATTTCGTTTTCCCAGCAAGGGGTTGTGTCCGATGCCCTCTCGCAGTTGCTCCAAGGAGAGGGAGGACGAGGGAAGCCAGCGTTTCATCAGCCTTGCCTGTTAACCATCGCTCACTGCAGAGGCATTTTCTCCTCTCCTGCCTGTCTTCTCTTCCCCCAAAACACAAAGGGTGCTTTGATGTGTTATCTCTCCTGCCTGTCATTTTTCTCTCTCCACCCGGGAGACTGATGGGGCCCGTCTACTTTGATGGATTAGCTCCTTGCAAAGGGAGGCCTCGTGCCCGCTCCTCTCCCCTGGCACCACACTGCTTGTCCTTTTCTTCTTCTGAGTTTCCTTGAGCTGTGGCGGGCAAAGTGTCCGGCCACCCACCCCAAGGCTCTCGCCAGGTATCTCATCTAGTGTTCTTGTAACAGATTCCCAGGAGCGTCTCCTGTCAGCCCTGCTCCTTTCCTCTGCAACGTTGACAGCAGCCCCAAACCTCCAAATTGCGATGTCTCTTGTTCAACCAGCAAGAGGAAGGATGTTTCCGAACCAGGAAAGGTGGTTGTTCAGGTTGAAATGGTTTGGGAAACTTTAGCTCCTCCTCATCTTGGGGAGTCCAGCAGAATCCTGACAGCAGAACAAGATTCTAGCCCTCATGACTGCTTGGGGAAGGGTGGGAGAACTTATGAGAACACATAAGAAGAGTCCTGCAGGGTCAGGCCAGTCAGGGCCCATCTAGTCCAGCATCCTGCTTCTCACAGTGGCCAACCAGCAGTGTTTGAAATTAGTCTGGCTGCTCCAGGTGCATTTTGCACCTGGCTATCGGCCACTTGCGACCAAGTGAAAATTCCTGGGTGCCAGGATGTCGCCTGACATCTCCACCATCTCGAGGTGCATGCCTAGGGATCCTTGGATTAGTTTTCACACACTAATACGCCATCCTGTAGAATTCTGTCTATTTTATCTGCACAATCAGGATGAATTTCAGCAGGCACAATGCTTTTTCAGTGCAGACTGAGCAGGAGCAGTGAACAGCGTTATAGTGAATTGTTGTCACTTGTCTACGCTTCCCCCACTGCCCTGCTGAGAGTTGTGAATGCCTACGTTATGGATGGTCTGTGTCACTATTAAGAAAAAGAGGTCGGAATGGGCCAATATATATGTGGACAGTCCCTGGATCAAGTGACTTTTCTTCTTTACGTTCTCAAAGCTCTTAACCCAGCCAGGGATGTAGGAAGGGGTGTGTGGTGGGGGCAGTCCGCCCCGGGTGTGATCCCAGAGAAGGGTGACAAAATACCCCCTGGGCGTGGCCCGCCTCCGGAAGGATCACACCTCCCTCAGGTGCACGGCATGTGTGCCGCTCTGGGTGCCGGAATGGCTAGCTCCGCGACTGAACACAGCTCAAGGTTGCCCCCTGAACTAGCCAGATGTTTAACTGATAATCATTCGAAATATAAGACTTAAGAACCGTCTTGCCCCAAATGTCATCTAGACATTCTGTTTTGGCAACTGCAATCTTTGTTTAAGGAGTTGTTTAGTGCCTGGCTTGTGTATCTGAGTTTCTAACACACACTGCTGACCATATCCTCCTCCTGGGAAGAGGACCTGGGTGTGATAGTGGAGGGAGAACATAGCCATTGTAGCTAGTAGGATTGCTTTTAGTCAATTCTCTTTTCAGAGCCACCTGTAAGAACCCATGAAGGAGCCAAAGGAGAGCCCTCAATTCCAGCATCCTGTTCTCACAGTGGCCGACCAGGTGCTTGTGGGAAACCAGAAAGCAGGACACAAGCTACTGGAGTCCAGAAGCATTACTGCTTCTGCTTGTGAGGCTAACTGCTTCTGATGCAGCATTTTTTTGAGCCATTGGTTGCATTCTGAAAAGTCATTGGCATCAGTTGTGCAGAACCATCTCGCTTGTCGCTCCTGAATTGAGGGTTCTTTTGCTCTTTTTTGAGGCTGTTCCCCCCCCCCCCGTTTGTTTTAAAACATAGCTTGCTTTTTTTAAAATACCACCCACTGACTGAAACATTTTCCAGGGCGGTTTTACCACAGACTGTAAAACAGCAATAAAAAAGCAGCACAATTCAATAAAAAACAAAACCCAGCGCTGACAGAAAATAAATAGATCAGAGGTTGAAAACCTGGGAAAATGAGAAACGTATCTGCTTGGCATCAGAAAGACACGAAGTCAGGGGAGTTTTAAATGGATGATGTTTTGTTGTGTTTTTAATATTTTGTTGGGAGCCGCCCAGAGTGGCTGGGGCAAACCAGTCAGATGGGTGGGGTATAATTAATGAAATCACTGCTACTAATTATTAGATCAGGTGTCAGACCAGGTGTGTGTGAGAGAGAGATCATGTCCCCCACAAGTAGAGGGTACAGCTGAAAAGACCCTCCCATATTTGCCACCCATATCATCCAAGGCAGCTTGGGCAGGTGGACTTAAGAAAGACTCCACATTCTATTGATTCCATTTGTATTTTTTGAAGTGGCAACAACATGGGCAGGTGATTGGGGTGGGGGTGGGGAGAGACTGTTAGCTACATCATCTTGAGGTCTGGGGGACTTCAGAGGTCCAGGGGCTGAAATTGCCACAGGAGGGGAGAGGGTTCTTTCACTTGGCTTCCCACTGGGGCATCTGGTCGGCCGCTGTGAGAACAGGCTGCTGAAGCGAACCTTATGAGGAATGGTTGAAGGAGCTAGGTATGTTTAGCCTGGAAAAGAGGAGATATAAGAGCCAGCTTCAAATATCTAAAGGACTGGCACGTGGAAGAGCTGTTCAGCAGTGGAACGGTCTCCCTTGGGAGGTGGTGGACTCTCCTTCCTTGGAGGTTTCTAAGCAGAGGTTGGATGGTCATCTGCCATGGATGCTTGAGCGGAGATTCCTGCATTGCAGGGGGTTGGGCTGGATGACCTTTACAGTCCCTTCCAGCTCTACAATTCTATGATTCTGTGACTAGATGGGCCGCTGGCCTGATCTTTATTATGTCCTTGAAGGTGAAGAAGGCCCTAGAGGGGCAGACGGAGAGAAGTAAGAGCTTCTGTAACCTTTGAAAAAGGACACTGCTCCCTTGCTATAAAATAAAAGAGAGAGATTGTTGTGAAGGTCCTCTCTCTCTTGTGTGCGTTGTGAGAAGGGAGAGAAACCCCAATAACATAATGTCTTCCTTTTGCAGACAGTAATAATCTAGAGATGATAGGGGGGGGAGGCTGGAATGAGAGTGCCAGAGCTGGGCTCTGCGGATCCCCTCCGTCCTGCGCGCAGGATAAAGATCTCCTCTATTTCCCATTATTGGCTGCGTGTCTGCTCCGAAATTAGAACAGAGAGTCTCGGGCTGTGTGTCTGGAGTTCATGATGAGCTGCTGAGGCTTGAGGTGGGGGGGGGGGAGGTTTTCCCTTTCCCACTGGTGACGGGAGGCAGGTTTTTCAGGCACTTCTGCAAGGTGGCAGAGCGGCAGAGCAGCTGCCTTGCACCCTGAAGGTCCCAAGTTCGAATCTCCAGAGAGGGCTGAGTTAGACAGCTTGATGGCTTGGCTCCGTATAAGGCACCTTCCTGGTTAGATCAGCTCTTTGCTTGGAATCATGAGGACCAGAATCTTGCATTATTAGGAAGGAAAGGATCACCGTTTGCTGACAGACCACCTGCTTGGCCTTCAGAAGGTCCCTGGTCCAGTTCCCCACTAATGTTATAGCCAGGTGGGGCCTGAAACCTTGGCAAGCTGCTGCCAGTCTATGTGGACAATACTGAGGCTGTTGCGGTGTGGTCAGGAAAGGAGCCCTGTGTGGTCAGGCCGGGTAGCGAAAGGCCTCGTGTAGTTAGTAATTCTGTGCTTTGTTGCTTGGAGAGACCCCTGTGAGCCAGAGGGCGAAGCTCCTTGGTCCCTGCAGCCAGGGGTCCCTGCCCCCAAATCCGAGGCTTTTCTTTCAGTGTGCAGCAGCGCAGAGTCCCAAAACGGCTCTCTGGGCACAGAGTGATGAGCTTTGGCGTGCCAGATGGCAAAGCTGCCTCGGACCACAAAGGAGGCAGGGACTGGTTGGAGGCAGAGGAATGAGGGGGTAACAACAGGGGGAACCCCAAGGAAGGAAGGCTCAGAGCCCAGGGAGTGGTGGTGGGACAACAGTGAGTGCTCAGAGGGAGAAGCCTGGGGGGGAGGAAGTATCAGAAGCTGGAGAGGTAACAGGGCTTAGTGTGCAGGGAGAGTCTGTGGCAGAGGGAAGTCCAGAATCGGAGGCAGAAACTGAAGCAGGAGACAAGGGAGGCCAGAAGGCAGAGGGGAAGTCTGGCTGGTAAAGAGTCACAGGTGTCTCCCCCTCCTGATGCAAAAAGCTCCCCTCCCCGCTGGTCTCCCAGAACCAGGAGAGACATGAAAAGGGCAGAGGAGAGATTGGCTGCATGCAGGCCCAGTCTCCGATTGCTTGGGGAAAACCTTGGAGAGGAGGAGACTTAGACAGCTGTGGGGAGGCAGGGACCTTCAGTCTCAGCAACTGTTTCATGGGGGCAAGACCTACCAGAGATTATTTGCTGTGCTCATTAGGCCTGGCGCTCCTGTGCAGATCCTGTTTTTGCTAATAAAGACTTGACTACAAGTCGCTAGGTGTGATTTACTGCTGCCCTCTCCTGTCGAAAGGCATGTTCAAACCTTGCTCCCTCCAGCAGCCTGCCTTGTCACTCCTCTCTCATGGCCGGCCGCTGATCGTATCGGTCCTCTCTCTCTCTGATGGTTGCCTTCTCAAAAAAAAAAAACCTCGCACACAATCGTTTTTGTCCCCTGTTATCACTGTTGGTGTGGTGTGATCCTCTTCCTTTAAAAGAATTCCAAGGCTGGCAGGGCTTCTCCAGATCTCTTTGTGAGAGATTATCCTTTTAGCTTCTTCCTTAAGTGCTGCGGAAACTCTTTATTGGGGAGCACTTGAAATTCTTTGGCTTCCCTCCCCGCCATTATGCTGGAATGTAGCTTTTGCTCCTAGGGTGTGGCTCTTAAGCCGACAGCTTGCCTTTGGCATCAGCTCGACCGAAGCAGACCCAAGAAACCTGGGACACACCTCAGTCCTAGGCTCAATCCCCAGCAACTCCCTGGAGCGCTGCCTGAAACGCTGGAGAGCTGCTGCCAGCCCATGCTGGGAATATTGAGCTAGGTGGCCCCAACACGCCGACTCGTATGTATTTAAAATAGCTGTGTAGGAACCATTAGGGCTATATGCTTAGTTTTGTGTAAAGCAGTTTCTTGTATCCTCTGGGTGGGGGTTAAGTTCCCCCCCCCCCATGCTGTAGTGTGTGTGTGTGTGTTTGATATAACAAAAAGAACATAACAACAGATAAAAATTTAAACATGGAAAACAAAGCTATAGAATGGGCATAGAACGGATACAGTTGCACATTGGTTAAAATAACAAAAGTCTTTGAGTATGGGATATAGGCATTACCTGGTTATCAAGTCTAGTGGGGATAGCCTGGGTAACTCTGTTGGTTGGAGCGTGGTGCTGACGAAGGCCAGGGTTGCAGGTTCAATCACCGCCAGGGACAGCTGCAAATTCCTGCATTGCAGGGGGTGGGACTAGATGATCCTCAGGGTCCCTTCCAACTCTGCAATTCCATGCCAGATTTGCCAGGCTTGTGGCAAGGGTCTCGAAAATGATGGTCCTTCTCTCTGTGTATATGCCAAGTAATATAAAAAGTGCATGGGAGTTCTGGTCAAAATCTCAAATTGCACACAATTTCCTCCCATTTTCCAGAGCAATGGGTACCCAGCGCCCTATGTATGATTTGTCAGCTGTTTCCAATTGGGTTGCAATTACTGTTTGAGCTGCTCAGATCATCTATAAGACTAGTTCTTTTGACAATATGTCTACAAAATGGCTTTGTCAAAAATATCCTTGGCTTGTATGTTGAGGCCTCTGCTCTTCTGTCTCCCACAGGGATCCGGAGAGAGCAACTTGGAGAAAAAAGAGCGGCTGTACTCGCAGATGTGTGCGACAAGAGAAAAGGTGAGGCTCTCTATCCCTACAACAGGCAAATTTTGAGTTTTGAGAGGCTTGATCTTGACACATTGCAGACTTTTCTTCTTCTTCTTCTTCACCAAATCAGATTTATTGCTAGTTAAGTCAGCCATCGTGCTATTTGCATACACAGACAATAAAAACAAGGCAGGTGTATAAGGCGCACTAAAATACCATTAACATTTTGCTTTGCAGTAAAGTTTTGGCATTGTTTTTTAACAGTAGACCAGCGATTCCTACACTGTGCACTGTGGCAGGTAATCCTTCACTTTGCTCCCCTTGAAAAGCTGAAATTGAAAAATAAAAACCTTGAGAAATAAAAGCCTAATGCCAGGCGGCAAGACGTGCTTTTTGAAAAAAAGAACCGTGAAAAATCAGATTGGGCCTCCGGTGGAAGCAGTGAGGGGAACCATAGAATCTTAGGGTTGGAAGGGACCCCCGAGGTTCATCTAGTCCAACCCTCCTGCAATGCAGGAACCTCAGCTAAAGTGTCCTTGACAGATGGCCACCCAACCTCTGCTTTAAAACCTCCAAGGAAGGAGCGTCCACAACCTCCCAAGGGACAGTTCCACTGTCAAACTGGTTGTGTCGACCCCAAAGCAACTCTCCAAAGCAACTTCATTGCTCTTTTTCTTGTCTCTCATGTTAAAAACTAGGAGAAAAGGGTCAGACAAGCTTCCGGTGGGGGAAGAGAGTCGCCAGTTCTATATTGGGTGCAGTTATCTTAAGGGTTTGCATGGGCAGCCTCTACAGCCACTAGCTGTTGTGTTGGCAGTGGCTCCTGGCAGCTGGAGTCGCAATGCCCTCCGGATGGAAGCAGGTTTCTCCATCCCAGGATGGAGTGCCTCTTCTGAATAGAGCCATTCCTCAAATGCTGCCTGGTGGGAGACAGGTTTTCTCCACCTCTTGCCAGGGATGGAGGTCATGCCAGCTGCCTTTGTTGCCGCTGAGTTCAGGGTCCCAGGGCGGGCGAAGGCAGCGCCCTGAGCCAATACTCTGATCCTTCCTCTGCTTCTCCTCCCACCCTGGTTCCACTCCCCATTTAGTTTCCAACCCCCTTTTTCCCTTGCAGAACTTGATGGGCGACCAGGAGCAGCTGAAGATCCACGTGACTCAACTGGAGGAAGAGGTGGGCACCTTACGCAAGATCAACAAAGGCCTCTTCGACTTCTCCAGCCGCCTCATCATGAAGCAGGGCAAATAATGGGGGTTGGGGGACAAGAACCTGGCCGTAGCCACGCACAGCGCCTGGGTGCCAAACCCTCTCCCCTGGTCAGAGGGGCAGGAACGCTGTTCATACCCTTGCCCGCTGGCAGGACCGGACCTCACACATCCAGAAATGGGGGGGGAGGGCGCAGAGACGGTGTAAGTCAAGATTGTTCCAACAGGACATTGCAAGGAGACATGGCCTTTTCCCCCTTCCTGCTCCTCTTCCTCAAACAGACCGACGGGCCCTTTCCACATCCTCTGATTTTGCAAAGGATTCTGGGTCACGCCATGCGACCCCCGTTGCTGCTTCACCGCTGCCTTTGCTGCCAGGGATTGATGATCAGTAGTTCGCCTGCTTCCTTTGGGGATGGGGCCTGCCTGCAGGCAGCTTTTAGGCGTTCACCAGCCGTTCTGGCATCCTCCGATCTCCTGGCCACTGTCAGTCCAGAACGGTCCAAAGCTGTTATCAGCAAAGAGGCCTCGATTCCTTTTAACACTGTGTTTTTGAGAGCGACAGAGAGCCCCCCTTGGAAGTGGCGGGGGGGGGAGAGGAGAGAGTCTTGTGTTCCATCGTTCCGCAGGCTGCAGAAATGAGGCATTGGATTCTGGGCTGGGTAAACCTCTCCGGGTGAGTTGTGCTTCTCAACGCTTCTCTCCCCTCATCAAAAACGTGCACAAATCTCCCAAGCGCTCCCTGCTGTATGAAAGCTAGCCATTCGGGGGAGGGGCCCTCGTTATGCACCCCCCCCAGTGCCTTTTGTACATGCAGGGAGAGATTTATTTATTTACGTTCTATTGAGCCTGCGCAAATTAGACTTGCCTGCCATTGAACTGAACCACTAAAACTCACCATTACACAGCTCTGTCATGCACAGTGTGCCAGATCGTATCCTTAACCCTCCTCTTGTTGGTCAGGACACGCAGCTCCGGATCCCAAGCTGCTTTTTTTTTTGTACTCTGGTGAATCTGCTTCTCCTTCCTGTCCCTCTCTCTCCCCCTACAACCCTTGTCTTTCTTAATTTTACTTCCTTTAAAAAGAAATACCTCTGATTCCATGCCAGAAAAAAATATTATTTCCCTTTTATTCCTTGTTTTTTTGTTTTGTACTTTTTTAAAATAAAGGACTGTTTACCGAAATTGCATTTTGGTGGAGTGTTTAGAGAGAAGGCGACTAAGAGGCAAGAGGATTGAAACATATAAAATTATGCATGGAGAAAGTTGACTAGAGTAAGGGTTTTTCCCCCTCACAACACTAGAACTCGAGGACATTCATTTTTAAAAAAATATTTGAAAACCTTTATTTCTTTATTTAAAAACATTACATAGAAAACCATCAAACACAAAATGAACACAAAGTAAACACAAAGATAACCAAAATCAAATAATGCAAATTAAGTACAAATTGTATGCAACTTAAATATGAGTTAATTACAGTTTAATTGGAATAAAGATGTAAAGAATAAAGATGTAAAGAATAAAAATAAGACTAAAGACAAAGAGTAAAAAAAAAAATTTAAAAAATGTTTCCGATTGTTAATATATCGTTTCTAGCAATTCTTAATTTCCCTGTTTTCTTCTTATCATATTTTCCCACCCCTCGCGGGTGAAACTCGAGGACATTTAAAGAAGCTGAATGCTGAAGACTCCCCTTGCCCTTAGTCATCACAGTTAAATGGAACCTCCAAATTCAGGGGCAGCCTACCCCTGAATACATCTGTTGCCCTGATACCCTGGCCATGGCCAACCAGATCCCTCTTCTGTGAAGCCCACCAGCAGGACCCAACTGACATTTGGAGGCATATGCTTCCTCCTTCGGCAGAGGGCAAGCAGACATGGTTGGTGGCTGTTGGCACTTTTCTGCAGAGAGGATTCCCCGCTTGCAGGGGCCACATCGCTCAGTACACAGAATCCTAGAATTGTGGTTTGAAAGGGGCCCCAGCAGTCTCACCTAGTCCAACCCCCCTGCAATGCAGGAATCTCAGCTAAGGCACCCATGACAGAGGGCCACCGAACCTCTACTTGGAAACCTCCAAGGAAGATGTGGCTTTGCCTTGGGTGCTTCTTTCCGTGCTGCACAACGGGAGCGGCTTGTGCACGTCCCATTTGATCTCGTCTCTCTGCTCCAGACGAGGGTTGACATCTCGGCCCCTGGAGCTGAGCGCCCTCATCCTGGCTTCCTGGAGGGGCCTTTGCTTCTCTGAGCACAGGGTGGGACCAGCAGCTTCCTCCTCGAGCAAATTGGTGCCTCGGGATGCAGAGATCACTTTCTGGTTGTCATTCCTCCCTGAAGGAGGAACGCAGCAGCGCTAGGCAGAGGCTGCCATTTTTATATCCGGCTGTTCAGCCTCTAAGCCAGCTGTTCCTGGACTTTTTTCCTGGCGGCCGCCGCCCCCCTTGGTTCCATAAACTCATCCCCAGTGCCCCCCTGCCCTGGAAAATGCAATCGCAGTTTGCATGGCACACTAAGAGAACATATCAATGAAATTCAAAGCGTCAGCGATTAATGGCACACATAATACAAAATCCAGTTAAAACTAATTCTACGGAATGGGCAAACTTGGTTCAGTGGTGGGCCAGTCATTTGCAACTCCAGCGCACCCCTAGAGGGAATTGGGGGGGGGGGGAGAAGACAAAAGACCTATTCGCAAACACTTACTCTGTGGAACTCGCTGCCAGGAGGTAGGATTGCTACTTGCCTAAGGCATCTTTAACATGGGGTACACATTAAGAGCAAAAGATGCTCTTAATCATGGGTTCATGGGGTAAAAGATTTGCATTGCAGTGGGTTGGACTAGATGACCCTGAAATCCCTTCCAACTCTGATTCTATGGGAGGAAGGAGAAGCATTTTATCATCCTCTGAGGCCCTTTTTCATGTGTTTCTTCCATGAAAGGTCCGGAGGGTGGCAAGACAAGAGCAGGGCCTTCTCTGCAGTAGCTCCCCATCTATGGAATGCTCTCCCCAGGGAAGTTCGTCTGGAGCCTTCATTATGCACTTTTAGGCGCCAAGCAAAAATGTTCCCTTTTAGCCAGGCCTTTGGCTGATTTAAATGTGTTGTGGAAGGGGAGATTGCTTGTTCCTTTCTGCTCTTATTTTTATTATGTATTTTCTGGGTTTTTTTACACCATGATTTTATGTTGTGAACCACCCTCAGGTCTATGGGTATAGGGTGGTATACAAATTTAATCAATGATAATATTGCCTGCTATAACCCATTACGGTGTTTTTAATGGAGCCTCCATGTCCCAACGCAATCTACCCCAGAATACAAGATTTGAAGTAGGAACAGCCATTACGAGGGGCGGCAGGGGTGGCCACTAATGTGGATGGGTTTAAAATAGAATCATAGAATTATATAGAATCATAGAACTGTGATATTGGAAGGGCCCATGAGGGTCATCTAGTCCAATCCCCTGCAATGCAGGAATCTTTTTCCCAACTTGGGGCTCGAACCCACGACCCTGAGATTAAGAGCATCTTTTTCAAGAGTCTGAATTCATCATTCAATCCGCACACACAGCTTCTGAATACCAGTTTCTGGAAACCATAAAAGGGAAGAGGGCTTGAGTCCTGCTTGCGGGAATATCTCTCGCACACCTAGTGTGAGAAGAGGATGCTGGGCTCTTTATCCTGATCCAGCTATCTGGTTCTTAGGTCCTTGTGGAACCTCCAGGTCAGAGGCAGTCTACCTGGATTCCTAACTTCTTCCTGGTATTTTGCCACTGTAGGAACAGGATGCTGAACTAGATGTCCTGCTGGCTCTCCTTAAGTTCTTCCTTCTCTTTTTAAAGTCTTTTCTCAAAGCAGGAGTGGGAGACCCAGCAGGCTATCCCCGAAAGTGGGAGAACCCATTTTGATTTAAAGTGCGGCTTAATAACCCAGAGTGTCTGGACCGGTTGCCCATCTCGCATGCCAGTAGGCTTAGATAATAATGCTTTTAGCTTAATCAATGCCTGCTCCCCTCGTTCCAACAAGGAGCTGAGGGTTCTTTTATGTTTTCAGGAGGAATGCATATTTTGATCCGTTCCCAACCTCGCAAATTAAAGAGTTTTTAACGGGGCCCGTCAGCCAGATGGGTTTATTCCACTGTCCCCAGAGCACCCTGGGCTGAATTTTTTTAATAAAAAAAACAAGCGAACTATTCAAGCTACCGAGGCAGTGATGCTTTCAAATAGCAGTTGCTGGAAATTGCAGGAAAAGAGATACTGTACGCTGTTGCACCCAGGTTCTGCTTGTGGGTTTCATGCTTGGGGCATTTGGCCACTGCGAAGACAAGATGCAGGATGGGCCCCCTTGGGGGTCTGATCCAGCCACTTCTGACATCCTAATGGAC
The DNA here is from genome assembly GCF_965207765.1 of Zootoca vivipara. Lineage (NCBI taxonomy): Eukaryota > Metazoa > Chordata > Lepidosauria > Squamata > Lacertidae > Zootoca > Zootoca vivipara. The sequence continues at coordinate 85,436,256 of NC_142589.1, read as the reverse complement.
AAATTTGTGTCTGGTAAGACTATTCTTGGCATGACGGTGGAGGCAGCGATGCCACACCCTCCAACATTTCTCCGATGAAATTAGGGACGTCCTAAGGTAAACGGCGTTTCCGTGCGCTGCTCTGGTTCGCCAGAAGCGGCTTAGTCATGCTGGCCACATGACCCGGAAGCTGTACGCCGACTCCCTCGGCCAATAAAGCAAGATGAGTGCCGCAACCCCAGAGTCGTTCGCGACTGGACCTAATGGTCAGGGGTCCCTTTACCTTTAAGGGAAAGTGGGACATTACCGGGATCAATACAGAAACCGGGATGGCTTCTGTAAATCTGGGTCTACCTGGAAAATAGGGACACTTGGAGGGTCTTAGATGCTGACTCCTGAGCAGATGATGTAGATGAATATCTGTATTTTTAAAATATCTCTTACAGTTTATTTATTGCGTTCATAAACCCCCTTTTTCTCCAGGGAGCGCAAGGTGGTGTACATGCTTCTCCCTCCTTCATCTGATCCCCACAACAACCCTGTGAGGTCGGTTATGCCAGGAGGTGGTGACCGGCCTGAGACCATGCCTAGGGAGCTTCCTGGACAAGTGGGAGGATCTGAACCCTGGTCTCCCCCCCCCCCGGAGCCAAATACTCTAACCACTGTGCCACACTGTCTCCCAAGCAAGACCTTCTGCTTGCACGTTTTGGGGGCAAGAGGCAGCAGCACTATTAGATCAGGGTGGCTGGGAAATTGCTGCCGCCCACACCCCAAACTGGCAATCTCCATCGTTTTCTCTCCTCGGGCAGAAGGTGCCTCATCTATCTCACTTTAGCCTGTCAGGGGCGCCAGAAATGAAAAATTGGCTTGCCAGCCGTGGGGTTGGAATAGTCCTTGCCAACGATGGGGTTTCCTGCCAGGTCACTCATCTCCCCTCTGATTCTAGATAAAAGCTGGCCTCTGGGATACCATCTCCCCACAACCCCCACAGCCTTTCAAATGGGGGGTTTGGGGAACAGGCCAGCTTTCATTGTATCTCATCCACCTGCCTTGGCCATCGATCTAGTTAATTAACTGTCGGCTGCTGAGCAGATAAACTATCTATCCTGGGAATTTGCTTAATTGCTTATTTGGCCTTGTTGCTAATATATGGTGTGTGTTTTTTGTGTGTGTGTGTGTGTTAAGGAAAACTCTCCCTCTGTGCTATTCTTCCAAGAAAACTATCTTTCTTCCTTTCCCCTCCCACTGGATTCGGTCACCAAAACTCCTGCCTTCTCAGCCTTGCAAAGAGAGGCTGGTCCTTCTTCCTTCTTGAATAGCTCAGTTGGTTACAGCATGGTGCTGATGATGTCAAGGCTGCAGGTTCAATCCTTTAAGAAGGATGTTGACAAGCTGGGATGTGGGCCCAGGAGGGCGACCAAGATGATCAAGGGTCTGGAAACCAAGCCTTATGAGGAATTGGTTGAAGGAGCTGGGGATGTTTAGCCTGGAAAAGAGGAGACTGATAGCCATCTTCAAATATCTGAAGGGTTGTCACATAGAACATGGAGCAAGCGTGTTTTCTCCTGCAGTGGAGGGTAGGACTTGAACCCATGGAGGAGCGTCTCCACCCCCATCGTTCTGCCCGGACACTGAGGTCCAGTGCCGAGGGCCTTCTGGTGGTTCCCTCGCTGCGAGAAGCCAAGTTACAGGGAACCAGGCAGAGGGCCTTCTCAGTAGTTGCACCCTCCCTGTGGAACGCCCTCCCACCAGATGTCAAAGAGAAAAACAACTACCAGACTTTTAGAAGACATCTAAAAGGGGGTTGGCCTGGATGACCCTTGGGGATCCCTTCCAACTCTTACCATTCTATAATTCTAGAACCTCTGATCTGAGAAGAGGCCTTCTTTGCTTTCAGGAGGGAAGCCTTTTCTGAATAGAGGCATAACTCCACCTCTGGAAAGTTTCTCCTCTGATCAGGGATGAGGAACATTCCCTCTTACAGATGTTGCTAGATTCCATCTCCCAACCTTAACCATTGGTCCTGCTGGCTGGCCAGGGCTGCTGGAAGTGGAGTCCAAGAACATCCAGAGAGGGCCACAGGCTCCCACATCTCTCTTTCCAGCTAAGACGCATATTCCCTTCCCACCTTGGCGTCTGGAGAGCACTTTACAGATAAAAGGCTAAATTGAAATAAGCTCATCGTCTCGCCGGGCACGTTAATTCTCCAAACAGCAGTCGATTTCTCCTCCTTGCATTGATTTGTTTACATAAGCAGGAGACCTTTCGGCAATTCTTTTGGATGCGGGGAGCGGCAGGGTGAGAGGATCCCACAGCCAAGGTTGTATGTGCTCATAGAATCCTAAGAGCTGGGAGGGATCTCAAAGGTCACCCGAGGCTGACTCTCTGCCAATGTGCAAAGTCTGCAGATATGGCACCCCTTTTGGGTAGGCCGTCTGGATCAACCTGCACTTTTCCTCCTTCAAAGAGTCGTAGAATGGTAGAGTTTACCTTCCCGCTTTAGCGGTACCTATTTATCTACTTGCACTTTGACGTGCTTTGGAACTGCTAGGTTGGCAGAAGCTGGGGCTGAGCAACGAGAGCTCACCCCGTCACGGGGATTCGAACCACCGACCTTCTGATCAGCAAGCCCTAGGCTCTGTGGTTTAACCCACAGAGACCACCTTAGAGACCAACTAAGTTAGGGACGCAGGTGGTGCTATGAGTTAAACCACAGAGCCTAGGGCTTTGCTTCTCAACATTCTCTGGTTGGCCTCTGTTATTTTCTCCTACCGAAAGAGAACCTACAAAATGATTCTATATGGGCTCTTGGGTACCCCATAAGGGAAAAGGAGCAGTTTTTTCCTCATAACACAATAGTGCGCGCCTTTAGCTGCTCACCCGCTCACCACAGGCGAGTAGCTCTTCTGGAAAGATTGGATGAGAACTGCAGCATTCCGCATTTCTGTGCCCTTGACCACACGGCAGGGAGGGGCATTTCCATCTCTGCGGAGCACCATCTCCTCTCAAGTTTGCGCGCCCGGCGGGAGATCTCCCTGGCAGATCTCAGGCTGTCAGTCATGGTGTCTCTCGGCAGGAATTAAATGTTGGGGGAGAACCCGAGCTTCTCTCCCCTGTCCTATTTATTCTCCTTCTGCCCCGTCAATCATCTGCTGCTGACCCAAAAGCGCAAAGTGAAGATGCTCGGCTAAGTTTTGCTGACAGAGGAGGGATGGTCGTTCCGTTCACCCGGAGATGCTGCTGTTTTCTTTCGCTTGGGAAGAATCCTGAAATCTTAAGAGGTGGGATGAGACAAGATGGATGCAAGAGGAATGACCTGCCAAAGACGGAGCCTGCCGTGGATGGTTCCCTTGAGATTGCTGCCTTGAAGGGGGTAGGACTAGATGACCCTCAGGGGTCCCTTCCACTTCTACAATTCAATAATTCATTCTGGAAAACAAGCCCTAGCTCAGCTAGGTACAATTGTCAATTATTATTCCATATTTTAAAAAATTCTTTCCAGCAGCACCTTAAAGACCAACTAAGTTTTTTATTTTGGTATGGTCTTTAAGGTGCTGCTGGAAGGATTTTTTTTAAATTTTGTTTCGACTACGTCAGACCAACACGGCTACCTACCTGTAATTATTCCATATTATCATTATTATTTTTTATCCATTTCATTTACAAACCTCTTCCTACATCTCCAAGAATTCTGCAGTAGAACGTAAGAATTGCACATATTAGAAACAATTTTGAATCTCATCCAGATACCAACTGATAATATATATATATATCCTCTCCACTGAGAAAGACTTGATCTTGTTAAAAATGATCTTATTAGAAGGAGGTGGGATTAGACAAAATCAATGTGAGAGGATCGATCTGTCCAGGACAGCCTGGTTAGAGAGGACTGTGTCCATTATTAGTCATACTTAGAGGAGACCAATCGAAATAAAAGAGGCATTGTTAATTTAAGCCCGTTGATATCAATGGGTCTACTCTGAGTAAAAGAATATATATAAAAGGATGTCAAATATATAAAAGGATGCCATGTAGAGGAGGGAGAAAGGTTGTTTTCTGCTGCTCCAGAGAAGCGGACACAGAGCAATGGATTCAAACTACAAGAAAGAAGATTCCACCTAAACATTGGGAAGAACTTCCTGACACTAAGAGCTGTTTGACAGTGGAACTTGCTGCCAAGGAGTGTGGTGGAGTCTCCTTCTTTGGAAGTCTTTAAGCAGAGTCTTGACAGCCATCTATCTGTCAGGAATGCTTTGATGGTGTTTCCTGCTTGGCAGGGGGTTGGACTGGGTGACCCTTGTGGTCTCTTCCAACTCTATGATTCTATGATTCATCTGCTCGAGAGACAATAGAAGTGACCTGGGCAGACACAAGCCTGGGCAGCATGTCTAGAGGTCCTGGACAACCCAGACGACAAAAGCCCCCTCTCAAAACATTTGGCACCAGCTTGGCTGCAGGAGTTGCCGGAAGGAGGCTTGCAAAGGCGCCATCCAACTGCCTTAGGGATTCCACTCTAGATTTGCATAGGGCTTACTCCTGAGCCTTTTCTTCTCCTGAAGATATCCTGCAAGGCAGCGGAGGTTTAGGATCAGAGTTTCCTTCTCCTGGGTGGGGTTCCTTCCCACGTGGACGAGCCCCTCTACAGCTCAGGCATTGTTAATTTAGGCCCGTTGATATCAATGGGTCTACTCTGAGTAAAAGAATATATATAAAAAGATGTCAAATATATAAAAGGATGCCATATAGAGGAGGGAGAAATGTTGTTTTCTGCTGCTCCAGAGAAGCGGACACAGGGCAATGGATTCAAGCTACAAGAAGGAAGATTCCACCTTAACATTAGGAAGAACTTCCTGACAGTAAGAGCTGTTCAGCAGTGGAATTTGCTGCCAAGGAGTGTGGTGGATTCTCCTTCTTTGGAGGTCTTTAAGCAGAGGCTTGACGGGCATATGTCAGGAATGCTTTGATGGTGTTTCCTACTTGGCAGGGGGTTGGGCTGGATGGCCCTTGTGGTCTCTTCCAACTCTATGATTCTATGATTAATTTGAGATGCAATCAAAATAGATGCACTCTGAACACAGGTCACAGGTTCCCAACCATTTCTGCTGCCCACTGAGACCAGTGGGGCAGAAGGCAGGGGAGACCCAGAAGTGGGCAGAGCCAGAGGAAGTGATGGGCAGAGCCAAACCACTCTGGTTCTATCCTCCTCCTCCTGTTCCTTCTCCTCCCTGGTGACTTCTACAAGGGGCAAGACTTGAGACTGAGGAGGAGGAAGAAGATGACAGGACAGGGCAATATATCAATATATCATGCAGAAACCGGTTTGAAGTCCTTATCATGAGATCAGTTTCCCAATTTTTGACCTGGCAATATTATCCCGATGCGTGCGTTTGTGTGCTATGCAAAATCATAATGGAGCAGGGGAAACCGTGGAGCCAGCCAAAGCCTCTACCTAATGCCAACCTTATTTCAGACATCGTGATAGAGCAATATATTGTGACGTTTAGCTGCTGATATATCACAGTGTTGAAAACCAGATCTCCCTGCTCCCTGTCTGTAAGCAAGAAAGCCGGCAAGTGGGGGCTGGCAGAGGTCACTCATTCAAACACAGACCAGCTCCTGGGGGGCCACGGTCAGAGACAGAGTGACGTGGGGTGTCAAGCTTCACATACACACTTCAACCTGAATCTAGGATTCTATATTTCATACATATATTTTATTCAAGTGCTTGGAAATTATGAGGAACGGCTTAGGGAGCTGGGTATGTTTAGCCTGGAGAAGAGAAGGTTAAAGGGTGATATGATAGCCGTGTTCAAATACCGTATATTAAAGGATGCCATATAGAGGAAGGAGAAAGGTTGTTTTCTGCTGCTCCAGAGAAGCGGACACGGAGCAATGGATTCAAACTACAAGAAAGAAGATTCCACCTAAACATTAGGAAGAACTAACTGACAGTAAGAGCTGTTTGACAGTGGAATTTGCTGCCAAGGAGTGTGGTGGAGTCTCCTTCTTTGGAGGTCTTTAAGCAGAGGCTTGACAGCCACCTGTCGGGAATGCTTTGATGGTGTTTCCTGCTTGGCAGGGGGTTGGACTGGATGGCCCTTGTGGTCTCTTCCAACTCTATGATTCTATTATTCTAATTATGGGACTGTTTGCATGCTCCTTTTGCGGTCATTTGTCCACCTTTGGTCCCCACCCTGCACTCTGCTCTCACCTGCGGCTCCTAGAATCTGCCAGCAGGCGACAGGGGCCACAATCCCAAGAAATGGCTTTGACTGGCCGGCTGAACCAGGTGAGGGGAGCTGATGGGTCTCAAACCCATGGTTAGTTAGGGGCTTCCCCTGCATGCGAAGATACCGTGTTTCCCCTTTTTTAAGACACCGTCTTATAACTTTTTTCCCTCAAAAAAACACACAGTGGCTTATTTTCAGGGGGTGTCTTTTTTTTAAAAAAAAAGTGCTGGTACAACTGGGACCCACTGGCTCAGGATGCTCGGTGCTCTCTTCTGCACATTGCTGGGCGCGTTGTTGGCGCTGCCAGTTCCGAGCGCCTGCAGGGTGGGGTGGGGGTGGCAGTGCTTTAAACCCCCAACCCTGTAGAAAGCAATGGAAGTTATGGACTGTAACAATCCTTAAGAGGCGCAGGTCTTAAAAAACCCCTGGTATCACCCTTGAAGCACAGCCTTCCAAAGTCAGGGGGGAATAGGTCTGTTTAGACAAAGGAAAGGATCGGGGGTGATTCTGTGCCCTGGGACCCACAGAACTACTTTAAAAATCCCAACCTGGGGGGGGGGTCAAATAGTGAAGCCCCATAGCCCTGTAGCAACAGAAGGCACATTCTGAAGCACCCGAGCTGTTCGGTTCCATAAAAAATCCAGGAATTGTAAAATTAACAACAATAATGGGGGGGCACTCTATCCAAAGAGTTAAGAAGGAATGGGAAAGTGTTGAGTTATATATGGAAAAATATGGAAAGGAAAGTTAGTTAAAGATAAAAAATAAATAATTATCGCAAGGGGAAAAATAACATCATAAAGGGTAATAATATTAAATATAAAATAGACAACACAACAGAAAAAGCAAGTATATGACTAAATGAGATCGCACAGGAGTGAGGGAAGTGGGGAGAGAGGGAGGGGGGTAAGGAATGGAAGGAGGCAATGGTTGGAGGAGGGTATAGGGGGATGAATTAAAGGAAAATTAAGACTGAGAAGCGCATGGTTTTTGTTTTTTAAAGATGCAAAGGCTTGCAATCAGCCAAAGTATAGAGCCCAACTTCTAGGAGACTGCGATCTACTTGCGGATTTATAAACTGGAGGTGATCTACCCCCGTTATATTGGTGTTCAGGTCAGAGTTGTTTTTAGAGAGAGGAAATATCCCATTTTTGAGGTTAAAGTAAAAGTTCCTGACCTTTTTTTTATAATGAGGAAATGCTGCTAAAACTCCGTTCTTCATTCCACGAAGGGGAGAGGGGGCGGGGCCGGGTGCTCAAAGACAAAAGAAATGGAAAAGGAGATAGCGATCAAATCCAGCCTCGCATTCATGCAGCCGTCGGGAGAGGCAGGGGCTGCAGCCGAGTGCTGCTTCACAAACAAACGGGGGAAAGTGCTTAGAACCCAGAGAATCCAGCTGAAAAACACGAAGCAGCAACAGCAATTGCACACACACCATCCCAAGCCAGCACAGTAACCAAGTCCCAAAAGCAAGAAAGGACTCAGCAAACACTGCTGCGGCCGGCGTTGCTGCTGCTGACTCGGGGAGCTCAGTGATCTCTTCCGCACAGCGCCTATCACTATGGCTTATTTTCGGGGTACGGTTTATATTTCTCAAATGCTTAGAAATGCTGCTATGGCTTATTTTATGACTACGCCTTAAAAAGGGGGAAACACGGTAGGCTCCAGCGGACGGAGTGGACGAGACCAAGAGGGGGGTCCAGTGGTCAAGAAGGTGGTTTCTGTTTGTGCTGTAGAGGGAAGTGAGGGGCAGATGGGACTAATCTCCTCTCCAGGAGAAGGAAAACTCTGACCCTAAACTTCCGCTGCCTTGCGGGACACATTTGGGAGAAGAAAAGGCTAAGGAGTAAAGCCTGCCCTACACAAATCTGGAGTGGAGTCCCTAAGTCAGTTGGGCGGCGTTTTGTACGCCTCCTTCCAGCAACTCCTGGTGCCAAACGTCTTGCTCTGATTTTCACATCAGTGAGGCCAAGAGGGAGGTCTTGTCACCTCGGCAGCCCTGGACTGCCAGACACACTGCCCAAGCTTGCACCCCAAGGAGGTGACTTTTGGTGCTGCGAATGCAGCAGTTGAGCTTCACCCCCAGAGGCACATTCCATTGTCTCTCAGAACTGCTGAGTTAGAAGGGCCATTTAGTCGAACCTCCCGCAACGCAAGAATCACAGCTAAGATTTGCAAGACAAACATCCCTTCTTAAGTGTGGCTAGCAGCTACTGTTCAACAGTGGGGCAGATTCTCCATCTCCTGATTCCTTGAGAGAAAGCAAGAAGAAGAAGAGGAGGAGTTTGGATTTGATATCCCGCTTTATCACTACCCGAAGGAGCCTCAAAGCGGCTAACATTCTCCTTTCCCTCCCCCCCCCCCCACAACAAACACTCTGTGAGGTGAGTGGGGCTGAGAGACTTCAGAGAAGTGTGACTAGCCCAAGGTCACCCAGCAGCTGCATGTGGAGGAGTGGAGACTCGAACCCGGTTCCCCAGATTACGAGTCTACCGCTCTTAACCACTACACCACGCTGGCATCGAAATTCAGCCTTCGTTCGGCAGAAAAAAGCAACGGCCATGTCAGAAATGGCAAGCAATCGAGATGATTTAAAAGGCTAATAGTTCAGCAGAAGGAGAGAGTGAGAGAGAGAGAGAGAAATGACCTGTTGAGTCAACCCATCTTTCACTCTGGTGACTTTGCTGGGTGCTGTGCAACTCGTCTATCTGCATCTGTACAAAGCAGAGATGAAAGATGTTCAGGGTTCCCCCCCACCCCCGCAATCCTCCTCCTCCTCCTGCAAAACAGTTAACTCATATCATACCACCTATCCTCCTTCTGTCTCAGAAAATCTAGTGTTTAGCCTGCAGGGAAGAAAATAAGAATAATAGAACTCTGATGTTGGAAGGGTACCCTGGGGGCCATCTAGTCTAACCCGCTGCAATGCAGGAATCACAGCTGAAAAATTCTTGACGCCATCTGCTTAAACTCCTCCAGTGAAGGAGAGTCCACCACCTTTCCAAGGAAGTTGAAGATGGCTGTCCTATCCCCTCTCAGTCTCTTCTTTTCCAGGCTAAATGCCCCCAATTCCCTCAGCTGTTTCTCATAAAGGCTTGGTTTCCTGACCCTGGGTCATCTTGGTTGCCCTCCTTTCCTCTCTAGAATAGCTCATGCAATTCTTGGTTGCATCATCAGAAGTCTAGTGTCCAGATCAAGGGAAGTCATAGTCCCACTCTGTTCTGCCACTCTGTTCTGGAATACTATATCCAGTTCTGGGCGCCACAATTTAAGGAGAACTTTCTGTTGGCAAGAGCTGTTCAACAGTGGAATGATCTCCCTTGGGAAGTGGTGGACTCTCCTTCCTTGGAGGTTTTTAAGCAGAGGTTGGGTGGCCATCTGTCCTGGATGTTTTAGTTGAGATCCCTGCATTGCAGGGGGTTGAACTAGATGACCTTCGGGGATCCCTTCCACCTCTACAATTCTGTGATTCTGTGATTCCACACCTTCCAGCTTGTCAACATCCTTCTTAAATTGTAGTGCCCAGAATTGGTCACAGTATTCCAGGTATGGTCTGACCAAGGCAGAAGAGAGTGGGACTATTATTTCCCTTGCTCTGTTGAAGCAGCCTAGACTAGCAATAGCTTTTTTTTTTTTTTGCTGCTGCTGCTGCTGCTGCATCACACGGTTGTCTCATGTTCAGCTTGTGGCCCACCAAGACACCTAGGTCCTTTTCATACGTACTACTGGCAAGCCATGTGTTCCCCATCCAATATTTTTGCGCCTAAGTGCAAAACCTTACGTTTGCCACTATAAAAATTAATCTTGTTTGCTTTGGTTCAGTTTTCCAGTCTGTTCCCATAATAAACCTTTGATTTGGGAGGGGGTTGTTGGTCGTCGTCTGACTTCTCCCCCTTCCAGGATTTAAAAAACGGGAGAGCATTTTTTCCATGTATCCAAAGCTGAAGACGTGGGCAGAACTAGGCTGCAAGGAGAGGGTTTGGAATCCATCAGCTTATTGCAGCTCATTACATTTGTCTGCGGGGTGATCAATATTTTTGGGTAAGGGACATTTGGCAATTATGATTCTTTAAAGTGGTGGTTATTATCATAATTGGTTTTTGGTTTTATGGATGGAGCTGCTGTTTGGGGCCAGCTGAGATTAAAACAAGATTTTGCAATTTGAACCCTCGTCTCCCAGGTTAGTCAGGCACTCAAACCACGCTGCCCCCCAATTTCCAAGGGTCTACTCTGGGTAGGACTAAGATTTGGATGGAACCCACAATAATTGATGGACAGGAATGTCACAAAGATGGCAGCAGTAGCTGCTGCTTGTCCACGTGGCCTCAAAGCAAGCTGGTGTAGTGGTCGGAGTGCCAGACTAGGACATAGGAGACCTGGGTTCAAATCCTGGGTGACACACTGGGCCAATCACTGTCCCCAAATCCTACTCAGAATTAGACCCAGTGAAATGAACGAACCTAAGCTAAGTCATCTCCTGCCAACCTAGCAGTTCGAAAGCACGTCAAAGTGCAAGTAGATAAATAGGTATTGCTCCAGTGGGAAGGCAAACGGCGTTTCTGTGTGCTGCTCTGGTTCGCCAGAAGCGGCTTAGTCATGCTGGCCACATGACCTGGAAGTTGTACGCCGGCTCCCTCGGGTAGTAAAGCGAGATGAGCGCCGCAACCCCAGAGTTGTCTGCAACTGGACTTAACGATCAAGGGTCCCTTTGTTGTTGTTGTTTAGTCGTTTAGTCGTGTCCGACTCTTCGTGACCCAGTGGACCAGAGCACGCCAGACACTCCTGTCTTCCACTGCCTCCTGCAGTTTGGTCAAACTCATGTTCGTAGCTTCAAGAACACTGTCCAACCATCTCGTCCTCTGTCGTCCCCTTCTCCTTGTGCCCTCCATCTTTCCCAACATCAGGGTCTTTTCCAGGGAGTCTTCTCTTCTCATGAGGTGGCCAAAGTCTTGGAGCCTCAGCTTCACGATCTGTCCTTCCAGGGAGCACTCAGGGCTGATTTCCTTCAGAATGGATAGGTTTGATCTTCTTGCAGTCCATGGGACTCTCAAGAGTCTCCTCCAGCACCATAATTCAAAAGCATCAATTCTTCGGCGATCGGGTCCCTTTACCATTAAGCTAACTCATGTCTATTAACTTCAATAGAGTTTACTCTGAGTAGGATTAGTATTGAATACCAACCCTGGCTTGGATCTACTTTGAATGGGGGTGGGGGAAAGGACAGTGTGAAAATGCCAAAAAAACAAAAAGAACAAATGTGATTAAATTTCTTTATTTTGCTGGCAAGCTTTTGACTTATTCCTCACAGCTGGCAGAAACCATCTCTTCACCCCTCCGATTTCCCACACTGTGTTTTTTTTTAAAGACTCTGTAAATCTAACAGCGGGGGGGGGGGAGGGATAGATTATCTGATTACCTCTGCACAGCTGTTGCATAGTTTCTGGAAGACCTGCTATCTTTCTCTCTCAGTTCTTTCGGAATGGGAAAAAAATCTGATTAAAGGAAAGGGGAGGGGGAATTCACAGAATCGTAGAGTTGGAAGGGACTCCAATGGTCATCTAGTCCAACCCCCTGCGATTCTTGCACCTCTGTTTTAAAAACTGCTCAAACTTCCATGTGGAGAGAAAACGGGAGAAGAAGAAAGCAGCGATGGTTGGTCAAATGATGTGGGAATAAACCACAGAGCCAGACCAGGTGTGTCCCTCCCAACTTCTCTGTCCAACTCTCTCTTTAGGCCACGCCCCTCTCCTTCGGCCATGCCCCTCTCCTTAGGCCACGCCCCTAGGGAACCCCTGACAGACAGACATCAAACCGAGGAAGTCTGCTCCACTGGCGACCGGCTCTTGCCGTCAGAAAGTTTCCCCCGAAACCCCAAAGTCCTTCCTTTCTTGCCATTTGGATCCATTGGCCCAAGCAGAAAGCAAGCTGGGCCCGTGCCTCCATGTGACAGCCCTTCAGCTGTACTTTTTAAATATATATTCTTTATTGAAAGATGAAAAGCACATGATTACAAGGGCGCAGAGTAAGATAAGACACAAAAAAAGGAAGGGGAAAACGGAAGGAGATAGTACCCGTGTAGAAAATTAAACGCAACAACAACAAAACGAGACTTAATCTCAGGCTTGTAGGTTCGAGGAGTTATAAGAATTCTAAGGTCTCAAATATAGAATAAATATTCATAAATGCACACACCTGTATATAAACCATGTGTCTGAAATAGTACAGGGGAGAAATCCTGAAGCCATTGTGACTCTCAGGGACCTCAAATATTCCTCCGCAGTAAGGGAGGCAAATGGGGAAAGCCTCCCCATTGTCTTTTCACTTACAAATCCTGTTTTAAGAGTGTATTTGTGTATGAATATGTTACCTGGATTCAGGAACCATCACAAACTATCGCAAAAGAATGGCCAGGCTGCCCAGGTAATGCAATCAGTGACCATTATCAGGTATCCTGGCAGACAAGGTTTCTGCTGTAGATCACCTCCTATGACGTATGTGTGATGGTCTTTGGCTAAGGGGGTTGGGCAACGTCAAAAGTCTTTAAAGGTTCCTGCACACTTTTGTTCAGGGTCTCTCCCTCCTTGGAAGGAGGGGAGGGAACTCTGTTGCAACAGAAAAATAAATATCTGCCTTGCTTTCCACTGGATCCTGCCTCCATCCATTCTTCTCTGACCAATCATGGATTTAAGGGACTCAGAGTCCCATGGGGAGCTGGGCAGCAAAAGCCAAATCCCCGTTTTCACATCAGAGTCCCACATTGGGTGGAAGATTCCTGCATTGCAGGGGTTGGACTACATGGCCCCCATGGTCCCTCCCAACTCTACAAGTCTGTGATTCTGTGAAAAAAACTGTATACATTTTTTTTAAAAAAAGTTATTGTAGTTAACCAGACTGTAACCTAATACAGAATTTTAAAAAATGAATTCCAAATATTGTTGAATTTGTCCCTGGCAAGTCTATGTTGTTGTGCAACTTCTTCATGTGTAGCAAGTTTGTACATATCTTCAATCCAACCGTTGAAGGGAGATGCGTTTTAATTTTCCCAGTTCATCAATACATGTCTTTTTGCCATAATAAGAGCGTGGAGAGTCCATTCATATTGTCCCTTTGTTAGGTTTCATATATTGGGTCTATGATTCAAATCTTTTCCTCTGCAAATGTAAGATTGTTCCGTAGAGCTGTGTTGTTCGTCTCTATTACAATCTGCCAGAAATCTTTCGATGTGGGAGATTGTACAAGTGTCTGCTTTAGAGCAGTGTTATCTCTGTCGTATCTCCAGCAGCTCGATGTCTTAGAATAGTCCTTTCATAAACAAGCATAAGTAAGTTCTAAATATTATTTTTGTTGTTGTATGAGTCTTAATTTGAGGTCCAGACACTTTAGGTACCTGAAAATGGCTGTCATTTGCAACAGCTGAGCAAGCAGAGTACCCCATCTCCCCAGACTTTCAAAAGCCCATTTTATAACCCCATCTATGTGGGGAGATGGGACATCTTGACCGCATGGTACTGCAATGGGAAAGGACCCTTTGCACATGCTCAGAGGTTCCCTCCTCGCTTAATCACCCTCTGCAGGACAGAGGCTGTGCTCAGAATAGATTCTGGGTCTGCATGGCGTGGGTGAGTCTTCAAATTAAGATGTTTCCATACCAAATCAATAAGCACCAAAGAGGCCAGAAGATGTTATTTTGGGAATGTACTATTTTACTATTGTCATAGGAATAAAGCTTTTTAAACTCTCCGATTCCTTTTTCCTTTATAGGAGTCCGGACTTAAATAGATAACAGTTTGTGAGATGTTTTATCGATCCCTTGTTGAGGGGAAAGAGACAATCTTTCTTCCAAAGGGGAGACAATTATCCTTTATATATAAAGTGTTAGTTGACTCTCATGCAGAGATTTCACCTTCTCTTCCACCACCTTTAAAAACTGCACTGTTAAAAACTGCCTGGAAGGCAGTAACCACAGCTGCACCAGTTGGATTTCTGCCTGTTGCAAAGTTGCTGGGAGTTCAGTTAGGGAGAGAGAAATGGCTCTGCCAACAGCAATGCCATTGGCTCTGCCTCCATAAACTCCCGTAAGACCCCAGACAACATGGTCTTTTGTTGGCATCCATCAACAAGGGAATCAAGGGAAGTAATAGTACCACTGTATTCTGCTCTGGTCAGACCTCAAATGGAGTACTGTGTCCAGTTCTGGGCACCACAGTTCAAGAAGGATACTGACAAGCTGGAACGTGTCCAGAGGAGGGCAACCGAAATGGTCGAAGGCCTGGAAACGATGCCTTATGAGGAACGGCTTAGGGAGCTGGGTATGTTTAGCCTGGAGAAGAGAAGGTTGAGGGGTGATATGATAGCCATGTTCAAATACATAAAAGGATGTCATATAGAGGAAGGAGAAAGGTTGTTTTCTGCTGCTCCAGAGAAGTGGACACGGAGCAATGGATTCAAACTACAAGAAAGAAGATTCCACCTAAACATTGGGAAGAACTTCCTGACACTAAGAGCTGTTCGACAGTGGAACTTGCTGCCAAGGAGTGTGGTGGAGTCTCCTTCTTTGGAAGTCTTTAAGCAGAGGCTTGACAGCCATCTATCTGTCAGGAATGCTTTGATGGTGTTTCCTGCTTGGCAGGGGGTTGGACTGGGTGGCCCTTGTGGTCTCTTCCAACTCTGATTCTGTGATTCATCTGCTCGAGAGACAATAGAAGTGACCTGGGCAGACACAAGCCTGGGCAGCATGTCTAGAGGTCCTGGACAACCCAGACGACAAAAGCCCCCTCTCAAAACATTTGGCACCAGCTTGGCTGCAGGAGTTGCCGGAAGGAGGCTTGCAAAGGCGCCATCCAACCGCCTTAGGGATTCCACTCTGGATTTGCGTAGGGCTTACTCCTGAGCCTTTTCTTCTCCTGAAGATATCCTGCAAGGCAGCGGAGGTTTAGGATCAGAGTTTCCTTCTCCTGGGTGGGCTTCCTTCCCACGTGGACGAGCCCCTCTACAGCTCAGGCAGAAACCGTTTTTTTTTTACTGTTGGACCCGTCCTGTTTGCTTCATCTTTGCATGCAGCCTGTCTTCGCATGCAGAGGAAGCCCCTAACTCACAGAGGGGTTGAGACCCGTCGGCTCCCCTCACCTGGTTTAGCTGGCCAGTCAAAACCATTCCCAGGTTTGTGGCCACTGTCGCTTGCCGGCAGCTTCTAGGAGCCGCAGGTGAGAGCAGAGTGCAGGGTGGGGACCAAAGGTGGACAAACCACCCCAGAAGGAGCACACGAAACCCACGAGAGGTGCTACCCCTCCCCAAACACCCATGCAAGATAAAAGCACAAAATAGATCAGAAAACAAGAACAACAGCAACAAAAAAAAAGTAACGCCACCTTCTACGAAAGATAGTTAATTATCCATTTATTAGCCGCCACAGCAATTGTCACGGCCAGTTATGGAGAAAGCGCGCGTCTGCTGTCTCATAAAGCACAGCCGACGAAGGTTTTCGAAATGAGAGATGTGGATAAATGAGCTAATACGAGACGAACGAGGAACAGGCTTGTCTCGGAAGTCTCATCCTTCAAGTGGCACCTCTATTATTTATTGGAAGCCAAACTGTCTGGTTTCGTTTGGCTAAATAGGGCTTTCGGTTTGATACAGTAGCATAGCGGGGTGGGGCGGGGGGCCGTGGCTTCGGGCACAATATTTGGAGGGGGGAACATCCAGACACCCATGTAAGTGCCGGCTTCTGCGTGGATCCCAGGTGCATCCTTGTGGGAGAGCTGCCCCTGCCTACCGGCCGCCGAGCGTCTCTGCTCCCCAGAGCCCAGCCTGGCCTCACCGCCCTGGCGCTGTCAGGGACAGGGAACAGCGGAATTGTTCACTCTTTGCACAATGCACTGTGCTCCCAGATGGCAGCGGGGGCAGCCCAGGCCCATGGGGAGTGGGCATGGATCGAGGGAGGTGGGCAAGGGGCGACCCCGGCTGACCCGGCCCCGTGCTCCTCTCTGTGGGCGTTGGCGGCATTTACCTGCCAAGGGCCACGTTGGCCTGCCAGGCTCCCCCCTGTGCAAGCAGGCAGGTGGCACAACACAACTTTTTCTTGGCTGTGGGGTTGGTGGGTCCCCTCGGCAGCATTGCTGGCTTGCCTGCCCTGGGCACCTGCAACCCACGCTACGCCACTGGTTTGGTATAAACTTTTTCCTCTGTCAGCTGAATTTGCAAAAATTAGAACATGCTGTAAGCTTAGGGGGAAAGGCCAATATGAGTCCCTGTTTCAAACGAGATGATTTTTATCCCAAGCCTGGGGGCCACAGTCATTTCTTGGTGAGTTTTCCGGGGCTGCATGGCAGTGATGGGTGAGGGCAGAAGGAAAGTGGGTGGGGCCAATTTGGTCTCCGTCCTTTCTAGGCCCCCTGGCAGGCATCCTCCAAGCAAAAGGCATGATCAGGGTTCAGGGTTCAAGGACGCATGTCTCAGCCAGGCAAAAACACTTGCAGTGAGGTTTCAGGGGCCGCTTTTTGGCCTGTGGGCTTCTGGGCTAGCATTACCCTTACCTCCCTTAGTTAAAAAGGTAAAGGTAAAGGGGCCCCTGGCCATCAGGTCCAGTCGTGTCCGACTCTGGGGTTGCGGCGCTCATCTCGCTCTATAGGCCGAGGGAGCCAGCGTTTGTCCGCAGACAGCTTCCGGGTCATGTGGCCAGCATGACAAAGCTGCTTCTGGCGAACCAGAGCAGCGCACGGAAACACCGTTTACCTTCCCGCCGGAGCGGTCCCTATTTATCTACTTCAGGGGTCCCCAAACTACGGCCCGGGGGCCGGATGCGGCCCAATTGGGCTCCCAATCCGGCCCGCGACGACCCCCGCCGCTCGCCGCCGCCGCCCGCTCTTACAGCGTGCAGCGCGGCGCCGCTCTTCCAGGTCGGAAAAAAGCGCCGAAAATCCTTTCTGCGCATGCGTATGGGCCTCTCCCGACCCAGAAGAGGTCATTTCTGGTGCACTTCCGGGTCGGGGGAGGCCCATACGCATGCGCACAAACGATTTCCGGCGCTTTTTTCCGACCTGGAAGCGCGCACGCCCGTTGGCCCGCACAGACGCGCACTCCCCCGTCCTCCGGCCCGCCGCGCGATCGGCGCAGTGGGAACCGGCCCAAAGCCCGGTAAGTCTGGGGACCCCTGATCTACTTGCACTTTGATGTGCTTTCGAACTGCTAGGTGGGCAGGAGCTGGGACCGAGCAACGGGAGGTCACCCCGTCGCAGGGATTCGAACCGCCGACCTTATGATCAGCAAGCCCTAGCGCACGCATCCCCAAACTTCGACCCTCCAGATGTTTTGGGCTACAGTTCCCATCATCCCTGACCACTGGTCCTCTTAGCTAGGGATCATGGGAGTTGTAGGCCAAAACATCTGGAGGGCCGCAGTTTGGGGGTGCCTGCCCTAGCGCATCTAATTTCTAGGGAAAGTGTTTCTTTAAAAGCTCTCAGCTCCCATTGGCTCATACTGGGCCATTTCTTTTACTACATTTTTATTAAATTTTACTTTTATTTGTATTCCAAGATTCTGCTCACTTCTTCGCGGGTCCCTCGGGGCCGAGTAGCAAACCTGTGGCTCTTATTTCATTTGTAAATGTGACAGAAAACAGGAAGGGGGCGGATTATTAAAGAGATAAAATAAAATTCTTTATGAATAATGCTAACAGAAAACCTCACATGGTTGCCCTGAGCCCCTTTGGGAGGAAAAGCTGGATATAGATTTAATACATGAGCTATTGTTCTTCAATGACCCTTATCTCCCTGCCTTCAGAATGCCGGCAGACCCGTTTCCGTGAGAGCAAGGGCAGCCATCCGTTTGGCTGGGGCTTACACTCTTGCATGGTCATCAGCCTGTTGTAGTTCTAGGAAGAATCATGGAACCATCGAATTGTCATGCTGGAAGGGGTCCCCAAGGGTCATCTAGTCCAACCCCCTGCAATGCAGGAATCTCAGCTAAAGCATCAATGACAGATGGCCATCCAACCTCTGCTTAAAAACCTCCAAGGAAGGAGAGTTCACAGCCACCCAAGGGGTTCACTGTTGAACAGCTCTGTCAGAAAGTTCTTCCTAATGTTCTTCCTTTCTTGTAACTTGAAGTCACAGGTTCGAGTCCTACCCTACAGAGCAGGAGGAAACAAGCTTGCTCCATCTTCCATGTGACAGCCCTCGAGACATCTGAAGGTCGCTATCTTCCCTGATTTGGGGTTGCTGATCATCCATTGCCTTCTGAGATTTGCACCTGGGAAGCATAGTTTGCAAAGGCTCCTGGGCGCTGCAGCAGTGGGCGGGGGAAACTTCTGTTCCCAGGATTCTTTGCAGGAAGGAGCACACTTTCAGTGTTAGGTGTGTGGATCTGCCGAGGGAAAGGGAATGTTGCTGAAGGGTCGGTGTGGAGTGAACAAGAACAGAAGAGGTTATCCAGGAGGGTTTGATGGAGAATGAGAATTGCTGTAATTAGATATCACTGTAATTAGAAACTACCTGTTTGGGAAGGTCACACTTCAGCCTTGATCTCGCAGTACTAATTGTCCCTAGTAATTGGTTTGGGGAGACGCTGCAAAGTCCCAAACACTGCCTTGGCAAAGTGAGCATATTAAAGTAGAAAACTTAATTAATCCTTAACGAGTTTCTATTTAGCCGTCAACTGTTAAAGGGAGATTTTCAACGCACTCTTGTTGATTGTAAATCAGGTTGGCAAACATTATCCATTCCAAGGTTTACAATCCGTTCTAGGCAACTTTGGGGGGGCGGGGGCAGAAGCAAGAGTGGGAGGGGCCACAAATGCAAATGTTTGCTTTCGGATGGTGGGCTGAACCCCTCTCTATCCAGGCAAGGGCCCAAGGACACAATGCCAGCCAGACCAATACCCTCAAGGAAGCTGTGAGGCAGGGGTGGTGGGGGCGTGGCCTGGGAAAGAGTGGGCGTGGCCTGGGAGGACTGGGTGTGGCTAGAGAAGGGGTGTGGCCTGAGGACCAAGTGGAGATGGAGTTTTGGAACTGATAAGACCAGGGATCAGCAAACCTTTTCAGCAGGGGGCCGGTCCACTGTCCCTCAGACCTTGTGGGGGGCCAAACTATATTTTGGAAGGGGGAAAATGAATGAATTCCTATGCCCCACAAATAACCCAGAGGTGCATTTTAAATAAAAGGACACATTTGACTCATGTAAAAATATGATGATTCCCGGAACGTCTGCGGGCCGTGGCCGGATTTAGACGGCAATTGGGCCGGATCCGGCCCCCCGGGCCTTAGTTTGCCTAGCCATGGATAAGACAAAAAGGGAAGCAGATCTCATTTTGCACCTGGTCCTTGAGTAGTGAAGTGGTTAGACTGAGACCTAGGAGACCAAGGTTCAAATCCATACCCTCCAATATTTCTCCATTGAAAATAGAGGTGTCTATTAATATTATTATTATTATTATTATTATTATTATTATTATTATTCCCTGCCCATCTGACTGGGTTGCCCCTGCCACTCTGGGCGGCTTCCAACATATATAAAAACATAATGAAAACAGCCCAGGTCCAAGGATCCCCAGGCAAGCACCTCCAGATGGTGGAGATGCCACCATCCTGGCACCCAGGAATCTTCACTTGGTCGCCAGAGGCCGATAGCCAGGTGCAAAATGTGCCTAGAGCTTGGCTAATTTTGACGACTGAGCCAGACCAATGGCCCATCTGGCTCACAGCGTTAGAAACTCAGATATATGAGCTAATCGCCGAATGGAACCTTCAACCTGGGTTATGGTTGCCACAGCAGGCTCCTTTGGCCTGATACAGCAGCCTCTTCTGAAGTCCTTTACCGGAGGAAATCATCGTCCGACGGCTCATGGGCAAGTACAAAACTAAAAAACCACAGCAGAGCTGCCAAGAACCTAGAATGTTGATGCCACCTAGACCCCAAGGCTCTGCAATTCAGAACCCCAAGGAGACATTTCAGAAGCTCTCCGCACTGAAAAAAAAGACACCGGTTTTATCCTTTCTGGGCTTGGGGTTTTTTTGTTTGTTTTAAGAAATGCATTCCAAGGCTCTTGTTCGAACCTCTCTGAGAGTTCCATCTTCCCTGGGAACTGTGATCTCCTTAAGACTTTCTGCAAGCACTCTCTTGAAAACATCTCTCCCCCCCCCTCCCCCAGCTCCCTGAAATGAAGTCTGGGGCTTAGATTTTTGAATTCCGGTCACACGCACATCGATGCATGACTGAGGGAAAGCGGCGGAGAGTGATAATAACAGGAGGGCTTAGCTCTGGTTACTAAAAAGAGAGCTCTCGAAACGGTCTGGGCTTCCACAACTCCCTTTCAATACCTATATACACCAAAAGGCTTTTTCGCTGCCAGGATTAATGCCACGACAATAGAGATCTCTGGAATCCGTAATGGAGCCAGGGCGGGCGGGGAGCCGGTGCCCCCCACAATCCTGCCGCATTAACCCCCCTGAATCTGCCGAAGAGATTTGGCTGGCTGGCTGTGGGCATGCAGGCTGCAATATCCCGGGTGAGTGGGTGGGTGGGTGGGTGACGGATGTTTGGCGCATTGGCACAGCCCATTGCTCGGTGCCAGCGCTGCCGCTGGGCGCCACCTGTTGTCACACGCCCAGTGCGCATAGGTAGGGATGTGGGTGCTGGTGGTGGAGGAGGGAGGGGGTATGTGTGGGTGTGGGCGTTTTTCAATTGCAAAAAGTCCTAGGTTTTTTTGGGGGGTGTTAACCCCTGTGCAACTGTCTTTTCTGAGGCTCAGCACTCAGTTTTCACGCACAAGGTCCCGGGATCATCGCTTGGCATGCCCAAGATTGGGGGCAGGAGAACGAGGCCTCTTTTGACCTAAGAGGACCCCCGCAGCTGAGTCAGGTCGAAGGGGACCCAGCGTCCTGTCCGCCCAGCAGTTGCCCCAAATTAGAAACCCCACAAACACGATCTGAGGGCGATAGCCTTCTCCAGTTCTGGTTCTCCTGCGTTCTAAGCTAGACTGCCTCTCTCCATGGAGGCTCCATTCAGGAATCAGATAAGAAGAGGAGAAGCGTCTGGCTGCTCAATCGATAACGCCAAAGAGGGTTCCTCCAAACCAGGGCTGTAGCTGGGGGGGGGGACCAGGGTTTTTTTTTTTTTGCCCCAGGTGCAGCATCCAGAGGGGTGCCATTGAGGCTCCCTGCCTGGGTGGGTGTGTATGCAACTTTGAGTAGCGGGTGCCAAACTGGATCTTTGACCCGGGTGAAATAAAGCCTACTTTTGCCCCTGATCTAAGTCCGGCACCCTGTTTTCTTGTTGGACAACTGGATGCCCATCCAAACAGGACCTGAGTGCAACAGAAAACTCTCCCCAACAGCTGGAACTCAGATTCTAAGGCAGCCATCAGGACTAGTAGCTAGCGACAGACCCCTCCCCTCCATCCACGGATTTGTCTCATGCCAGACGAATGGATTTTAAAGCTAATGGACTCTGTGGAGCTGGCAAATTGAACAGCAAAAATAAGAAATCAGCATGACAGACTGTTCATGGAGGGATGGAAGCCCTTTTTGGAATATCTGAAAAAAATATCATAATCAGTTGGATTTGCGAGCAGGATTTGAAATATGAGCAGCGGTAGAAGATTGATAATATCTGAAAGGCAATATGTCTTAGAATGAAGTATGCAAATGGGATGGGATTAAGAACAGCATGGAGGAGGGAAATGTGGGAAGTCAAGTCTTAAAGAGAAATGCATAACAAATTTGGAACCTGGAATTTATAGGTAAAGATTTTAAAATGTAATAAAAATTGGGCAAAAAACCCCAAGAATTTGTCTCTTTTGAAAGTCGGGCAGGCCAAAGGGGGCCCATCTAATCCAGCGTGCTGCTCTCACAATGGCTGACTGGATGCCCCCCAAAAGAAGCCTCGCAGCGGGAATGGAGGACAACAGGAGCAACTCTGCCCACTTGCCGCTTGGACAAGTACTCGTTCACCAGCCTGTCCTACCCTGCAGGGTTGTTGTGTGGGCAAAAGCAGAGATTGTCAGAAGGAAGACCGGACCAAGGAATATTATTTATGGTATATGATAGCTGTCTTCAAATATCTCAAGGGCTGTAACATGGAAGAGGGAGCAAGCTGGTTTTCTCCTGCTCTGGAGGGTAGGACTCGAACCCATGCCTTCAGGTTGCAAGAAAGGAGATTAGATTCTGACTAAACATTTGGAAAAACTTTCTGACAGCAAGAGCTGTTCAACAGTGGGAGGCTGTGGACTCTCCCTCCTTGGAGGCTTTTAAGCAGAGGTTGGGTGGCCCTCTGTCATGGATGCTTTAGCTGAGTTTCCTGCATCGCAGCGGGTTGGACTGGATGACCCTTGGGGGTCCCTTCCTACTCTATAATTCTTTGATTCTATGATTCATTTAAAAAAGAAAAAAGGAACCAGGCCAGTCCTAGGTTATTCCGGGAGGTGAAGTCAATGATTCAATGTACAGTACTTGCAGGAATCTGGCTCAGAAAAGAGCAAGGGGCAGCAGCGACTGACATTGAATCGCACACTGTGCAAAAAAACAGTCGTGTGTTTTGATGTGAGGAAATCTGAGTTGCCCGGCTTTTTCAAAGTGCTACAAGGAAATTGTAAAATTAGCAAGAGAGGTGGCTTCTCTCTCTCTCTCTCTCTCTCTCTCTCTCTCTCTCTCTCTCTCTCTCTCTCTCTCTCTCTCTGTGCCCCTCTCTCTCATTACTGATAAAGCTAAACGGAGTCAGGCTATTCAAGGTTCTCAATTGGGGCTTATGACTTTTAGCCATGCACAGCACGCAAGGGCGTACCCACCATGCGGCAAGTTAGGGCAGCTGCCCTACTCTAGAAGCAGGGCTGGTGGGCATAGGCGGAGCACAGCCCGGCGGAGCGCGAGTTCGCCATTCCCGCCGCACCGCGCCGCACCCTCCCTCCAGCTCCCCAGCGCGCCCTCAGGCAAGGCCAAGCGCGGCGGGGAATCAGGGAGCGCGGCGCGGTGGGCGGGAACGCCGAACTCGCGCTCCGCTGGGCTCCGCCTCCGCCCACCAGCCCTGCTGCTAGGGAGGGGCACAGCCCGGCGGAGCGCGAGTTCGCCGTTCCCGCCCACTTTGTGGCCCCTCCCCTTCCGTGCCTTGGCCCCTCCCCTTGCCCCCCCCTAGTTTTGATCCTGGGTACGCCCATGACAGCACGTTCCCAGAGCTGTTACGTACAATGCTCCAACAAGGAGAACAGCATCAACCGAAAACAAGAGCGCAAGGGAGGGAAACCCACCATTCTGCATCACAAAAAACCCCAGAGTTTCGCAGCCCTGCATACAAACGGGAGCATCTGAAATGCATCCACAAAACCGTCTCATTCTGCGGAATACGGCACAAATTTCTTTGCAAGGAGGTCTTGCAAGGAGGTCTTGCACACTTTCCCATCTCACACGGCTCTCACCTATCCCCTTCGCTGCCCTGAGATCTAGAAACTTGCAGATCCTCTCATTGTCCCTATTGTCGAGGGACAGTTCTGGATTTACAGAAGTCATCCCAGTTTCTGATTTGATCTCAGAATGTCCCACTTTTCCTTAGAGCGCCCCTATTTTCATCAGAATTATTGAAGGTTTGGAGTTATGCGACCCCAAAAAACAAGGAGATAAGTAGGGCGTTTCTGAGCTTTTTCAAAGTAAAATCGCCAAAAACAGCACTGCCGACACGGGTTGCCATATGTTTGGACATTTTGCTAATTTTTGCCCGGACACTGCTTCTGGCAGCAGTATTCTGAGTATGTCCAGGAAATTCTGGACGTATGGCAACCCTACCGTAAGGAACTGGACAACCTTTAGAAGGTAAAGGTAAAGGCCATTAGGTCCAGTCGTGACCGACTCTGGGGTTGCACGCTCATCTCACATTATTGGCCGAGGGAGCCGGCGTATAACTTCCAGGTCATGTGGCCAGCATGACAAAGCTGCTTCTGGCAAACCAGAGCAGCACATGGAAACGCCGTTTACCTTCCTGCTGGAGCGGTTCCTATTTATCTACTTGCATTTTGACGTGCTTTCGAACTGCTAGGTTGGCAGGAGCTGGGACCAAGCAACGGGAGCTCACCCCGTCACAGGGATTCGAACCGCCAACCTTCTGATCAGCAAGCCCTAGGCTCGGTGGTTTAACCACAGCGCCACCTGGGTCCTTTAGAAGACACTTAAAGGCAGCCCTGTAGAGGGAAGTTTTTTAATGTTTAATGTTTTGTTTTTATATATGTTGGAAGCTGCCCAGAGTGGCTGGGGCAACCCAGCAAGATGGGCTGGGTATTATTATTATTATTATTATTATTATTATTATTATTATTATTATCATCATCATCATTATTGAATAATGTGTCCCTTTTTTCATCAGAACGATGTTGGAGGGTGTGGACCTGAAGCTGAGAAAGCAGGGCCGGTGGAGTGTCTTGGCGAGGAATCCCCCCGGTTTATATCTCACTTTGGCAATTCACATTGGTTGTTTCTAACCCTGGTGACTCTGCTTTGCCTCAACGGTTGGAGAAAGTGATGCTTCTGAATCCCAGTTGGTGGAACCACAGGAGGGGAGAGCTGCTCTTGTGCTCGGATTCTGCTTGCAAGTTTCCCACAGGCATCTGCTTGGCCACTGTGAGAACAGGAGGCTGGGCTAGACGGGCCACTGGCCTGACCTAACAGGACTTTTCTGTTCTTAACTCACCAGACAAGCTTCAGACCCCATTGTCATCTGAAATATGGGAATTGTAACATTAGCCTACCTTGCAGGCCTGTTGTAACAGTCAAC
This sequence comes from Zootoca vivipara, assembly GCF_965207765.1. Lineage (NCBI taxonomy): Eukaryota > Metazoa > Chordata > Lepidosauria > Squamata > Lacertidae > Zootoca > Zootoca vivipara. Next base: position 85,411,301 of record NC_142589.1, on the reverse strand, counting down.
TAGTACACGGAACATTGGAAGTCTTATCATATATATATTATTAATGCAGTCAAGCTATTTATGGCACTCAGAATCTGTTTCCAGGTTCCCCCTCTCTGCACAGTGGAATCATAGAATTGTAGAGTTGGAAGGGACCCCGAGGGTCACCCAGTCCAACCCCCTGTAATGCAGGAATCTCAACTAAAGATTGAGATCCAGTATACCTGAAGGAGCATCTCCTCCCCCATCATTCTGCCCGGACACTGAGGTCCAGCGCTGAGGGCCTTCTGGCGGTTCCCTCGCTACGAGAAGCTAAGTTACAGGGAACCAGGCAGAGGGCCTTCTCGGTAGTGGCACCCACCCTGTGGAATGCCCTCCCACCAGAGGTCAAAGAGAACAACAATTACCAGACCTTTAGAAGGCATCTTAAGGCAGCCCTGTTTAGGGAAGCTTTTAATGTGTGATGGATTTCTGTATTTTAATGTTTTGTTGGAAGCCGCCCTGAGTGGCTGGGGGAACCCGGCCAGATGGGCGGGGTATAAATAAATTATTATCATTATTATTATTATTATTAAAGCACCCATGGCAGAGGGCGATCCAACCACTGCTTAAAAATCTCTAAGGAAGGAGAGTCCACCTTCTCCCGAGGGAGTCTTTCCACTGTCAAACAGCTGTTTGTGTCAGAAAGTTATTCCTGAGGTTTAGCTGGAATCTTAAAGCCATGGTTTCGAGTCCTACCCTCCAGAGCAAGAGAAAACAAGCTTGCTCCCTCTTCCCTGTGACAGCCCTCGCTTGAGATATTTGAAGATGGCTATCATATCTCTTCTCAGTCTTCTCTTTTGTAGGCTAAACAGGATTAATATCCAGTGGATATTAATTATTATGAATATGTTATATTTTCCTTGGGTTGGTGGGGAAGTGTCTAGCACCAATCAGCCCAGTGGCTGTGACCTCACAAATGTCAGCTGTCCGGTTTCTGTGAGGGAAGGGGCAGGCGTCAGTTTGGCTGGGATTAAAACCTCCACAGAGAGCCACACAAAGGAGGACCGGATTTGTGGGTGCGGCCGAACAGAGATATTTGTATGTTTTTATATGTGCTGTAAGCCACCCAGAGTGGCTCGGAAAACCCAGCCAGATTGGCGGGGTATAAATATCATCATCATCGCCACCATCATCTGGTAGGGAGGCTAAGGGAGTCCACTGGCAAGGAGGCTGAAAGATTCAGTAAGGAGAGAGAAAAGACAACGGAGACAGAGAACTGAGATGGGGAAGGCCTGGTGGGGAGGTGGTGCTTTCACACACAGCTCCTGGACTCATAACAGTGTTTTAATATTTCGCCACCTTGCCCAAATCCCCTAGTGGTCCGTGAAGGGCTTCCGTGACAGCGAAGGGTAACGCAGGTTGAAAACACAATTACCTCCGTAAGCGAATTGATCTCCAAATAAAACAGGAGAGGAGGGAAGTGAATGGGGGCAGCATTCATCAATAGGCTGCTGAAAAGGAGGAGAACAGCGAGAGCGTTTCATCCCTGGTCATTTGACCAGCTGGCCTTCTCCAGGGTCCCATTTAATGCACAGCCCTCCCCAATTCATACGCCCCCCTGTGCCTGGAATTCAGAGATAGACTGTGGCTGAACAAGGAGGTTCTACTTAGCTGTCACGGCTGATTACCATTTGCAGACTGTTTAAAATCCTGAGTTTGGGTCTTGACCTGTTTATTGTGGGATTTGCTTTCCCTCTGTGTAAGACACAAAGGTGTGGGTAAATCAGGGAAGGGGGCGGGATGTGCGTCTGCTCAAGGGGTTGTCGGACTCCAACTCCCATCAGCCTTAGCTGCCAGTCGGGATGATGGGAAACGAAGTGCAACATTATCCGGAGGTCACAGGCCCGTCCACCGAAAAGAGGCATTCCCTGCCCCAGGCAAGAAATGGAAGGGTGCCTCTCCCCCCCCCCTTTTTTTTAGAATTGTAATTAATTTTTTTAATTAGAATTAAAAATTAATTACAATGGCTACATACAAATTCAATAAAAAAGAAAACAGCACAAAGCAATACATGGTGCAACAAATGCTTCTGTTTTAGTAGGGCTGCTACATTACCGGGATTTCAAAGGTGGAATTGACCTCCAGGGGGAATGAATTTATCCTGGATCTTAGGAAAATAGTGGGTTTTTTTGGTATTTTTGTTTAAAAAACAAAAGCCCAACAACTTTGGGGTTTGTTTAAAAAAGCTCAACAATTTTGGAGTCTTCCTAAAAAAGAGCATTTTAGTAGATGCATTTACTAATTTTAGAAGATGCCTTTCCTTGCAAGAGAGAGGAATGCTGCTTCCTAGATTAATGCGCATATATCTCAATTTACCAGTCTTTTGACCAGGTTTTTTTTTTTGTATATCACATGAGTTTTAAAAGTATCCTTGTGAATTTTATAAATTTTATGACTCTAAATATGAACAGGAGGCTTTTAATAAGAACACAGTTGGGGGGGGGTGCCCACGGCATTCTGCATATGTTCAGAGCAGCTCTTTCCACTTTTTGCAACCTGGAGCCTGAACAAAATCTATGCTGAACCCAGCAACTTGCTTCCATCAGTGGGCAGCCAAAGTGATAGCGAACACTTTTCCCTCTTCTGTTGATCTCAACATCTGTTGTTCCAGAGGTAGACTGTTTCTGAACCTGGAGACAGTGACTCCATTCTGCTGTTCTACCAAACACGGGAGTAACCAGGGGGGGGGGCAACCAACAAAAACCTGGCTACGCCCATGGTACCTAAGGTAATGCCCCTCTACTGACCTCTAATTACTGTAGTGGATTCGGATAATTGCATCAGAACTATCTTTTTAGCGGTTTTGGGTGCACATGTCCTGTGTCGGCATCACCAACCCTGCCTTCCTCTTCACTCTGTGTATGCTCAGAGATTCTTTTCCTTTTCATCTGACACTCCCCCCGCGTTTCTTAAAAAAGTCTGGTGGGCCCCAGCCCAGCCCAGCCCAAGTCTTCTCCCACCTCTGTGCTTTCTAGCACCTTCTCCGAACTTTGCACGTGCCCATAGACACACACACACGCGCAGTCTGCTTTCCAACGGAGCTGGAGCCGAGCTCGCCCTCAACCTCGCCTCCTTTTACGATCTTTCTCAGCAGCTTCTATTCCGATCCCCTGTCCCCTGCACTCTGCACATGCTCTGTGTGACCATTCCCTTCGCATCTCCTCTCCTCTTCCTCGCTTTGCCTCATTCCTTCACCCCTTTCCCCTCTCCGCACTCTGCACATACCCAGAGCCCACCGAGCTCACGTCCCTCCTTCCCCCTGCACTCTGCACATGCTCGGCCTGCCGCATTCCCTCCCCACAGCGCCACCGGGGCTCCTCCCTCGCCGCCTCGCCTCTCTTGCTCTCCCGCGCTCTGTGTATGCCCAGAGAGTGTGAGACTCCTTCCTCGCCTCGCGCCGTCTGCATCTCCTTGGACGAAACGCAACCTCTCACCTCACCTAGATGACCCTTCCAACTCTGCAATTCTAGGTTTCTGCGATTCTTCCTCGCCCGCGCTCTGTGCATGCCCAGAGGCAGGCTCTTCCTTCTCTCTGCTTCCTCGCCTCGCGCCGTCTGCATTTCCTTCGCCGAAACGCAGATGCAGCCTATATATGTGTGCTTATTATGTGCGCGTTTTCCGCCTGTGCCAACCAGCGCTTCTCCTCTCCAACAGGCTGACGGGGGTGCCATCATCTCCCAAATATCATCTTCATCCCCAGGTTGGCAGGGTCGCCCTCTGCCGCCCCTAGCGGCGCTCTCCCGCCAGAGCAGCCTCCAGCTCCGCCTGGAGAGCGAGCGAGCAGCAGCCAGAGCGCGAGAGCCGAGGCGCAGCGGCGGCAGCGGCGTTTGGATAGGGCGGGGGGGACCTCACTTTCCCTCTGCTCCTGCTCTTTCCCTCTGCTCCTGCTCTGCCCCACTTCAGCGGCCCCTGATGGGCGGGCGCTGGGAGACCCCCTCCCGACTGCCTCCTTAGGGGACCCCCCACCCAGCCCGGGTGGGGGGGCGGGCGCAGGGGTTGCGCGCCCCTGCGCCTTGCGCGCCCTGCCCTATGGAGAGGCGCCGAGCACTTTGCTGCTGGTGGTGCCTGTCGCTCCTGCTGGCGGGGCAGCCGGCGGCCCGGGGGCACCCGCAGCCGTGCCACATCCTGGCACGGATCGGGCACACTGTGCGCCTGGGCGCCCTGCTTCCCCGCGCGGGGGAAGCCGAAAGCCGGGCGCGCAACGCCCTAGCCCGCGCCAGCCGCACAGCAACCTCCGCGCTGCCCTACAACCTCAGCCTCGAGGTGGTCCCCGGGGCGCCCCGTCAGAGGGACCCGGCCTCGCTGGCCCGCTGGCTGTGCCAGGCGCTGGTGGTGCGCGGAGTGGCCGCCGTGCTCGCCTTCCCCGCGTCCCGCAGGGAGCTGCTCCAGTTGGACTTCGCCGCCGCCTTCCTCGAGATCCCCTTCGTCAGCATTCGGGAAGAGGAGGAGGAGGAGGAGGAAGGGGAAGGAGGAGGGAGACAAAGTGCGAAGACCCCCATGCCCTTCAGGAGCCGGGTAAGGAGAAAAATACCCTCTCTTTTTTTATTTAAAAAAACCCTCTCCTGATGGAGAGCCTCCTAGGGCAAGAGCAGTCTACCAGCCAACGAGCAAGATTGACTTAGGCAGGGCTTTTTTCCAGCTGGAACTCACCAGAAACCTCTCATGTGGGCGCCATGAGCGTAGCAAGGATTTATGTTGTGGGGACAGGTTTTGTAGGCAGAACCGAGCTTTGTGAAACAATTGGTCAGTTAGTTAAGTATTTGTATTTATTTACTTGATTTAGGGGGATGCAGCTGCCCCCTGCCAACCTTGGCTATGCCTCCATTGCCATTATAAGAGAACAAGGGAGGTGTTCATGGTGAGTTCTGGCGCCTCTTTCTCTATAAAAATAGCACTGGATTTAGGGATCATGGAATTGAAGAGCTGGAAAGGGTCCCAGGGTCATCTAGTCCAACCCCCTGCAGTGCAGGAATCCTGCCCACAGATATCCTGGGCTCACATAACTGACCTTCTGGTTAGGTTCCTTGAGTGGTGGACCTGGAAGGGACTTTGTGGGTCATGCGGTGCAGTGACCACCCTGCTGTGCAGAAATCGCAGCTTTGATTAGTTACGTGGTTGAACCTCCACATTCAAGGGCAGTCTACCTTGGAGAGGCCTCAGGGACAGGTAGCTAAATGTGGCTATTATTGCCCTTCAGGTGGAAGGCATCCCTCCCTGTCAGAGAGCCTGCTCACAGGATTCTGCTCACAGAATGATAGAATTGTAGAGTTGGAAGGAATCTCAAGGGCTGCCCCTTGCAGCTTTGAATGGTTGGTGTCTAGGAACATCCACAATCAGGAGCACTCTATCTTGGAGTCACCCAGGCAGCGCACAGGCTAAATGTGACTATTAATTTAAAATAAAAAAATTCCTTCAGTAGCACCTTAAAGACCAACTAAGTTTTTATTTTGGTATGAGCTTTCGTGTGCATGCACACTTCTTCAGATACAGTGAAATATGAAATATTTAAAATACTTCTCCGCCGCCTCCCATCATAAGCAAAGGCCACAGCAGGTTACAGCTACATTACGAAAGGTAATAATGTAATATGATCTATTATTTTTTATTGTCCTGAAATACTTGTTATTCTTATTACTTGCATGACTCATTAATACTGCTGTGATTGTGGCCGTCGTACCATTTCATAATGCAGTATTGTGTTCTTTTCTCATAATGCAAGAGTTATTATTACAGTATTTACATAGCTTATAATACAACTGTACTGTATTAATTGTATGTAAGGCTACACACAGGATCATAGAACTGTAGAATTCAAAGGGACCCCCATGGGTCATCTAGTCCAACCCTCTGCAATGCAGGATTCATGTCCACTCAGAATTAAGTCCCACTTGTAGCCATGGGGCTTACTCCTGAATAAGCAGGTAAAGGATTGCAGCCCAAGTGGCTGTTAATTTACATGTCTGGGGTCAATCTTACGTGAGGGTCCTGGACGGAGGGGGAGAATTGGCAAGGAATGTCTGCAGCTATTAGTTATGATTAATAATACTTTTATTATTTCGATCCATGAGCTTCCATGTTTGGGAGAAGTCTACCTCTGAGGACCAGAGGCTGGCAAAAGGCAGCAGAGCAGAGTTGTGAGTACACCTGGCGAACCTCCATTGCAGGGGCAGTCTACCTCGGTTGGAGCGAAAGGACCTCCTCTATCAGCAATGTTGCCAGCAGCCTTTTCGGTCCTTCCCCTCGAGAGGTTGGCTGCATCTGAAGCTGGAAGTTCGAGAGAAATTGGTCAATCGCAAATGCCCATTTTGCACCCCTGCTAAGAGGAGGTTGTGGGTGGATAATAAGTGGTCAAGGATAATAAGCGATGGGTATTCCTTTCCCTGGTTGGCTGGACTAGATGGAGACCTCTCTTGGTATTTCTTCTTGAAGTGAATGGAAATATATAATGATGATGATGTACCCAAGGATCATCCAGTCCAGTCCTCTGCAATGCAGTAATAAAAATTAATAAATAGCAACAAACCCTGCCCTTAAAAAACACACCCTGAACCTTATTAGACTTTGCATTGCAGGGGGTTGGACTGGATGACCTTTGGGGGTACCTTCCAACACTATAACGAAACTGAGCCTCTCCATATAGACATAGTCTACCTTTGAGCACCAGCCACCGGGGACTAGGAAGGCAGCATCGCCTTTATTCCATATTGGGGTCCTTTCTGAGGACATGGATCTGTCTCCTGTTTGGAAGCAGACTTTTGGTCCTTTTGCCCCAATCCCAGCGAGGCCACACACACCCCGCCGCCCCACCCCCCACCCCGTTCTTATTTTTGAGGGATTGATCAGCAAAGCCTCTGCATCCAGGGGTAGTCTACCCCCTGATGCTGCGGACAAAGAATTAGTGGACATCCATTTTGCATCCCACTGTTAGAGACAGGAAACTGGGGTGGGTGAAACCCTTCCCCTCCCCAGCCTGATTTTCCTTTCTCACACCTGTTCAGCTTGAACCCAATGTTGGCCCTACTCAGAGTAGACATACTGAAATGAAAGGCACTGCTTACTCGAGATGATTAATCCCAGTAAGTGAGGCACAACCCAACAGGGTGGGTTTTTAATGGTGGGTTTTACTTTTAATGCTGTGATTGATGCAAGAGGCGTCCGATCGCCCCGCTCTGGAATAAACAGACGCAGCAGCTGAGCAGTTGTTCAATAAAAAAGAAAGAACCAAGCCTGTTGATGGGATGTCATGCTCAAAGAGGCTCTGGGCCCCAGGAGCTGTTTGTGGCTCATAAATCAATGGGAAGATAGGAAAGCAGAGGGGGTGCGTGTGGGTGTAATCCTGCTACAGTCCTCTGCCAATTCATGCTGGGAGTCAGTAATCCTCCCATTAAGCTGGTCTGTACTACAGCTATAGATACAGATACCGGAAGATTCACTGGATAGCTCAGCTGGTTACAGCACGGTGCTGAGAACGCCAAGGTTGCAGGTTCGATCCCCGTACGGGGAGGCTGCATTGCAGCGGGTTGGACTAGATGACCCTCAGGGCCCCTTCCGACTCCGCGAGTCTGTGATTCTATATAGATATCCCTCCTCTGCACACATGAGCCCCTGCTGCTGCATTCCGGTGGCCCAAAGCCACCAGGAACCCCATCTGTGCCAGGATCCGGTAGCTCTTGGCCGTTCTGCTTTTAATTTTGTTTCTTAACGGGAAGGGATTTGGTAGCTCTCGGCCTGGGAAGTTGATTTATATCAGAGGAGACGGTCTAGCTCAGGGCAGAGACTCTCTGTGGGTCTCTGGCTGGGAGGGGGTGGGTCTCTCTCTGGAGACGCCTCAAACCTGGGACTTTGTGTGTGTATGTGTGCAAAGCAGGGGACCTCGCTGCTGAGCTGTGGGGCCTTTGCCCCCTAAAATGAAAAGATGTTGGTCCTCAAGATTCTGGTTTGAACAGGGTTACCAGAAGCTCAGATCCTTGGCCCTTCAAAATTAGTGTTACCTGCACTAACTGGCAGTGTTTCAGGAAAAGAGAGGCGTTCCCAACTGAGCATGGAACCCAGGACTCTCCAGGTGCAAGGTGGTGGCCCCTCTCTGTATGTGAACAATGCCTTTCTTCCAAGGAGGCAACATTCAGAGCCTTGTTATCACAACCACCCTGAGAGATAGCTGAGGTAAAGAGAAAATAACTGCCCCCCCTCTGCCAACCAAGGTCGCCCAGTGAGCTTTGTTGACAGAAGGCAATTTGAACCCAGCACACTCTGCTTCTTCTTCCTCCACCACGCTAGCCATTGCACCACACCACCCCTGAGAGCTGAGAAGCGGCAGCTTTGCTACCGCATAGCTCAGTCTGTAGAGCATGAGGCTCTTAATCTCAGGGCTGTGGGTTCGAGTCCCACATTGGGTGAATGTTTCCTGCGTTGCAGGGGGTTGGACTTGATGACCCTTGGGGGTCCCATCCGCCTCTACAATTCTGCAGTTCTGTGTTCTTAATACCCTGGGTCAAAACAGAACCCCCCTCCCTCTGGCAAGCAGGCCTAGTGCAAAGACTCTGTCCCTTGTTTTCCCAGTAGATGACAGCAAGGAAATCGTTCAGTGTTTTGTTTTGTTTTTGCAAAACTCAGAGGGAGCCCCCCCCCCAAAAAAAACTCTCCTTCAATGCATGGGGAGTGCAATTGCAGCGGGGATAGGGGAAGAAATTGCTAATCAATATGTGCTGGGGCACCAGGACCTTGTCACAGCAGCACCCGTCTAATGCAGCTTCTAGGGACAGCAGCACCCAAACACCTTATGGATTTGGGGACCAAAAGATAGCCAAATCCGGTGTAAAGACTGGGGTGGAATCTGGTTCCAGCTTTAGAAGGGGTTGGTTGTTTTGTGACACCAAACACAAGCTCAGGTCTCCTTCTCCCTCTCAGCTGCTGTTTGGAAAAATCCAGGAATTATTCCAAGATGATAAATAGTAATATCCTCCCGGGGTCGTGCCAAGATCTGGGGGCAAAGAGAGGGATTTGATTTGATTTGATTCTTTCTTTCTTTTCTGTTTGTTTCCCCTCCTTTCAATTGCGCCGTCTTGTCGCCAGGACATTAGTGATCTCAGAGAATTCCTTCCTCGTCGCTGGTTTCCTTTGGTCCAATTCCCCGCAGCCAATATAGGCAATCTGTATTTTGCTCACAGGTTCTCAATGGGGGAAGGAGGGAGAAAAAAAACACCAATTCCCTCTCCGCGCAGAGGCAAAAGGCTCAATTTTAAACGGGCTTCCAAATAAACCTGAAAAAGAAAAGCACAGCCTCTTTCAAACATCACATTTTCAGACCTGTGAGGTGCATGTTTCCCGGGGGGCTGGATGCAGAGAGGTGCAATCTTGTGGCATTTAAGATCACAAGAAGTCCAGCTTCCTATCTCCACAGCAGCCAGTCAGAAGCCTCAAGGGGAAGCCCACAAGCATAATAATAACAATAACAATAATTTTATTATTTATACTCCACCCATCTGGCTGGATTGTCCCAGCCACTCTAGGCAACTTCCGACACATAATACCAAAGATTAAAACATCCCCATACAGGGCCTCCTTCAGATGTCTACTAAAAGTCATGTGTTTATCTCCTTGACATCTGATGGGAGGGCATCCCACAGGGCGGGCGCCACCACCGAGAAGGCCCTCTGCCTGGTTCCCTGTATCCTCACTTTTCGCAGTGAGGGACCTGCCAGAAGGCCCTTGGAGCTGGACCTCCATGTTTGGGCTGGACGATGGGGGTGGAAATGCTCCTTCAGGTATCCTGGGCCGAGGCCATTGAGGGCTTTCAAGGTCAGCACCAACACTGACCTTGGAAACGTACTGGGAGCCAATGTAGATCTTGCAGGACTGGTGTTATATGGTCCCAGTCACCAGCCTGGCTGCCGCATTCTGGATTAGTTGTCATTTCGGAGTCACCTTCCAAGGTAGCCCCACGGAGAGCGTCCCCTTCTCCTAGCGCCCTCAATCTTTCCCAACATCAGGGTCTTTTCCAGGGAGTCTTCTCTTCTCATGAGGTGGCCAAAGTATTGGAGACTCAGCTTCAGGATCTGTCCTTCCAGTGAGCACTCAGGGCTGATTTCCTTCAGAATGGAGAGGTTTGATCTTCTTGCAGTCCATGGGACTCTCAAGAGTCTCCTCCAGCACCAGAATTCAAAAGCACCCATTCTTCGGCGATCGGCCTTCTTTATGGTCCAGCTCTCACTTCCATACATCACTACTGGGAAAACCAGACCTTTGTTGGCAAGGTGATGCCTCTGCTTTTTAAGATGCTGTCTAGGTTTGTCCTTGCTTTTCTCCCAAGAAGCAGGCGTCTTATAATTTTGTGACTGCTGTCACCATCTGCAGTAATCAAGGAGCCCAAGAAAGTAAAATCTCTCACTGCCTCCATTTCTTCCCCTTCTATTTGCCAGGAGGTGATGGGACCAGCGTCCATGATCTTGGTTTTTTTGATGTTGAGCTTCAGACCATATTTTGCGCTCTCCTCTTTCACCCTCAATAAAAGGTTCTTTAATTCCTCCTCAACTTTCTGCCATCAAGGTTGTGTCTACATGTCTACGGTATATGAATTTCTGAAGTTTTCCCAGGGAGCCAGTACATAGATACATTTATCAGTGAATTGTGACATTTGGTATTGAGCAGCAGAGGCCCTTTGAATAGATAGGAAGGACCTGTGATGAAGTGTTTTGTGGGGACAAATCACAAAAGTCACAAAAGTGATTGTGCTGATTTTGGTAGTGGGGCTGTATGTGTATGATATCTGCTGGAGGGGCAACCCCACCCCCCCAACCTATACATAAATTCCCGCAACAAGCGCATTGCAGTAGTCCAAGTGGGAGATAACCAGGGCATGGACCACTCTGGCAAGACAGGGATCAGGCAGGGAGGGTCTCAGATGGAGCTGGCAGACAGCTGCCCTGGATGAAGAATTGACCTGCGCCTCCATGGGCAGCGGTGAATCCAAAATGACCCCCCAGGCTGCACACCGGGTCCTTCAGGGGCACAGTTACCCCACCCAGGACCAGGGAGTCCCCCACTCCCTGTCCTCCAGAAACAGAACTTCTGCCTTGTTGGGATTCAACCTCAATCCGTTAGCTGCCATCCATGTGAGAGCAATAGTCTTCTCCCACACTTGTTTAGCACTGTTCTAAGGTAGACTGGCTCTGTTCATGCAAGCTCCATTGAGGAATCATAAGAAACCATGGGTGTAGACAGGGGGGGGCAGGAGGGGGCAGCTGCCCCCCCCTAGAAGCAAAAAATTATTGTATTTTACAGACCATAACCAATACTTTGCCCCTCCAAAAACTGAAGTGGAAAGGGCTTTGCTTTAGCAAGAGCAGCTCTCCACTTGCTGGGGGCGGGAACACAGCTGTAACAAAAACACATCAAATAAATAAAGCAAAGTGGCTACCAGTACTTAAGGTCCACCCTATTCACCCTATTGTTATTCAGTGGGAGTTGTTAATGGGCATTCAGGGATCGCATTAACAGTTCTATTGGCGATTTAATGAGGGTGCAGAGGATTCAATTTGACTAAGGTGGCCCTGCAAGGCTAAAAGGAAGTGAATAAGAAGGGGGGGGGTGTAGCTTTGATAGACACAGTGATGTTTATAAAAAGCATTGGTGTTCCAGTCTGCCCCTCCTCCTGCATCTGTATACTGTAAATCAGGGGTGGCCACCTCCCAAGAGACTCGGATCTACTCACAGAGTTAAAAACTGGGAGTGATCTACCCGCTTTTGGGGGGTTCAGGTCAAAGCTGTTGAGTTTTTTTAAGGAAGGGAAGCCCTGTTTTGGGGGGTTTAGGTCAAACTTGTTGAGCTTCTTTTAGGAGGGAGGGAGGCCCATTTTTGTTTAGGGCTTCAGGTCATAGTTCAGCTTTTTTTAGGGAGGAGGAAAAATTTGGGGTGAGCTTTTTTTAGGGGTGCCAGTGATCTAGCAGTGATCTACCACAGACATCCAGTGATCTACTGGTAGATCACAATCTACCTGTTGGACGTGCCTGCTGTAAATCAAGCAGAGAGAAAGCTGCTTACAAGGCTCCTGTACAGGTGTACCGGTATCTTCCTCTTGCTGCAGAGTTCTAGCATCACAGCGTCACCCAGAGGCACCCACAAATGTGAGTTATCCCTCTCTCTATTTCTTCCTTCCTTTCCTCCCTCTTCCATCCTCAATAAAATACTGGGGGGGGGGCAGATAAGCCCCACATAAAAAGCCTATCAACATGGGGGGGGATGACTCTTTAAAATACAGTATTTACCAGTAATTTCTTTTGGGGGGGGGGAGGCACCTAGGCCTCTAGGAGTTGGCTGCTATGCCTAGGACAATTCAAGAAAGCAGAATCATGCATATGCTATGGTAATATATCAATAGAATCATGGAATTGTAGTCGAAAGGGACCACAAGGGTCATCTAGTCCAACCCCCTGCAATGCAGGAATTTTTCCCCAATGTGGGGCTTGAACCCACAACATGGTTGAAATATTATGCTGATATGCAGCAACGCCTCGGAGCCATCGAGACTGCGGCCCTGTCTTGCCTCGCCCTTGCCCGCCCTGCCACCCCCTCTCCCCTGCCCGACCCTCCCATCCTCTTGCTGCAGAGTTCCAGCTTCACAGCATCACCCAGAGGCACCCACAAATATGAGGTATCCCTCTCTCTATTATTCCTTCCTTCCCTCCCTCTTCCATCCTTAATAAAATACTGGGGGGGGGGCAGATAAGCCCCACATAGAAAGCCCATCAAAATGGGGGTGTGTGTGACACTTTCAAATACGGTATTTACCAGTAATTGGGGGGGGGGATGAGGCACCTAGGCCTCTAGGATTTGGCTGCTATGCCTAGGAGTAGGACAATTCAAGAAAGCAGAATGATGCATATGCTATGGTAATATATCAATGGAATCTTAGAATTGTAGTCGGAAGGGACCACAAGGGTCATCTAGTCCAACCCCCTGCAATGCAGGATTTCCCCCCCAAGGTGGGGCTTGAACCCACAACATGGTTGAAATATTATGCTGATATGCAGCAACGCCTCGGAGCTGTCGTGACTGCGGTCGTGCCTTCCCTCGCCCTCACCCGCCCTGCCACCCCCTCTCGCCTGCCCGACCCTCCCGTCCTCTTGCTGCAGAGTTCCAGCATCACAGCGTCACCCAGAGGCACCCACAAATATGAGTTATCCCTCTCTCTATTTCTTCCTTCCTTCCCTCCCTCTTCCATTCTTAATAAAATATGGGGGGGGCAGATAAGCCCCACATAGAAAGCCCATCAACATGGGGGGGATGACTCTTTCACATACGGTATTTACTAGTAATTGGGGGGGGGAGGCACCTAGGCCTCTAGGAGTTGGCTGCTATGCCTAGGAGTAGGACAATTCAAGAAAGCAGAATGATGCATATGCTATGGCAATATATCAATAGAATCATAGAATTGTAGTCGGAAGGGACCACAAGGGTCATCTAGTCCAACCCCCTGCAATGCAGGAATTTTTTCCTAAGGTGGGGCTTGAACCCACAACATGGTTGAAATATTATGCTGATATGCAGCAACGCCTCGGAGCCGTCGTGACTGCGGCCGTGCCTTGCCTTGCCCTCGCCCACCCTGTCACCCCCTCTTGCCTGCCCGACCCTCCCGTCCTCTCCAGCCAAGCAGGGTAGCCGCCGCCGTTGCCAGCCCCAGAAGCACAAGGTGGCCGCTGCCGCCGCTGCCGCCACCACGATGTCGCCAGGCCAGCTGGCCCTGTAGCCCCGCCCACGTTCCCACTTTGTGGCCCCGCCCCTGAATGATCATGGCTTGCCCCCCCCTAGTTTTGATCCTGGCTACGCCCTTGTAAGAAACTCAGAAGAGTTTGGATCAGGCCAATGGGCCACTTAGTCCAGCCTCCTGTCCTCACAGAGGCCAACCAGATACCCCAAATGGGAAGTCCCCCCCCCCCAAGCAAGACCTGAGTGCCACAAGGCAGAAGTTCTGTTTCTGGAGGACAGGGAGCCAGTGTGATGTAGTGGTTAAGAGCAGTGGACTCGTAATCTGGTGAACCGGGTTTGATTCCCTGCTCCTCCACATGCAGCTGCTGGGTGACCTTGGGCTAGTCCAGGCATAGGCAACCTTGGCTCTCCAGATGTTTTGGAACTACAACTCCCATGATCCCTAGCTAACAGGGCCAGTGGTCAGGGATTAAGGGAGTTGTAGTTCCAAAACATCTGGAGAGCCAAGGTTGCCTATGCCTGGGCTAGTTACACTTCTCTGAAGTCTCTCAGCCCCACTCACCTCACAGAGTGTTTGTTGTGGGGGAGGAAGGGAAAGGAGAATGTTAGCCGCTTTGAGACTCCTTCGGGTAGTGATGAAGCGGGATATCAAATCCAAACTCTTCTTCTTCTTCTCCCCACTTGCCATTCTCAGCAACTTGTGCTCAGAGATGTTGTTGTTTAGTCGTGTCCGACTCTTCGTGACCCCATGGACCATAGCACGCCAGGCACTCCTGTCTTGCACTGCCTCCCGCAGTTTGGTCAGACTCATGTTCGTAGCTTCGAGAACACTGTCCAACCATCTCATCCTCTGTCGTCCCCTTCTCCTTGTGCCCTCAATCTTTCCCAACATCAGGGTCTTTTCCAGGGAGTCTTCTCTTCTCATGAGGTGGCCAAAGTATTGGAGCCTCAGCTTCACTGCCTCATATGCTGGAGGCAGAACATTTGGCCACCAATAGGTTCTTGCAAAGCCCCATTTGCACGGCAGGTTTAGCAGCAGCGGTGTTGTTAATTCCCCAAGATCCATCCTGCCTTCTTTGCCTTGCTCTTTAGAACGCAACAGCCATTCCTTGGACGTTGCCACACATCCATCCGTCAAGAAGCCCAGTAGGGGTTGAGGTTCCAGCTAAAAAAATAAATAAAATAAAAATACATTTGGCAACTTTTCCGGAGGTTTTTTTTTTTTTACCTTGACATAGCTCCCTTCTGCCGTGAAAAATATCCTCGTTATGGAGCAGATAACTTCTGGATCCAAGGTAAACTGACATCGTAGATCTCTCTCCTGCAACAAATGAAAGATGAGTCAACACGGCCATATCTTGGCAAGGCGAGGTCTCCCATTTGCAGCGGAGAGGCTGCACAGATGAGGAGAGAGGGAAAGAGTTGGGCTGAAATAGGATAGAGGTGGCTTCAGGGCAGAGCACGGTCTATTGTGTGACACCGGGGGGGGGGGGAGTTAACTTCCCCTTGGCCTGTAGATTTCTCCATGCCTGGTCTTTGAAGGGACACTTTCCTTCTCCGAAGGAAATGCCTCTTCCCAATGGTGGCATTCTTCTAATCTCTCAAGCTTTGTTTGGCCCTGACAAAGCCACACAGCACAGGCAATATAGAATCGTAGAGTTGGAAGGGACCTGAGGCTCATCTAGTCCAACCCGCAGGAATGCAGAAAAATGCTGGCGTATTATTTATACCCCGCCCCTATGACTGGGTTGGCCCAGCCACTCTGGGCAGCTTCCAACATATAATAAAACATGAAACATTTTAAAAAACCTTCCCCATCCAGGGCTGCTTTCAGATGTCTTCTGTTTAGTTACCGTAACTCATCTCCTTGGCTCTGGGGTCGAATTTCTCCATACCTTCCAACATTTCCCCGATGGAAATAGGGACTTCCTAAGGAAAAGCAGGACATTCTGGGGTAAAATCAGAAAATGGGACAACTTCCGTAAATCCGGGACTGCCCCTGGAAAATAGGGACACTGGGGGGTCTGGCCTTGGGGAGAGGGGCAAATATATAAAAGGATGTAATATAGAGGAGAGAGAAAGGTTGTTTTCTGCTGCTCCAGAGAAGCGGACACGGAGCAATGGATTCAAACTACAAGAAAGAAGATTCCACCTAAACATTAGGAATAACTTCCTGACAGTAAGAGCTGTTCGGCAGTGGAATTTGCTACCAAGGAGTGTGGTAGAGTCTCCTTCTTTGGAGGTTTTAAAGCAGAGGCTTGACAGGCATATGTCAAGAATGCTTTGATGGTGTTTCCTGCTTGGCAGGGGGTTGGACTGGATGGCCCTTGTGGTCTCTTCCAACTCTATGATTCTATCCTTTCCCTCCACCCTCCTCTTGTGAGTGTCATTCACTGAGTTCTTTGGAAACCACCAGTTGACATCGAGGGGCCCACAATTAAAACTAGATAGCTGTGTCAATCTGCATCCTTTTGCCTCAAATTGTTACCTTGTCCTTCCCCCCTCACCCCCATTTCACTCTTTGCTAAATAAAAGCAGCCTGTGATTTACCAGGCCAGAGCCTGTCAGCAGAGAGGAAAGCGTTTGCCGAGGGTGACCCCGGGGTCCCGCTGAGTCTCTCCAAAAAGATAACCGGCTTCCATTAGTAAATAATTGCTTTGCCCACTTACGATCTCAAGGACATCCATTGCAGATGACTGCCCCAAGCCTCCTTCTCAGCAGGGTTGGAGTCGCAGCCGTATATTTATGGGGTAGCAGTGGAGTGGGGTTTGGGGAGGGGGCAGAAGATAAGATTTTGCCACATTCGCTGCTGCTGGAAAGTGTGCCATTTGGGGAGGGGGAGAGGCCGACTCCGTAGGCAGCGCGACAAGAAACTTTCTGGGAGTCTGGCTCACTTTCGAAATTTGGGGATCGGGGGCTCATTAGTGCTGCACTTTGATGGGTCTGATGTGGCCCCCAAGACCTCTCCCATGACCCTCAGAGTTCTCCCCAAGCCACACCCCCTCTCCACAGGCCACGCCTCTCACCAGTCCTGCTTTAGTGCTTTTGGCAGCCTGGAAATGTGTCCTTGAGCTCTGAAAATGCGTACCCTCCGACATTTCTCTGATGAAAATAGGGGTGTCCTATTCCATCACCACCACCCTCATTTTATTATTCATACCCAACCCATCTGACTGGGTTAGTGGCAATATTTCAACAGAACCTCCATGGCCTGTCAGCACCTACCTTTGAATACAAGGTCCCATCCCTCCATGGTTTGTGCCATTCCCAAATGTTTCCTTTTCCTACAGAGACGGGTGCCACCAACAGCTCCTATTTGTGTGGCATCATCTTGCAAACCAGGGAGAAAGAACAAGATGAGGCCACAAATCTCTCTTGCAGAAGAGTTGCCACCCGGAATCTGGAGCCTGAGTTAACTTTGGAAAAGCTGCCTGGGCACTTTCCGTTTTCCTCCTGCCTCCTGTCCAAAGCGATATAAATGATGGTTGAACTCGGAGAGGAGGTTTTTATTATGCTGTATTTTCTCTGTCTCCAGACAGTGTATATTAGAAAAGTTCTGGACATGGGCAGCTGGGGCCGGTGGTTCTCCTTGGGACTTGGCTGAAACAGCAACGTCGGCCGAATGAGGAGATCTGGTGGGCTGGAGGAGGCCCACGGGGCTTCAGCTTCCACAGCCCTGTTGTAAAGCCAGGATAGCTCAGTCAGTAGAGCATAAGACTTTTAATCTCAAGGTCATGGGTTCAAGCCCCATGTTGGGCAAAGTGGGTTCAAATAGATGGCCCTCGTGGCCCCTTCCAACTCCACAATTCTATGAGGACCTTGTCCATATCCTCTGAGCTCTAACTTCCCTCTGCCCCAGACTGCATCATGTTCAATAGTCAGTGAAAATGGGAGTGAAGTTGTTAGATCAGGTTCCCCCCTCTCTGATCCAAGCAGCAGCACTGCCATTTCTCCGATGAAAATACAGATGTCCTATTCCATGATAATGATGATGATAATAATTTTATTATTTATGCCCTGCTTATCTGACCCTGCCCCAGCCACTCTGGGTGGCTTCCAAGTTCCAACATATGCAAAAACTTAATAAAACGTTAAACATTAAAAAACTTTCCTATCCAGGGCTGCCTTCAGATGTCTCCAGAAGGTTGTCCAGTTACTTATCTCCTTGGCTCAAGGGTCGCATAACTCTACACCCGCCAACATTTCTCCGATGAAAATAGGGATGTCCTAAGCCTGGACGTGGTTACCGTTTCCAATTCCCTCACCCACCCACCCCAAATTTCCTGCATCACCCACTAACACGGGCACATTTTCTTTAGTGTATTTCATTGTGTTTATCAATCGCTTCCCATTAAAGCATCCCAAAGTGATAAACACTTTAAAAGAAAAAAGAAAAACAGCAATGAAATCGTCAATAAGTGTGGTTCAAGGCGCTCTGTGGAGACGACCTTGACATGGGCTGGAGATTCTTCTTTCTGAGCATTGCTCCTCTTCCACCCCCAGTGTTCAAGAACGCATGTGAGCATGAGGGAAGGCGTCCTGAACCAACCGTGCGTTCTCTCACGCCTCGTGCTGGAATCGTGCTTTGTTTTTATTTATTTTTAGGGGAATGGCTGTAGCTTGGCGTTCTAGCTTAGTATTAGGCAACTCAATTGCTCCAGTTTGAAAAATCAGAATGATGAGGTCCGGAACCTTGACTTGGTGTGTAAAAGAAGGGTGGTGAGTCGCTGGCACAGAGCACATGCCAATCTTGTAGAACGTCCCAGAGCAACATGGGGCTCAGGTGGGGTGAGGAGATGATACCCAAAGGGCTATTCGAAAGCGCATCAAAAGTGCAAGTAGATAAATAGGTACCGCTCCGGTGGGGAGGTAAACGCCGTTTCTGTGCGCTGCTCTGGTTCGCCAGAAGCGGCTTAGTCATGCTGGCCACATGACCCAGAAGCTGTACGCCAGCTCCCTTGGCCAGTAAAGCGAGATGAGCACCGCAACCCCAGAGTCGTCCACGACTGGACCTAATGGTCAGGGGTCCCTTTATCTTTACCTCTACAGTCGTACCTTGGGTTACAAACACCTCAGGTTACGAACACCTTGGGTTATGAACTCCGCAAACCCGGAAGAATTTTCGCTGCGTGTGTGTTCTACGCATGGGCAGAAGTGGCGTGCACGGTTTGCGCATGTGCAAAGCGCGAAAATCGCAGAATTTGCGCTTTGCGCATGCGCAAAATGGCACTTTGGGTTACGACCATTTCGGGTTACGAACTGCGTCCCGGAACGGATCGTGTTTGTAACCCGAGGTACCACTCTATTCCATCATAACAACAACAACAACAACAACTTTCTTATTTATATTGTGTCCATTATATTTATATGGGTTGGCCCAGCCACTTTGGGTGGCTTCCAACATATATAAAAACACAATAAAACATTAAACATTAAAAAACTTCCCTATCCAGGGCTGTTGTCAGATGTCTTCTAAAGGTTGTATAGTGACTTATCTCCTTGGCTCGGGGGCTGCATAACTCCAGACCCACCAACATTTCTCCCATGAAAATAGGGGCAGCCAATGGGAAAGCAGGACGTTCCAGGATCAAATCAGAAACCGGGATGGCTTCTGTAAGTCTTGGACTTTACTGGGAAAGTAGGGACACTTGTAGGATCTGCATAGATCAGTGGTTCTCAAAGGATGTGGCAGGATGGCTCTTGCGGTCCCTTCTAACTCAGCAATTCAATGATTCTGTGTTCCTTTGTAGCTGCATTGTTTTATACTGGGGGTAGGCAACCTAAGGCCCGGGGTCTGGATGCGGCCCAATTGCCTTCTCAATCCGGCCCGCGGACGGTCCAGGAATCAGTGTGTTTTTACATGAGTAGATTGTGTCCTTTTATTTAAAATGCATCTCTGGGTTATTTGTGGGGCATAGGAATTCGTTCTTTTTTTTTCTTTTTCAAAATATAGTCCGGCCCCCCAACATGGTCTGAGTGACAGTGGACCGGCCCATGGCTGAAAAAAGGTTGCTGACCCCTGTTTTATACTTTCTGGATGCCCATGATTATATGACAAATTAGCGGTGTTCTGTGTTATAAATCAAGTACTGCTAGGAGCTGTTGTTGTGTTTTTTGTTTGTTTGTTTTTGTTTACCAACATAGCAAATTTTTATTCCCAAAGTGTCGCCCAGAGAAAAGAAGTTTGAGGACTGCTGGTGGAGAGAATACTGAGCTAGATGAGGAAGATTCATAGAATCATAGAGTTGGAAGGTACCAGGAGGGGTCATCTAGTCCAACCCCCCTGCAATGCAGGGATATTTTGCCCTATGTGGGCCTTGAACCCACGACCCTGAGATTAAGAGTCTCTAGATGGGCTTGATCCAGAAGGGATCTTCAGAATAAAGAGCCATCTGGTCCAGCAACCTTTTCCCACATTCATGATTCTGAAAGGCACCCCTCCTTTTCCGAGGAGAGGAGGGGGATTTCAAACATCCCACCCTCACAAAAGTCCACATCTCTTTTCTATCTCTGGCACAGGTGCGCTTAAACTCTGCTGACCTCTAGTGGCCGCCTGCCTTTTTGCTCTGCTTCCAACTGGGGGCTCACCTTTTTATTATTATTATTATTATTATTATTATTATTATTATTATTATTAGCCACATCTGACTGGGTTGTCCCAGCCACCAAAGGAGAATGGCAGCTGAAATTGATAGAACATGTAGAACTGGCAAGTTTGACGTGCAAAATTGGAGATAAGAAAGAGACCGATTTTTAAAGATGATAGGAAAATGCCTGCAGAATACTTAAGAACTCAGTGTAAAATATGTTAAAACGCAAATAGGATTTGAGTGAGAACAGCAGTGGGGGTGAACTTTCCGTTTTTCTTTTGTGACAAGGGCAAGGTCTATAGTAACTATAATAAGTTAAAGGCCCCTGACCATTAGGTCCAGTCATGACCGACTCTGGGGTTGTGGCGCTCATCTCGCATTATTGGCCGAGGGAGCCGGCGTACAGCTTCCAGGTCATGTGGCCAGCAGGACAAAGCCGCTTCTGGCGAACCAGAGCAGCGCACGGAAACGCCGTTTACCTTCCCACTGTAGCAGTACCTATTTATCTACTTGCACTTTGATGTGCTTTTGAACTGCTAGGTTGGCAGGAGCTGGGTGCTGGGACCAAGCAACGGGAGCTCACCGACCTTCTGATCAGCAAGCCCTAGGCTCAGTGGTTTAGCCCACAGCGCCACCTGGGTCCCTATAGTAACTATAATATGCAGCATAAATTGAAATTCTGGGGGAACCCTGGAGGGAGAGAGGGGAAGTCACAGGTGGAATAATTGATTGCTAAACTTGAAATGATGTTGAATTGTGTGTGTGTGTAATAAAAACCTTTGAGATAGCTGTAGAATAGCCAGCCTCATATAACCAACATGCTTAAGTCTAATTAACACATGATGGAGTTAGTATTTATTCATTTATTAGATTTTTTTTACCACCCTTATTATAAGATCTCAGGGCGGTTCACGGAACAAAATACAGGATAAAAACAAGTAAATAATTGAAACGAAACAGCAAAACAATAACCCCCCTCTTCCTGTAGACACATTAAAAAGGCTGTAGAATATTAATCAGCCTGTAGAATATTAATCAGGTTGTACAATTTTAATCACTATTTTATTTTTTTTAAGTGTCCCATGCTGGGTTGCCAGAACAGAACTGAACAGGCTTAGGATCATCCAGTCGAAGTCCCCACTCTCTGGTCCAGGATGAACAGATTATGCCTGTATATCTTTGACTGTCCCGGGATTGGGGATTTGCAGCTGGCCAAACAGGAACCAGCCAGCTGAGTTGGAGATCCACTGAATCCTAAACTAGATCCCTGCAGATCTTGCTATAGAATTGCCCCTTAAGTGGGAGCTGGGATTTTGGGTTCGTTTTTTATTATGCATTTTGCTTTTTTAAAATCTCATGATTTTCTGTTGCGAACCACCCCGAGATCTATGGATGAAAGGCAGTATACAAATTTAATACATAATAAATAATAACAATACAGTCATACCTCGGTTTAAGTACGCTTCGGTTTGAGTTCTTTCAGTTTAAGTACTCCTCGGACCCGTCTGGAACGGATTAATCCACTCTCCATTACTTTCAATGGGAAAGTTTGCTTCAGGTTAAATACAGACTTCCGGAGCCAATTGTGTACTTAAACCAAGGTACCACTGTAAAGCCAAATTCCTTACTGGTGCCGTGAGACAAATACCACCCTCTACTGCGTTGTTGCCGGTGCAATCCCAACAGCAGATTTAAATTTTAAATAAACAATTAAACAACATTTCAAATTTAGCAATCAATCATTCCACCTGTGACTTCCCCTCCCTCCATGGTTCCCTCAAAATTTCAATTTATGCTGCATGTCATAGTAACTCTAGACCAGGGGTCAGCAAACCTTTTCAGCAGGGGGCCGGTCCACTGTCCCTCAGACCTTGTGGGGGGCCAGACTATATTTTGAAGGGAAAAAAGGAGAATGAATTCCTGTGCCCCACAAATAACCCAGAGATGCATTTTAAATAAAAGCACACATTCTACTCATGTAAAAACACACTGATTCCTGGACCGTCCGCAGGCCGGATTGAGAAGGTGATTGGGCCGGATACGGCCCCCGGGCCTTAGTTTGCCTACCCACACTCTAGACCAGGCACCCCCAAACTTCGGCCCTCCAGATGTTTTGGCCTACAACTCCCATGATCCCTAGCTAAGAGGACCAGTGGTCAGGGATGATGGGAATTGTAGTCCAAAACATCTGGAGGGCCGAAGTTTGGGGATGCCTGCTCTAGACCTTCACCTAATCTCACTATACAAACAAAAAGTTCACCCCCACTGCTGTTCTCACTCAAATCCTATTTGCATTCTAACATTTTTACACTGAGCTTTTAAGTATTCTGCAAACACTTTCCAATCTCCTTTAAAACCGGTTTCTTTCTGATCTCTCATTTTCCACGTCAAAACTTGCCAGTTCTCCATATTCCAGCTGCCATTCTTCTTTGGTCAGTACCACCTCCTCATGCTATTTTTGTGCCCGTAATATTTGTGTTGCCTTGGTTGCGTAAAGAAATCAACGAATAACTCTCTTCCCCGCGCACCCTTCCTTGTTTCTCATCCAGAACCCCTTCCACCTTCACATGGACCGGAGCAACGACTTCGAGACACTCCTGGAGCTGCTGGCTAACATATTCCGCTCCAACAAATGGCACGAGGTCACCCTGGTGCTGTGCCGGGCGTGGGACGTCCCTGCCTTTGTGGACCTGTGGAGCAGCTACGCCGAACTGGAGAGGACGGCTGTGGTGGACCTGAGCTTTCTCGAGGAGACGGAGGCCGCCCGCCTCCTGCGACGCCACTTGGAGGAGTACAGGGAACTTCCGAGCCCCGCTGTGCTCTTTGGCTGCGACGCCCGTCACTCCCAGCTGGTCTTCCGGACAGCCAGGGACCTAGGTGTGCTCCAGGAGTTCCACTGGGTGCTGGGGCAGCCCCAGAATGTGGACGAGCTCCAGACGGAAGGGCTGCCCTTGGGCCTCTTAGCCTATGGGGAGGTGGGCAGGCCATCCCTGGAGAAGTTCGTCCACGATGCAGTGGAGCTGGTTTCGAGGGCCATCTCGAAGGCCGTTTACGTCCGCCCGGACCTCGCCCTCATCCAGAGCATGGTGAACTGCAACGACAAGCACACCGTCGCCTCCGAGTCCTCGGGACGCTACCTCTCCCAGTGAGTAAGCCAGGGGTCCCGGAAATTTGTGATAGCTAGGGGGAAGCCAAAAAAAACATTTTAGAAGACCTGAAAGCAATATCTGTGGCCAGTGCGAGTTCCCGTTCTCAGCAGACTGAGAAGGGGCACTCATCCAGAGGTGGAACAGGCAGAAGAGAAGATTAAGGGGCGATATGATAGCCATGTTCAAATACAGTGATGCCTCGCAAGATGAAATTAATTCGTTCCGCGAGTCGCTTCATCTTGCAATAATTTCATCTTGCTGCGGCAAAAAAAAAAGTCTTTCGAAGCACGGCCATAGAAAACTTCGTCTTGCGAGTCACCGAAAACATCGCAAAACGCTTTCGTCTTGCGAGTTTTTCATTGCGCAAGGCATTCGTCTTGCGAGGTACTGCTGTATATAAAAGGATGTCATATAGAGGAGGGAGAAAGGTTGTTTTCTGCTGCTCCAGAGAAGCGGACACGGAGCAATGGATTCAAACT
Organism: Zootoca vivipara; assembly: GCF_965207765.1. Lineage (NCBI taxonomy): Eukaryota > Metazoa > Chordata > Lepidosauria > Squamata > Lacertidae > Zootoca > Zootoca vivipara. Next base: position 85,387,358 of record NC_142589.1, on the reverse strand, counting down.
ACAAGAAAGAAGAAAGGATGATCTGCCTTGAGCTCCTGGGAGGAAAAGTGGGGTATGAAGATTTCACCTAAATATTAGGAAGAACTTCCTGATAGTCAGAGCTGTTCGGCAGTGGAATTTGCTACCAAGGAGTGTGGTGGAGTCTCCTCCTTTGGAGGTCTTTAAGCAGAGGCTTGACAGGTGTATGTCAGGAATGCTTTGATGGTGTTTCCTGCTTGGCAGGGGGTTGGACTGGGTGGCCCTTGTGGTCTCTTCCAACTCTATGATTCTAGGTGATTGAGCTTCACCTCTGCATGGGTTGCATGATGCCTGACATAGAGGCAAGCCCAAAACAGGGACCTGTCAAGAGATGTGATAGGCTAAGAATGGGGACTCTTCCAGAGATGCAACAGGCAGGCTCTTCTGTGGGCAGGTGATTCCATTTCTTCTTTGCAGGCACCGGGTGATCTGGCCTGGCAAGCCCTGGCTCCTATAGAGTTGCCTGTGAGAACTGTATCCCTGCAGTGGGAGAGAAAGACTGATCCAATTATGCCCAGAATAGAGATGGAGTCACGGAGGCTGAGTGGTAGGAGGCAGGCCCAGATCCGCAGGCTCCTTTGGAAACCTGGGTGCTCCTCATCAGGCGCATATCACACCAGTCCTGAAGGGTTCGCACTCACGGCCTGTTTACCCCTGTGACAGTTTTAAGGCTCTGCTACTTCCACAAGCTAACATCCAGCTATTGCAGCACGACCAACCGGGAATGTCATATTCCTGCTCCCCTTTCTCTCTCTTGTGGCAGGTAGTTCTGCAAGCTTACATATACAACCAGTGCAGCGTACCCTACCAGGAACCCAGCCTCCTGCTTTCCGCTTCCTTCCTCCCTCTTTCTCTCGGTTCCAGGTTTTTAGCCAACACGTCCTTCCGCGGCCAGACAGGGGAGATCTTCGTGCACAACACGTCCCGCGTCCACACAGATCGCCACTACAAAGTCTGGAGCCTCCTGAGGGACTCTGTGGGGCAGCCCACGTGGGTGACGGTGGGGACCTGGAAAGGGGGCGAGATGGAGCTGGAGGAGGGGACATGGCCCCAGCACCTGCAGCGCAGGAAGCAAGCAGAGGGTTTTTGCCGCATGAAACTGCGTGTGGTGACCTTGGTAGAGCACCCTTTCGTCTTCACGAGAGAGGTGCGTACGAACCAAAAAAGCGCCTGCATTTATTCAAAAGCTGCTGCTTCTTTTTTTTTAAAGGACTCTTGTTTACGTCAGGGGTAAGAGGTGTGGGTCAATGTGTGTAAGGGGGAGGGATTACAGAGAAACCCCCCCCCCATCAGTAGCAGCCCATCTCCAAGCAGTCATGAAAGCGCGGGGTCTGAAGGGGTGAGTCAGGAGACGGAGAAGGAGTGCCAGGGCTCTGGCAGCATTGGAGAGCCACTGCTCCACAGGCAGGAAGAGAGAGAGGCAGGAAGGGTGGACAGGCAGAAGGCAGACCGTAGACCCTTCCCCCCGACACCGGTATTGAGGAGGAGGAGGAGAAAGGGGAGGAGATTCACTGTCCCGAGGCTTTTATGTTGGTCAAAGTCGCGAAAAGGGTCAGTGCCGGATTCTGATTCGGAATGAGAAGACATGAAACCAGCAGCTCGCTACACTGTAAATAATGTGCACTAATAAAGACTTTTGAAAGACAAGCATGTGGAAAGTCGTTACTCGGGAGTAGTCGTAACAACCCTGACAATGTGCATAACAGCCAGTCATTGTGCAACATTCCTCACAGCCTCTTATGCACCTTATGCACAGCGGCTGGGAAATGTACCAAAAGAAAAAAAAAGAGAAAAAAGCAGTCAAGATACACATGCTCCCCAAGGCCTGCTGGCAATTGTCTACATTGACCAGGAAATGTGCAAAATCCCCTCTCCGTGGACAGGTTATGTGCACATTCTCTAGGAAGGCTGGTCAATATGCAGAATGACTGGCTGTTAACACACATTAACCACTCACAGGGAGAGGGTGGCCATCCAGGTCAGACTCAGAGGAGCCCCACTTTCTTAAATTGGTCATGCCCATTGATTTCAGCGGGCCTACTCTGAGTACGACACAACCCATGAGGATGGGGAGACAGGGCCATCATTTTAAGCCAAACTTCCTTGCTGAGCTAGGGCAGGCGTTTTCAACCAGTGTGCCGTGGCACCCTGGGGTGCCTTGAATGATGATCAGGGGTGCAGCGGGCAACACTGTCCCTCTTCCCTTCCCCCCAAAAGCTTGCACAGCTGTTTGTTGCAGCAGCCCTGGCTACAAGCTCTGCAGGCAAATGAATGGTGCTTCTGGGGCTGGCCAGGGGGATGCTGGGTGCCAGGAGCTTAGGCAGCCTTGGAGTAAGCAAGCAGGTGAGGGAGCCCAGCCAGCCAGTTGGGAATGGACAGACAAGTGGGAGGCTGGGCAGCCAGGCAGGCAGGCACTATGGTAGCCTTTCTTGTGCTTGCTGTGTGCAAGGCCTGCCTGGGAGCTGAGTGCCCAGTAGTGCTGAAGGGGAGCTTTTCTGCCATGCAGGCCTGGCAGCGCCCACTGCTGCTCCCAAGGTAAGGTGCTGGCTTCATGTTCAACTTTGGCTGTGGGCATCCTCTTCCCAGGCCCCTGTGGGGCAGTGTGAGGAGGCACCTCTCTTTGGGGTGGGGTCAGCTCAGACCAGGAGCAGCAGCCGTGGCTGCCCAGAGGACTCCCAAGGAGAGGGCAGAGGGGAGGAGGCTGAGGGAACCCTCCACAAGGAAGGGTGTTCAAAAAAGGATAAGAGGCTTCCACCTCTGCAGGCAAGGGGGGAACATATCTGGGCTCCTGAGGCCCACAAGGGTGCTGCAGGAAGAAGGTCAAGGGAGCCGTAGACTCAAAAAGGTTGAAGACCTCTGTCCTAGGGATAAGGAACACCCTGCAGCTTACCTTCCAAGTCCCGGACTGCAGAATCTGGGACCGGCAGCCGTGTGACACCGGAGGTTGTGTCGACGTAACTTCCGGTGTCGCTTTGCCCTTCTATGGGCACCAAAAATGGCCGCCGCCGGCTTCGAAAGTCGCTTGTACGCATGTCAGGAAGTGCACCGACGCAACTTCCGGTGTCGCTCCGCCCATCTATGGGCACAAAAAATGGCTGACACCGGAAGTCGCGTCTATGCACTTCCGGACATGCATAGATGCGACTTTTGAAGCTGGCGGCGGCCATTTTTGGTGCCCATAGAAGGGCAAATCGGAAAGAAAAAAATGGCCGCCGGCAGGAGAAAATAACGGTGAAAAACGGGAGACGAAGTAATACGGGGGACCACCGGGAAAAGGTAAGTAAAAACGGGGTTTTCCCGGGGAAAACGGGGTACTTGGCAGCTATGCCCTGCAGTGAAGAGGTTCCACTAGTTAACGGCACAGGGTCGAAAGCTGAAGGAGTAACTGAGCTTAGTGAGCAGGGGGAGGCAGTTGCAGAGAGAAGTCCAGAATCCGAGACAGAAGCTGAAGCAGGAGAGGAGGGAGGCCAGGAGGCAGAGATGGTGAAGAGTCACGGGGGGGGTCTCCCCCCTCCTCCTGCAACAAGCTCCCCTCCTGCTTGTCTCCCAGGACCAGGAGGGGCATGAAAAGTGCAGAGGAGAGGTTGGCTGCATGCAGATGCAGTCTCCAATTGCTTGGAAAAAAAACCCCTGGAGAGGAGGGGATTTAGATGGCTATGGGTGACTTTCAGTCTTGGCAATTGATCCATGGGGCAAGACCTAGTGGGAGTGAACTGCTGTGCTCATCAGGCCTGACACTCCGGCAAATCTGTGCAGATTGTGTTTTTGCTGGTAAAGAGTTAACTCCAACTTGCACAGTGTGATTTATTGCTGGCTGGCTCCTGACATCTAGGAGAGAGAGAGAGAGAGAGAGAGAGAGAGAGAGAGAGAGAGAGAGAGAGAGAGAGAGAGAGAGAGAGAGAGAGAGAGAGACTAATCTGTGGTTTATGCAGGTGGATGAAGAAGGCAACTGTCCTGCTGGCCAGCTGTGCCTGGACCCCCGAACCAACGACTCTGCCATGCTGGACACCCTCTTTGACGAGCTCAACTCCGAGAACGGCTCGGTCCCCGCCGAGTACCGGAAATGCTGCTACGGCTACTGCATTGACCTCCTGGAGAAGTTGGCCGAGGACCTCCCCTTTGACTTTGACCTCTACATCGTGGGGGACGGGAAGTACGGGGCCTGGAAGAACGGCCGCTGGACAGGGCTGGTGGGGGACCTCCTGAGTGGGACGGCCCACATGGCAGTGACGTCCTTTAGCATCAACTCGGCCCGCAGCCAAGTGATTGACTTCACCAGCCCCTTCTTCTCCACCAGCCTGGGCATCCTGGTGAGGATCCGGGACACGGCGTCTCCCATCGGGGCCTTCATGTGGCCGCTGCATTGGACGATGTGGGTGGGCATCTTTGTGGCTCTCCACTTGACCGCCCTGTTCCTCACCCTCTACGAGTGGAAGAGCCCCTACGGGATGACCCCCCACGGGCGCAACCGCATGAAGATCTTCTCCTACTCCTCGGCGCTCAACCTCTGCTACGCCATCCTCTTTGGGCGAACCGTCTCCAGCAAGACTCCCAAGTGTTGGACCGGGCGCTTCCTGATGAACCTCTGGGCCATCTTCTGCCTCTTGGTCCTTTCCAGCTACACCGCCAACCTGGCCGCCGTGATGGTGGGAGAGAAGACCTTCGAGGAGCTGTCTGGGATTCACGACCCCAAGGTCAGTGCAGGGTTTGGCAACCTCTGAGTGCTGCCATCTGCTGGCCTTTCACGGCACTGCCTGCTGCACAGCGCCACCTAGTGGCCCTTTCACGGCACTGCCTGCTGCATAGCTCCACCTAATGGCTCTTGCACGGCACAACATCACCTGCACAGCGCCACCTACTGGCCCTTGCCGTTTATACAACTAATGTCGCAGTCCAGCTGTTGTTGCTCCCAGACCACAACCTCAGATTTTGGGAGGGACCCCAAGGGTCATCTAGCCCAACCCCGTGCAATACAGGAATCTCAAATTAAGATTTTAAGTTTGCTTGCTTCTATTACGTAAAAACAAACAAACCCACCATGTGGTCCCTGTTTTGCTTTTTGGGCAGCTGCACCATCCGTCACAAGGATTCCGATTTGGGACTGTCTGGGAGAGCAGCGCGGAGGAATATATCAAGAAGAGTTTCCCAGACATGCATGAATACATGCGGCGGCTGAGTGTCCCTACGACCCCTGCGGGCATCAAAATGCTCAAGTGAGTTGGGGGTGGAGTAGGTGGGAAAACTCGGTTCAGTTTGCATTTGAAGGGAGACCGACCAAATCAGCACTCTCCCCCCCCAAAAAAGAAATATGGAAGCCGAAACAAACCCATCTTTTGAAATTGTGCTTCCAGTACAGCCAGGAGAGGTACCGTTGGAAAGGTAAGATAGATACATGAGCGTAGCCCCCCTTCTGTAATCAAGTACATAAATAAAAATACTTAACTAAAAGCAGAAATTGTAGAAGGGCTTTGAGAGGTTTTTCTGAGCACTTGGGGTCAAAAGAAAGTAATTTGAAACCACGGTTGTGGACACATTTCATTCCGAATCTGCTAGACAAAGCCAGATAAAGAATAATGAGTTGGGTGTCCTTCCTGCCCCCCCCCATGACATCCTGGCTACACCCATGGATAGATAGATAGATAGATAGATAGATAGATAGATAGATGATAGATAGATAGATAGATAGATAGATAGATAGATAGATAGATAGATGATAGATAGAGTGTATGGGGTGTTAGGGGAGGGGTAATAATGGGCCGCGGGTGGCGCTGTGGTCTAAACCACAGAGCCTCTTGGGCTTGCCGATCAGAAGGTCGGCGGTTCGAATCCTCACGACAAGGTGAGCTCCCGTTGTTCAGTCCCAGCTCCTGCCAACCTAGAAGTTCGAAAGCACATCAAAGTGCAAGTAGATAAAGGTACCACTCCGGGGGGGGGGGAGGTAAATGGCGTTTCCATGCGCTGCTCTGGTTTCGTCAGAAGCAGCTCAGTCATGCTGGCCACATGATTGGGAAAAACTGTCTGCAGACAAAATGTCGGCTCCCTCGGTCTGTAAAGCGAGATGAGCGCCGCAACCCCAGAGTCGTTCGCAACTGGACTTAACTGTCAGGGGTCCTTTACCTTTTAATAATAATAATAATAATAATAATAATAATAATAATAATAATAAGACAAGACCAAGTGTGGGTCCAGGACTCAAGAAGGCGGCCATCTACTGATGCCAGGCAGGTGCCTTTGCTGTCCTCTTTTCGGCGCCTGCTAAAAACATGCCTGTTTAAAGAGGACTTTCTGCACATGCTGTGGAGGGAAGTGAGGGGCAGGTGGGGCTTGTCCACCTGGGAAGGGAGCCCATCTAGGAGAAGGAAAACTCTGACCCTACACTTCCACTGCCTTGCGGGATATCTTCAGAAGAACAGGCTCAGCAGTAAACCCTCCACAAATCTGGAGCGGAGTCCCTAAGGCGGTTGGACGGTGCCTTGTTTGCCTCCTTCCGGCAACTCTTGCAGCCAAGCAGTAGGCCAACATCTTGCTCTGCTTTCCTTCGAACCCCATCAGGAAGGCCGAGAGTGGGGTCTTGTCGCCTGGGCAGCCCAGGACTGCCAGACACACTGCCCAGGTTTGCACCCCAGGCAGGTCACTGCAGCAGTTTGACTTCACACCTGGAGGCGCAGTCCCTTGTCTCTCAAGACTGATGGATGCCAACCATATATACTACTGTTTGTGTATCTGCTCTTTGCAATACATTAGACCTGAGCTATGCAACAACTCAGGTTTAGCAAAGGTCATGGCTTGCTGACCTGCCAAAGTTCTGCAGCGAAAGAATGGCTGCTTTGGTGAAGCTGGAGCAACAGAGGCCATGGTTTGGCTCAGCGCCGTTTGCCATCCTTTGTTTGGTGCTTGGCTCAGTTCTCCAAGGAGCTGGAAGCATAGAATTGTAAAGATGGAAGGGACCCCAAGGGTCATATAGACCAACCCCCTGAAATGGAGGTCAGTTGATCTGCAACAGAACTGGTTCAAGGGCAATTCAGACTGGGCAATTCATACCTCAAATTTATGGCAAGACCTTATTGCAAGACCTTAGACTGGAGCTGCTCAGCGCTTCAGGCTTAGCTCTGTCTACCTGTTTTAATTAACTCAGGATTTTGGGTCTCTCCTCATCAGGACCAACCCTCCGAAGCTGAATGCCTTCATCATGGACAAATCTCTGCTCGATTACGAGGTGTCCATCGACTCCGACTGCAAGCTCCTCACCGTCGGGAAGCCCTTTGCGATCGAAGGTTTGGGGGGAAATGTCAAAGGACTTTATTTCATGGCTCCCCGAGCCCTGCTCATTTAGCGAGGAATCGTAGCGGAAGGGTTTTGAGATAGAGAGGAGAGGGGGGTGGAAGAGGGGGCGATCGCAGTCCCAATCTTGCTGTAATGAAACTGGGTCACCTCAATCAATCTTTTAAGTGGGGCTGTTAAATATTAAAGTGCGGAAGATGAGAGATGCCTCTCCGGGGGTCAACTGTTTTCCTGGGGGGGGGGGAGGCGGGAAAATGCAGCGGCACAGTTGGTCCTTCGGAGACTGTGGACTTCACAGTCTCACCCCCCCACACACAAGCTATCCTTTAGGGGAAAGGTCCCCCCTTGAGGGCCATGTGCTCTTCTGAGTGACCTTCTGGGGGAAGCATGCCCTATCGGGAATGTGGCGTTAAGTTTGAAAAAAGGTTCGTAACAACATTAGGAGAGCCCGCAGGCTCAGACCAATGGTTTGTCTACTCCAGCATTATGGGAAACGGAGAAGCAAGACTGTGGAGACGCATAGAATCATAAAATGGTAGAGTTGGAAGGGACCCCCAGGGGTCCTCTAGTCCACCCCCCTGCAATACAGGAATCTCAGCTAACGCATCCCCAACAGGTGGTCACCCAACCTCTGCTTAAAAGCCTCCAGTGAAGGGGATCCCCTCAAACTTTCCCACTCCGTGGTGCTGTGAGTTGAACTGAACCTTAATAGGTTCTAGAGTAGGTTGCCTCTATGTCTGCGAATTTCAAGGAGTCTTCTCTGAGTAGAACTCACATTCGGTTTTGGTTTTTTGTGTTTGAGTGGAGTGTTTGTGCTTAGCACCTCTTTGTGCCTAGCATTTGGGGGGTTCTACTGAGCCATTCCCTGCTCCTCCATGAAAATATGTTTTATTTTTTATTTCTTACTTCCTCTCCACTCCTTCCCACACTCTAATTATCTGTTTTCCCATCCCTCTACCCCAGGGGTCTGCAGGGGGTGGCCTTACAAACTTTGCTGCGACTCCTCTTTGGGTTTATGGGGTGCGGAGGTGGCGGAGGGGTGGGGGTGCAGAGCACCCAATACCCTCTAACGCTTTTGCTTCTTCTTGACATCCCTAATTATTTCCAGGCCGCCCTCACTGGAGCATCATCTGAAATGCTTTTTGATCTCCCCGTTTCTCATTAGCTCTTCGGCAAACTGGGGAGCCGAGCGGAATACAAATGAACCCATTATTTCTCTCCCCCCCCCCCCGGCACCACACTTGCTTCCCACTCCCCAATAATTGATCCAGTCTCATCTGCCAGATTTATATTTTTTGGGAGAGGAGGGGGGTTTTTTTGCCGGGGAGGGGCGGGGAGAGGAGATTCTTTATTTCATTTTATAACATATATCAAACAGAGAGAACAGGTGAAAATTGAAAGATAAAAACAATAGAATAGAGTGTAGTTGCAGAGGGGTTCAAATATCAAAATCTAAGTTGAGAATATAAATGTTATCAGATTATCTATTCGCAAGGTTCGTGATGTGGGCTGCCGTGAAAATGATGCTTTCTATGGGATAAAAAGGAGTGCCAAATTGCATTAAAAGCGCCAGGAGGTTCCAGCCCTTGTCAAAATCTCAAATTATGCATAATTTTCTCCCTATTCCATAGTGAGTGGTACCAAGTGGCCTGTGTAAGATTTGAGAGGTGTTTTCCATTGAGCGGCAACGACTGTCAAGAGGAGACTGATTGTTTTGATGATATATCTACATTGGTATCGCCCAAAATATTCTGTGACTTTTGAACAGCAAACAAGAGCTTCTTTAGTAATGTTTAGTGTTTCTGCCAAGATTAAACTCCAGAAATCTTTTGTACATTCCACCCTAAATGAGAGTTGACTCCAAGGTGAAGTGATTGACAGGTCAAAGAATCTCCCCCTCCCTGAAGAAACCAAAGCTGCAATTCTTCTTCCCCAACTGTAGACTGTTTATAACATTAGTGCCTCATTTTGAATATGAATGATCTGTAGAAAGAACTGAAAGCAGAGACGCTGTATGTACTTTTGCAACCCCCCAAAAAACTTTAAATAAAAACATTCCTGCTTGGCAGGGGGTTGGACTGGATGGCCATTGTGGTCTCTTCCAACTCTATGATTCTATGATTCTTATTAAAGATTTCCTTGGCTTACCTAAGTGCATACAGTGTCTCCGCTTTCAGTTCATAGAGTTCTTTCTACAGATCAGTTACATGAAAGGTGCAAAGTTGCATCAGCAACAATAGGAAGGTTGAGTAGATTTGTTTTGTCCATATCGACTTATTTATCCACCCACCCACCAGGATATGGTGAATAAAACTGCCAGTAGCGTAACGCCATTTATATCCATCTGCGGTCAGACTACACTTGTAGAATCATAGAATGGTAGAGTTGGAAGGGGATCCCCCAGGGTCATCTAGTCCAACCCCCTGCAATGCAGGAATCCTGCCCACAACTGTTGCTGGTGGGGCTCTAACCACCAACCTCCTGGTTAACAGCCAAATGCTTAGGTTCCTGTGTCCAGTTTTGGTCACCTCGCCTCAAAAATAGGGATAGAATAAGTTCAGAAAAGGCCACCCGAGTTTTTCAGTTCAGGGAAAAGAGGAGTGAGAGATGTCACGAGGGAAGTTTATAAAATGATGCGTGGCATGGAGAAAGTGGATGGGGGAAGTTTTTAATGTTTGACATTTTATTAAGCTTTTATATGTGCTGGAAGCCATCCAGAGTGGCTGGGGGAACTCAGCCAGATGGGCGGGATATAAATAAAATTATTATTATTATTATTATTATTATTATTATTATTATTATTATTCCTCCCTCTCCTGAAACGCTACAGCTTGTGCACATTCAATGAAGCTGAATGTTGGGGTATTCAGGACGGATGAAAGAAATGACTTTTTTCACACCGTTAAACTATGGAACTCACGGCCTCAAGAAGCCACCAACTTGGATGGCTTTAAAAGAGGATGAGACAAATTCACAGAGGACGTCTACTAGCTAGGATGGCTCTGCTCTGGCTCCGTGGTTGGAGGTGGCAATGCATCTGAATGCTAGTTGCTGGAGAAGATAATTACTCCTTTTGGGGGGGGGACGACTTGCCTTCAGGTTTCCTTTGGGGGCATCTGGTTGGCCACTGGGAGAAGAGGAGCCGGACTAGATGGGCCACTGGCCTAATCTGGCAGCCAGGCTTTGAAAATATTTTAATGGAACCTCCATGTCCAGAGGCAGTCTATCTGGATCCTTAGGTTCTAAGGGGAACTTGGCCACGGTGAGAGCAGGATGCTGGAGCAAAGGGGCCACTGGCCTGATCTAGCAGCCAGGCGCTCCTTGTTTTATGTTCCAATATCTGACTGATATTAGAATCATAGAATCATAGAGTTGGAAGAGACCACAAGGGCCATCCAGTCCAACCCCCTGCCAAGCAGGAAACACCATCAAAGCATTCCTGACAGATGGCTGTCAAGCCTCTGCTTAAAGACCTCCAAAGAAGGAGACTCCACCACACTCCTTGGTAGCAAATTCCACTGCCAAACAGCTCTTACTGCCAGGAAGTTCTTCCTAATGTTTAGGTGGAATCTTCTTTCTTGTAGTTTGAATCCATTGCTCCGTGTCCGCTTCTCTGGAGCAGCAGAAAACAATCTTTCACCCTCCTCTATATGACATCCTTTTATATATTTGAACATGGCTATCATATCAACCTTCTCTTCTCCAGGCTAAACATACCCAGTTCCCTAAGCCATTCCTCATAAGGCATTGTTTCCAGGCCTTTGACCATTTTGGTTGCCCTCTTCTGGGCACGTTCCAGGGCACCATTGGAGGACGGGAAGGCACTCTGCGCATCCTCAAACCCGAGATTGGTGTTCCTCCAGCAACACCCTTCCTTTATTTATTTATTTATTTATTTATTTATTTATTTATTTTGCATCGACCCACCACAATATATGTGCTTGTGCCACCTTCCAGGCTACGGGATCGGCCTTCCTCAGAACTCGCCCCTGACCTCCAACATCTCGGAGTTCATCAGCCGCTATAAATCGTCCGGCTTCATGGACCTCCTCCACGACAAATGGTACAAGATGGTCCCCTGTGGAAAGCGGGTCTTCGCCGTCACCGAGGTACGGGGTGGGCTGGGAAAAGGGTGGGTTGTGGAGCACGCAATTAAAGAACAATCATGCGTTGTTACAAAAGTTGGTTGCCAGCCCCCACTCTCTGGGGGTTCCAGGCACTCACCCAGGGTCTGTGGTCCTTTGGAGAATTGAGAATCATAGAACTGTTGAGTTGGAAGGGACCCAAGGGTCATCTAGTCCAACCCCCTGCAATGCAGGAAGGGTCAAGCATCCATGACAGATGACCACCCAACCTCTGCTTAAAAATCTTCAAGGAAGGAAGACCGTTCCACTGTCGAATGCCTCTTACAGAAAGTTCTTCCTGAAGTTTAGTCGGAATCTCATTTCTTGTCACTTGAAGCCATGGGTTCAAATCCTACCCTCCAGAGCAGGAAAAAGCAAGCTGGCTCCTTCTTTCATGTGTCAGCCCTTGAGCTATTTGAAGATGTCTACAGGGCCGGCTCTAGGTAGACCCCCGGTGGCGCAGGGCACCACGGTGCCGGCCCGCCAGGAGGGCGTCGCGAGCTGCAGCCGCCTGCTGGCCGGCCGGTCCGCCGCGCAGCTGCGCCTGTGGCAGCCGCGCTGCGCCCACCCGCCCACCGCGCTGGGAAACGGGGCGGGCGGGCGCCGGAGAGATCGCGCTGTGCCTGCCCGCCCGCCCACCGCGCTGGGAAACATGGCGGGAGGGCGCCGGAGAGATCCGGCGCACCACGGCGCCAGGGGCGCTTAAGACGGCCCTGGATGTCTATGATCATATCTCCTCTCAGTCTCCTCTTTCCCAGGCTAAACACGCCCAGCTCCTTCAACCGCTCCTCATAAGAAACAATACAGGGCCAGTGAGAGCCATTGGCGATGCAAGAGAAGTGTGGACAGAGACTGGGGTGTTTGGAGCTTGCCAGAGGAACCGGGTGCAAGGTGTCTGGGAAAGAGAGCTTTTAGCAAGGTGTTCTGGGAAGGAGGAGGAAGAAGAAAGCTGGAATCCATCTTGGGCAGGCTGGCTGTAGGCTGGCTGGGAGAGATGCCTTGGACTCCAGGGCTGCACAAGCCCCTCTTGAAATGACCATGCTGTAAGATCGGGAATCCCTCCATGCAGACTGAAGGTTTAAAGCTATGATGGTCTCTGCCATGTCTCAATTCCCCAAAGGACCCCAGACCCTGGGTGAGTGCCTGGAGTCTTGCAGAGAGAGGCGTTGGCACCTGACTTTTGTAACAATAATATATTATAATAATATCTCTCAAAATATGCTGTTGCCTGCTCTTCAAGCTGCTGGCTTGTGCTGTTTTCCAGTGAATGGCTATTGGCTTTCAGTCTGAGGGCCACATTTCTCTCTAGGCAACCTCTTGAGGGCCGGGTCGATCTAGATGCACCCGTGGTCTGACTTGGTATATTTTCCGCAAATGCAGAAATACTCAGGGGGACTCAGAAAAAGAAAAAGAAAAACACAACCCAAAAATTCGGGAGCCTATGCCTTATCAGCGACCATGTGATCAGAGCCAGTGTGGTGTAGTGGTTAGAGCAGAGTTTCCCAAACTTGGGTCTCCAGCTGTTTTTGGACTACAATTCCCATCATCCCTGACCACGGGTCCTGCTAGCTAGGGATGATGGGAGTTGTAGTCCAAAAAAAGCTGGAGACCCAAGTTTGGGAAACCCTGGGTTAGAGTATCAGACTAGGACCTGGGTTCAAATCCCCGCTTGGCAGTGAATAATAATAATAATAATAATAATAATAATAATAATAATAATAATAATATTTAATTTATACCCCGCCCTCCCCAGTCAAAACCAGGCTCAGGGCGGCTAACACCAATAAAATTACAATAAGACATAAAAGAAAAGAAAACAATAAATTACAATACAGATTAAAATACAATATTAAAATTTAAAATGCAGCCTCATTTTAAGTAGTCCATAAATCCAAACCATGAGGGAGGAAAACACAGGGGTCAGACTGAATCCAACCCAAAGGCCAGGCGGAACAGCTCTGTCTTTCAGGCCCTGCAGAAAGATGACAAATCCCGCAAGGCCCTGGTCTCCTGTGGAAGAGCGTTCCACCAAGTTGGGGCCAATACTGAAAAGGCCCTGGCCCTAGTTGAGACCAATCTAGCCACCTTATATCTCGGGATCTCCAGAATATTGTTGTTTGTGGACCTTAAGGTCCTCTGTGGGGCACACCAGGAGAGGCAGTCCCGTAGGTACGAGGGTCCCAAGCCGCATAGGGCATTAAAGGTCAAAACCAGCACCTTAAACCAGGTCATAACCTTAAAGGTCAAAACCAGCACCTCGCAAGGGGTGGCCTTTTGGGGCCAGTCACTGCCACCAGCCTTGCCAGCCTCACAGGGTTGTTGGGGGGGATTAAATGAGGAAGGGGGAGAGCCACTTTGAGGACAAGGTGGGACATAAATAGATAATGATAATAATAGATAATGTGTGGGCTCCGAGCTGTGCTCATTCTGTGCCTCTCTCTTCCCCCTCACCTTGCCCAGACCCTGCAGATGGGCATCTATCACTTTTCGGGGCTCTTTGTCCTACTATGCATCGGTCTCTGTGGCTCTCTGCTGACTTCCCTCGGAGAGCACATTTTCTACCGCCTCATCTTGCCTCGCATCAAACGCAAGAAGAAGTTCAACTACTGGCTCCACACCAGCCAGGTAAGAGATCGCATCCCAAACTTGCCAAAGCACACACTGACCTTGCAGGGCGGTGATCTGCAGGCAGCAGCCTCCTCTTCTGTTCCCCTCTCTTAAGCATGGGGTGGAAGGTGGCTGGTTCATTCCTGGCTGGTTCATTCATTCTTCATTGCAAAGAAGAGAATTCCTGCCCGCCAGAGACCAACCAGCTCCTTGCGTCTCAAAAGAACCAGCTCCCAAGCTTGCGTCGTTGATAGGATTCGCAGCTTAAGTTCAAATAAGGGAAGGCCACTTCGCAGGGGCGGCATTGCAAGGTGTTTCTGGTTTTAGCAAGCGGGTTGGGATGGATGACCTCCCGGGGTACCATCCAACTCTATGGTTCTGCTGCATGCTGATTGAACCACTTTCCTGCTTTCTGAACTGCTTACATTGCAAAGCGTTTAACTGTGAAAACTTGAGGATTCCCAAGAAAATCAGTTTTCATCTTGTTTCTGAGTATCATTGAGAGCTGCACGCACCTCACATGCTCAGAGACACTGTTGTTGTTGTTGTTTTGCCAATTTAGATGTTATCTAGTCAATCTTGAGGCCCCACCATTGCTTTCTTAATTTGTTTTTTAATATATATCAGAAAATCCACCGGGCGCTGAACATGGGTTTGGAGGAGCAGAGGAACAAAAAGCTGAATTTGGAGAAAAGGTAAATAACTTTGTTGCTTCATCTCGGGATAAATTTGGCAGCTGGAAAGAATTTGGCTTCCATCATCCAGGTTTAATCAGCTGCTAAGGAGGAGTTTATGCCATTGGGCTTTTCTTCCTATATACATAAAAATGTAAGGCTGTCGTCACACTGTCGTCTTTTTAAAACGATGCAGGACTTTCTCAGGGGGGTATTAAGAAAGATGGAAGTGTAGCGATGGAGGCAGGGGGGGGCTGTTGTTGTAGGAGAGGTGCCCAGTATAAACTAGCATATGCAAATGCCATGCAAATTAGCACAGGGAAACGTTATGCAACACAGCGCAGGGAAACGTTATGCAGCTTAGCATTGGCAAATGTCATGCAAACGTCCCCCAAATTAGCAAGGGCAAATGTGCAAACCAGCACAAGCAAATGTAAATTAGCATAGGCAAATCTTATGCAAATTTCCTTTGGGAGCCTGTGACCAAGCTCTTTAACTACCCAGCAATGCCCCCACAATTGGACATGAAGCTCACTGGGTGACTAGGGGGCCAATTACTGCTTCTCAGCCTTCCCTACCTCACAGGGTTGTTGTGCTTTTTCCTCTCTCTTTTTGTCCAAACTAAGACTTTGATATAAACACAATAAGGAGAAGGGGGGGGAGAGAAAGGGAGAGAGAGAGAGAGAGAGAGAGAGAGAGAGAGAGAGAGAGAGAGAGAGAGAGAGAGAGAGAGAGAGAGAGAGAAGAGGTTTAAAGAGAGAGAAATAAAATTCAGAAAGTAAGGGACTTCCGATGCTTCAACTATCCGCTACAAATATAAACAATATTCACTTTGTCCAATACCGGTATAACACGCAACAAAGCTACTTTCTATAAGCAAACATGATCTTCAGTCCTTGAATCCTAATGTCATTATTTCATTTTAAATAAATAAAAAGTCTTTGAGAGGTTTCCAATCTTTAACAAATGTTAACAATGACTTTTCTCTGATTAAATATGTCCATTTGCCATCTTAGCTCATTCCATATGTTTTAACAGCCATTCTTCCATCGTTGGACATGATTTGTCCTTCCACATTAGCACATGTAAAAGTCTCACAGCCATGAACATATCTTGCAACAAAGTTCCTTAATCCTTTTCTAAATGTATACCCATAAGTCCCAGCATGAAGAGGTCTGGCTTCAGCTGAAAATCAATCTTCAAAATTCTCTTAATCTGGGTTCGAGCCCAAGTTGGGCATGCTTCCTGCATTGCAGGGGGTTGGTCTAGATGACCATTGTAGCCCCTGGTGGTTCCCTCCCTGCGAGAAGTGAAGTTACAGGGAACCAGGCAGAGGGCCTTCACCCGCCCTGTGGAACGCCTTCCTGTCAAGGAAATAAACCACTATCTGACTTTTAGAAGACATCTGAAGGCAGCCCTGTATTGGGAAGTTTTTTAATGTTGACATTTTATTATGTTTTTATATGTGCTGGGGCATAAATAATAAATTTCTTCTTATTATTATTATTCCAACTCTACAGTTCTATGCTTCTGTTATATGTTCCCACCGTGCCATCCGTATTAGAGATGTAAAATTTCCGGAAATTTTGAAGCTCAGAAAGAAACCTGGCTTTTTTTCCAGAAAAAAATGGAAATTTTCGGAAAAATGAAAAAAAAATGCTACATTAGCACTTCTTTTTTCTTTTCCAGATTGAAAGTCATTTTGTTACTTTAGAAACATAAAATATAACCATGGACAATTTTAATGGGCATAAATTTATCACAACTAGCATATTAAAAATATAGTGTATCCAAACAGGAACTGAAATTTAACTTATCATTTATCATTGTTTGCAACACGCTTACTCCACCTCCCATGTTTTGCCCATGAGACCTTATGTGTGTGGTCTGTTAACCACTTTAGCTACTACTATATGCTTAAATTAGTTTATTTCACTTTTTAAAGGCTGTTTTACATCATTTAATGTTTAAAATATTTTCATTTCTTTTTTTCTTTCATAACACTTCTCTGATTGCCACAACAATACATATACTTTCAGGCCCTTTTTGTTGCTCTATATTTTCTTCCACTGCTTTGAGGCCTAGTGAAGAAGAACAGAACCAATGCATACCACACGCATGCAAAAACAAAACTGAAACCTTTTTCTTTTCTGGTGACAACAGCACCTCCTAAAGGAAGAAATGTATCTTGTTCTTGCATTGGAGGGTTCAGTTTGTAACCTAGGACTTGCTTGTCCTCACAGAAATTAGAATAATCTGATACCATACATAGTTTTAAAAAATATTTATAAAATATTTGAACCCCTTATCTTAAAATATTTTATTTATCATGTTAAAATAAAACATTCCATAATCTATTCTTTATCCCCCCCCCAATTTTCCCAATTTTTCAGAAAAAAACCAAAAAGGCTTCGGGGGACGGGACGGGTTCCCCCCCCCTGAATTTTCCTGGTTTTTTCCTGGGCCTTCACATCTCTAATCCGTATACAGGGTTGTTGTGTTGAGGATGATCTGCCTTGAGCTCCTGGGAGGAAAAAGTGGGGTATGAAGATTCCACCTAAACATTAGGAAGAACTTCCTGACAGTAAGAGCTGTTCGACAGTGGAATTTGCTGCCAAGGTGTGTGGTGGAGTCTCCTTCTTTGGAGGTCTTTAAGCAGAAGCTTGACAGCCATATGTCAAGAATGCTTTGATGGTGTTTCCTGCTTGGCAGGGGGTTGGACTGGATGGCCCTTGTGGTCTCTTCCAACTCTATGATTCTATGAATGAATGAATGAATGAATGAATGAATGAATGAATGAATGAATGAATAAAGCCAATTCTCTCTCTTTTCTCCTCTCCTCTCCACCTGCCTCCAAAGGTGCAACATCCAAAAGAGCCAAGAGGAACCAGAGGTCCCTCCGCCACCGCCCTCCAACCAGCCAGGTTGGAACAACCTCCGCCGGGCAGCCGTGAAGAAGGAGGACAAACGCGTCCACTTCAACATCGAGAACGCCCCGGACGAGGCTTCGGATGATGAGCGAGAGGCCCCCGTCTGGCACTGCATGAACGGCCAGGATCCGCAGCAGGGCAGCAAGGAGGCCAAAGAGAAGGAGCTGAAGGAGCTGGAGAGCAAAATTGAGGACATGCGCGAGCAGCTGCGGGCTGCCCTGGTGCGCAAGAGTGAGCTGATGGTGGCACTGGGGCCACCACCCAAGGCGCCCCGCCTGCCCCCTGCCCTCAAGGCCTTGATCAAGGAGAGCAACGAGGACAGGTGATGTCCAAGGGCAGGGGCCGCCTCCTGCCGGCTGGCTGTGCGGGGCGGCTCCAGCCAGTTGTGGAGACAGACAGCGACAGCAACCGAGCGCTCGGGCTCTGGAACACTTTCGCAAAGACTCTTGCGCTCGAGCGCTGCTGGGATACAGCTTGGGGTGGCCAGCCGTGGGCGCAGGAGAAAGGTTTGCTCCTGACTCTGCTATGTTTCCCGGAGTCGTTTTGCAAGAGGGGGGCTGCGGCAGGTGGGGCGCTGAGCCTGCACTTTGCATGCAGACGATTCCAGGATCAATCCGCGGCAATGCCAGCTTTTGGTTTTTTTAAAGATCTCAATCAAGTAGCAAGCGAGTCCCAGGAGAGAGCCGTTATATATATACAGTGGTACCTCGGTTTACAAACACAATTGGTTCCGGAAGTCACAATTGATTGCTAAATTTGAAATGTTGTTGAATTGTTTATTTAAAATTTTAAAATATTTAAATCTGTTGTTGGGATGGCACCAGTAAGGAATTTGGCTTTACAGTGGTACCTTGGTTTAAGTACACAATTGGTTCCGGAAGTCTGTACTTAACCTGAAGCGAACTTTCCCATTGAAAGTAATGGAAAGTGGATTAATTCGTTCCAGACGGTCCATGGAGTACTTAAACTAAAGCGTACTTAACCTGAAGTGAACTTTCCCATTGAAAGTAATGGAAAGAGGATTAATCCATTCCAGACAGGTCCGCGGAGTACTCAACCTGAAGCGTACTTAACCGGAGGTATAAGTGTAATTGGTTCCGGAAGTCCGTACTTAACCTGAAGCGTACTTAACCTGAAGCGAGCTTACCCTTTGAAAGTAATGGAAAGTGGATTAATCCATTCCAGACAGGTCCACAGAGTACTTAAACTAAAGCGTACTTAACCCGAGGTATGAGTGTAATTGGTTCCGGAAGTCTGTACTTAACCTGAAGCGTACATAACCTGAAGCGAACTTTCCCATTGAAAGTAATGGAAAGTGGATTAATCCGTTCCAGACAGTCCGTGGAGTACTTAATCTGAAAATACTCAAACCGAGGCGTACTTAAACCAAGGTATGACTGTATAAGGCTGCTTTGTCTGTACGTTCAAGCCCCGACACACTAGATCTCTACGCCGCAAGCTGGTTCTCGGTAAGTTCGCCAAGCAGCCACTGGGTGCGTAGGAGCAGGCCTGTAAGGACTTCAAGCAATCAGTTGGCACACTCTCCGGCCACCAGGTGCCGTCCCTCGCAGGATCCAGGGAAACATATATTGGAATGGCAGAACAATCAGGGAGGGGGAAATGCAGTCGGTCAGGGACAAAACACAAGAGTTTTGAAAGGAAGGCAGCCTGAGGTTCAATCCTTTCCAGTGATACCAAGGCTTGGCAGGGCCGTTGTCTTTGAGCCCCTCCATGTAGGACTCCAACTCCCAGCATTCCCAGGGCCAGCGGTCAAGGAGGAGGATGGGAGTTGGAGTCCTGCAACACCAGGAAAGCCTTGGGTGTCCTCAGCAGTAGCAAACGAGAGATGGGCGAATGTCTCTGTTCAGAAGTGGCGTTCTCTCCTGGGAGCAGGGAAGGTTGGGGCTGCTGACCATGAGGCGGGAGTGATGGGCACCAATCTGGATGGCTTCGAAACAGGACCAGACAAAGTCGCGGAGGAGGAGAGGGTGACTGAGGGCTACTAGTAAGGCTGGACAGTATACAGTACCTGGTTTCCAACATTGTGAAGGTAAAGGGGCCCCTGACCATCAGGTCCAGTTGTGTCCGACTCTGGGGTTGCGGCGCTCATCTCGCTCTATAGGCCGAGGGAGCCGGCGTTTGTCCGCAGACAGCTTCCGGGTCATGTGGCCAGCATGACAAAGCTGCTTCTGGCGAACCAGAGCAGCACACGGAAATGCCGTTTACCTTCCCGCTGGAGCAGTCTCTATTTATCTACTTGCACTTAACGTGCTTTCGAACTGCTAGGTGGGCAGAAGCTGGGACCGAGCAACGGGAGCTCACCCCATTGCAGGGATTCGAACTGCCGACCTTCTGATCAGCAAGCCCTAGACTCTGTGGTTTAACCCACAGTGCCACCAGCTAAACATTGCAATGCATATATGCATATAATGCATATATGCAATGCATATATATCACCAGCTAAACATTGCAATGCATAGGTATATCACGATGTCTGAAATAAGGATAGAGAGCTATGTAGAGGCATGGCTGGGTTCACAGATTTCCCCACGTGGTGATTTTTTGCATAGCACACAAACACATCATGAAATCATGAGATGGACTTCAAACCGGTTTTGGATGATATATTGATATATCACCCAGCCGTAGCCACGAGCCAGGACAGCTGTTCTCTCTGCATCCATGGCCAGAGGCAGCCACGCTTCTGAATCCCAGTTGCTGGAAACCTTGGGGTGGTGTGTGCCAGGGGGAGAGATGCTGCTGTGCTCAGACCCTGCTTGCATTTTGGGGGCATCTGGTGAGGACAGGGTGCTAGACTAGATGCCTCTCTTTGTCCTCAACCGGCTGCAGGACTCATCTCAGGTTCTTTTGAGCCGGGAGTTCAGCAGTTTATTGGAGGGCCACAAGACTCCCCCATGATCCCCAGGGTGGACGAGGTCCCATGGTCTGACTCTGTTAATGGCAGACTAAGATGTTCACATTTCGGAGGCTTCCGGTCTATTCCTGATAGGGCTTTTCCGCAGGCAGTTTTACTGTAATGCATTTATTCCTTACGACGACTTGTTGGGTTTCCTACACAGCTCAGAGGCCTTTGGCCTAATCAGGCTGCAACCTGGCATTTATTATTATTATTAATAATAATAATTAACAGATTGCATTGTTTGGGCTCAGACAATAGCATTTCTCACCTTCTGTTTGAATGCAGATGTTGGGCTAAGCTGCCAAAGAGGTTCTTAACCAATGATTGACGAGATCGAGAGCCAGTGGGAGCAACACAGACTCTTATGCACCCTCCCCTAGTTCCTCCCTTGAGTGGCCCTTAATGGCTGGCATGGGCCCAATCCGCACTATAGAGATAAAGCAGTGCCATGCTGCTTTAAATGGTCTCGGCTTTTTGTCCCAAAAAAGCCCACCTCCTGCCCACCTACCAGTTCGAAAGCACGTCCAAGTGCAAGTAGATAAATAGGTACAGCTACAGCAGGAAGGTAAACGGCATTTCCATGTGCTGCTCTGGTTTGCCAGAAGCAGCTTTGTCATGCTGGCCACATGACCTGGAAGTTATACGCCGGCTCCCTCGGCCAATAATGTGAGATGAGCGTGCAACCCCAGAGTCGGTCATGACTGGACCTAATGGTCAGGGGTCCCTTTACCTTTACCTTGTGTCTTACACAGAGGGAAAGCAAAATCCCATAATAAACAGGTCAAGACCCAAACTCAGGATTTTAAACAGTCTGCAAATGGCAATCAGCCGTGACAGCTGAGCGAGATGAGCACTGCAATAAAGCGAGATGAGCACTGCAACCCCAGAGTCGTCCGCGACTGGACCTAACGGTCAGGGGTCCCTTTACCTTTACCTATCCTGGGAACAAAATAAAAAAATTCTTTCCAGTAGCACCTTAGAGACCAACTAAGTTTGTCATTGGTATGAGTTTTCAGAGGGTGGGGAGGGGTATTATTCCCTCCTTGTGGTGGGAGTGGGTGATTGATTGACTGACAGCTGATAGCCAAACCCTACGCCAAAGGATAAATGGACATAAATCTGACATCACGAATCACAAGCCATGGAAACCAGTAGGAGAACACTTCAGTCTCCCAGGACATTCTATACAAGATCTCAAAGTAGCTGTCTTATTAGAAAAGAATTTCAGAAATAGGCTGGAAAGAGAAGTTGCTGAACTGCAACTTATCACCAAGCTTAGGACCATGGAGAGACCAGGTCTGAATAAAGACATTGGATTCTTATCTCATCATAAAGCTATCTTTAGCCATCTCACCCCTTGCTTTTTCCTGTGGGAACAATTGCAGTTGTTAACAGTTGTCAACAGCTATCAGTCAGTCAGTCAATCACCCACTCCCACTACAAGGAGGGAGTAATACCCCTCCCCACCCTCTCACTATACAGGTGAAACTCGGAAAATTAGAATATCGTTGAAAAGTGCATTTATTTCAGTAATGCAACTTGTTATTTTTAATTTTTCTTTTAATTTTTACAAATGCTTTCTTTTGGAAATTCCACAGTAATAAAACAAATAGTTACAATAATACAAAAATAAACATCGCTATTACATTTCATTAATTACATTCCATTTATAACTGACCCGCCTAACGACAAATAATTACAACAAATAAAGGCTTGACATATCTTGCTTTGCATGTCATGCATCTATCTCATATATTGGTTTCACCTTTTAAATTGCATTACTGAAATAAATCACTTTTCGACAATATTCTAATTTTCCAAGTTTCACCTGTATATAAGCATCTGGTGACTTCTGTTTCAGTGTGTCTGGAGAAGTGTGCATGCACACGAAAGCTCATACCAACGACAAACTTAGTTGGTCTCTAAGGTGCTGCTGGAATGAATTTTTTTATTTTGTTTCGACTACGTCAGACCAACACGGCTACCTACCTGTAACTAGAACTATCCTACCTGTAACTAGAACTATGCTAGTGTAGTTTGCTCGGGGCACTGAGAATCAACAGCAATTCCTGGAGTGGTTTAACAACCAATCACCACTTTGAGAATTGCAAATTCTCTGGAAGGGAGAATAGGAGGCACCCTAACAATTCTCAGCACCCTGAGCAAACTACACTTCCCAGGACTCCATGGGGGAAACTGTGGCTGTTTGAAGTGGCATCATAACAGCAGAAATGCAGAGCGGACTAGGAATGCCAGAATGGAATCGTGTGATTTGGACCTTACAAAACCTTGCCAGTATGCAGTAGGCTACTAGCTACAGTCTTCTGCTGGGATACCAGGCTTGGCCATCCCATTCCCAGTTTTCCAATGAACAATCCAAGATCTGTTGAGCAGCTCAGGTTTGGCGAAGGTCAGCTGAAGCCAGCAGCTCAGGTTTCGCAAAGTTTAGCCTAAGTGGAGGACAAGGTAAGGAGGGGCTTGTGCGGAGTTTAGTGAGTTTTTTGTTCAGGCAGCACCAGTTTAGCAAAACTGAGTGTGGTGCTCTGCTTTGATTGAGCAGCTCATGTTTAGCAGTGCTTAGCTTATAGCAAAGATTAACCCGCCAAGGAGCAGAGGGACTTTTTTGCAGATCTGCAATTTGACTGAGCTGCGGAATAAGTGGAAGGCTTCTTCCAAAATTAGGTTGCAGAGGACATATTGCAAATGACATCATTGCTTGGGCAAAGATCAGTTCCCAGAAAAGTCTTGCTTTCATTAATCAACAGTATAATTAAGCTCAGATGTGATGCTGGTTTTTGCCAATCTTTCCAGTTGGGACAAGGGAGGGGGGCATAGATATTGGGGGTCCTCAGGTTGCTGGTATAATTTATTATCCCCCTCTTCCTTTCTGCTTATCCTCACAGCACGTAGGTGCAGCGAATGAACCTGCTGTGCCCATTTTGCAGCAGGGAAAAACTGAGGCTGAGAGGCAAGAAGCCAGTTCACGCTGGTGCCCTCCAAAAGGACCCACATCAAAAGAGTGAAAAAACTCACCCGTGCAATCGCCACTTGCAAACACATATTGAAAGAGCCAGTTCGGTGTGTTAAATATGGATGGATTGTTGATTCTGCAAAATAGAATAGTATAGTTATATAGAACAAGTTTATAACATGAAAAGGAACAAATTAAAACTGGTATTTTAAATGCTCATTTGTTAGAAAGAGAATTCAACGAGCCTGTTCTTTTGCTCTGGTTGTACAGAGCATTTTAAATTGATTCCCTGTGTATGTGCATGTATCTTCCTATATACATAATATTGTAAGGCTGACATCACGCAAATCTGGGCTTGTAATGTGGCACTACAAATCCTCCACTGTGGGCTGTGTGATGAGGACCATACATTTTTATGCATATAAGATGTATATACATGGATGGGTGGCTTCATAATAGACCACTGCAGGAAGTGTCTGCTCAAAACCCACTCAGATTCATGCAGGTTGATTCCCACCCCCCACCCCACCTAGTATTTCAGGTTCTTCTCATTCTAATTTGTCCATATGCAGAAACACAGTTGTTTGATGTTGAATCCTGACAAGACAGAAGTACTGTTTGTGGGGGACAGGAGGCGGGCAGGTGTGGGGGACTCCCTGGTTCTGAATGGGGTAACTGTGCCCCTGAAGGAACAGGTGTGCAGCCTGGAAGTCATTTTGGACTCACAGTTGTCCATGGAGGCACAGGTCAATTCTTCATCCAGGGCAGCTGTCTATCAGCTCCATCTGATACGCAGGCTGAGTCCCTACCTGCCTGTGGACTGCCTCGCCAGAGTGGTGCATGCTCTAGTTCTCTCTCGCTTGGACTACTGCAATGTGCTCTACGTGGGGCTACCTTTGAAGGTGACCCGGAAACTACAACTAATCCAGAATGCAGCAGCTAGACTGGTGACTGGGAGCGGCCGCCGAGACCACATAACACCAGTCTTGAAAGATCTCCATTAGCTCCCAGTTCGTTTCCGAGCACAATTCAAAGTGTTGGTGCTTACCTTTAAAGCCCTAAACGGCCTCGGTCCAGTATACCTGAAGGAGCGTCTCCACCCCCATCGTTCTGCCCGGACACTGAGATCCAGCACCGAGGGCCTTCTGGCGGCTCCCTCGTTGCGAGAAGCCAAGTTGCAGGGAACTAGGCAGAGGGCCTTCTCAGTAGTGGCGCCCGCACTGTGGAACGCCCTCCCATCTGATGTCAAAGAGAACAACTACCGTACTACCAGACTTTTAGGAGACATCTGAAGGCAGCCATGTTTAGGGAGGCTTTTAATGTTTAATACAGTGGTACCTCTACTTATGAATAACTCTACTTACGAATGGAGCTCCGTCCGCCATCTTGGATGCGGTTTAAATAGGATTTTTTCTACTTACGAATTTTTAGATAGGGTTGCTTCGACTTACGAATTTTTTCTCTCAGTGCATTCCTATGGGATTCAACTTACAATTTTTTCTGACTTACAAATGTGTGTTTGGAACGCATTAAATTCGTAAGTAGAGGTACCACTGTAGATTACTGTATTTTATTTTTCTGTTGGAAGCCGCACAGAGTGGCTGGGGAAACCCAGCCAGATGGGCGGGGTATAAATAATAAATTATTATTATTATTATTATTATTATTATTATTATTATATCGACACATCCACACCATATATTTGAACATACGGCTCCCTCTGCCCCAATAGTCCTGGTAACTGTAGTTCATCCCTCAAACGGTTACATCATGGGTACTAGGCAGACTAAGGACCAGGGGCCGGATCTGGCCCAATCGCCTTCTCAATCCGGCCCGCGGACGGTCCGGGAATCAGCATGTTTTTACATGAATAGAATGTGTCCTTTTACTTAAAATGCATCTCTGGGTTATTTGTGGGACATAGGAATTCGTTCATTTTTTCCTTCAAAATATAGTCCGGCCTTCCACAAGGTCTGAGGGACAGTGGACCGGCCCCCTGCTGTAAAAGTTTGCTGACCCCTGGGTTACAGTGTTCAGCACCATTAATGAACTAGTTTCCAGGAATCTTCACGGAAAGACAGCTGCTTCAAATGTCTGCAATAGACGTGCCCTATATACTAGCCTGTTTTGTGGAGGTTTGATGTTCAGGCCCCATTCTCCTTGCAAATGTAATGCTGCGGTACCCTAACGGTGCGATTCACAAGCAATTCGCCCCAAAATCTCACCTAGCTATTGGCTAGGCAAAGGCTTGAAAAAGGAACACAAATTGAACCTGCAAACAAGGTAAACATTCCGGGGGGGGGGGAATCCCTCTCCGCCTGAAGTATTTATTACAAAAATAACAGCACCTTGCTCAAAAACCCCAGCTGTCAAATATTCATTAAAAATAATAATCTCAGTACACCCACATTTCAGAGCTCATTATACGTTCTGCTCCAGGGGAAAGAAAATGTAGCGGGTTCTGTTTTTTTATTTATTAAAAAGAGACCTCTTTTGTTTTTTTTATTCAGCCTAGCCAGAAGCTGTTCTGATTATGCTCGGGATGTAATATTATTTTCATTCAGGAATTGCCTTTCACATAAGATATAGGAAATGCAGGACAGGGGATAAGATTATAAGGGGGTGGGGAGGTAAGAAAGACTTGGAAAATAACCCAAAATGCAATCTGCATTCCAAGTAAGGTGCTCTGTTTGAAATAATTTGATGTATTTTTGAGAAGCCACCAATGCCATCACTTGAATGCATCTGCTGCAACTGACGTGGCACCAAGCTCGGTTTTGGACTCCAAATCCCATCAGCTGCAATGGCTGATGGGAGCTGTAGTGTAGCTTGACTACAATTCACATCATCCTCAGCGATGCTGGTGCTGTTGGGAGTTCAGCACCCAGTGTGGTGTAGGTCTCCTCTCCTTGGAGATCAGGAATGGGGAACGTTTGGCTGACATTGGACTCCAGTGCCCATTAGATCCCGTCAACATGGCCTAGGAACACAGGATGATGGGAGTTGTAGTCCGACAGAACGCCCCAGGTTCAGTCGCTGGCGATTGAAAAGCAACCATAGGGCAGGGCAGGGCAACAAGCAATTTCAGCTTTACATGATGCCAGAATTGCGTTGGATCATTGATTTTGGTCTCATTTCAAAAGACTAGCTCCATTGCTTATTACAATACTCAGTAGACTTTAAGGACTCCAAAAACAGCTTTCTGCCGTCTTCTTTAAAAAGATTAGGATGCTTTTCTTGGAAGTGTTGTAGCTGAGTTGCACGGCACCCACTTCGCAGTCAAGACGGGTCCCGTGTTCAATTCCTGCATTTCCAGGTAGAGCTGGCCATGTTCCCTGCCAGTAAGTGTAGAGCTGTAAGCTAGCTGGACCACCTGTAAGCTAGCTTTACTACTCGGAATAATGAGGACTAGAAACTTCTGTTTTGAAGGTGGGAGAGCATCTGCTTTGCATGCAGAAGATTGCAGGTTCGATGCCCAACAGCATCTCCAGGAAGTGGCTCTGTCTCAAAACCTCCGAGCTAGACGGACAAATGCGCTGGCTTCTGCCATTTGTTTGCTTCTGTCTAGCTGTGTTCTGGAAACTCACAAAAACTCTAGAATTCTTGACATCCGGACTATAGAGGGTGGTGTTTCTGCAGAGATTATACGTTGGGGCAAAATAACCTCAAGAAGTTGCCACAGATTTCAGGCTGCAGTGTGGCAGGTCATGCTTAATTTAGGCTGGTAAGCACCGGGTGAAACTCCTTACAGGTGGGGCTGAGGACACCAAGATCAGTTTGGACCACTCCTTGAGGTTTGGTCACTGGAGTGGAGAAAATGAACAACACAGCATTTCAAAGAAATAAGTTGTTGCGGCCAGTGTTAGACTTGCTCAAAGCGAACTTACGGAAATCAATGCATGTGACTAATTTAGGTGAGAACGCCTTCGCTGGAGACAACCCTAAGAGCTCAGGCTGAGACTGCGGACGAGAGCTGCTGGGCAGTGTTGGAAACTTGAGATATGAAAGCTAGGAGCTGAATGGCACCTTAAACCTAGGTTATGGGGGCAACAATGGAATGTCTAGGCACACTTTTTAAATAACAAGAATACAAAGCTGAAAATTAATGAACTGCAGCTAAAATCATATGTTCATTTTTTTCACATGCTCTATACCTTCCCCTGCCCACCCCTCTAATATTCTTAAGAGGATCTCCTCCAGTCTTCAGAGAGTAGCTGGAAGTGGGGGAGGCAGAAAAAGGTCCTCCTTTCCTTCCACTGCAGTTTTTATCTGAAATCTTAGGCTCAGTACTGCACTGAGCTCAGAAACTGCTCGCGCTAATGAAACTCCGTTGCAAAACGCACCTAGAACAACGGGAGTTTCGAACACTGCTGCTGGGGGTGGCTGATGCGACGAGCATCACATTTCTTTAATTCTGGGATTTTGCGGGGTGCAGAGCAAGTATTTGTGGTGCTGAGCGGAAGACAACTGGTTTGATTTGGGGGGGGGATTGTGGTGTGTAAAATGGAGATTTGCTTTCTCAGCCCTCTATGAATGGGGTGTTTCTCCGGAACAGAAGCTGCAACGCAGACATGACTGGATTTTGCACGGCTTGGGGGGACGGGCAAAATTCTCCCTCTCTCTCTCTCCCCTCCCCCCGCCCCAAATCGTACTCTGTTCCACCCCAAAGTTAAGGGAAAAAAGGAGCACGGAAGCAATGCTGTTAGATATAGTATTTATTATATATATAATATATATAATATATACATACTTTTTTGTACATTAAATAGAATGAACTCTACTCTTCATTCCTGGTATAGTTTTGATGTGATTCTTCTCTCTTTCTCAACCCCTCGATCCTTTCTGCCTGACAACTACAGCGTAAAAACCCTAACCTCCGGTTACCTACAAGCACTCCGTCGCCAAGCAGAGGTGGGCGGGCGGGCAGCAAATGATCCCACCAACATATTGCACATGAATGGGGGCCTGGGGGTGGGGGATACCACCATTCTGCTTGTTGTCAGCCAACCCACCCTCCACCCCAAAACTACTTGCACATCACCCATCTAAGGGGTTCTCCCTTCCCTGGCTTTAGGGTAGGGCACAGCACCCAAAGGTGATTTTGACTGCAAAATCAGAGCATCTCACAGACGCTCCTGGGCTCCAGTCTCGAAAAAGGCTGCTGCTTGCTTAAGGATGTGCCTGCCTGCTGCACTTTGCATCTCATGGCAGAACAAAAAAAATAAGAATTAAGATTCCCAGGGTGCTTGGCTCCTGCCTGCTGCCAAGGACCACATGGCAGGACAGTGAGGTCATAGGGGCAGGGCTTCCTGAGGTCCAGCCCGTGCTACCCCCTGAACACGTCCCCTCCAGCCTCTGAATTCCCCTTGCGATTGCTAGATCAGCTGAGTACAAAGGCACTCAAAAGTTTGGAGCCAGCTGTGTTCTTACGATGGTTCCTTTCCCACATACACCCCACAATTTAAGGGGTACAGCTCTGCTCCAGAAAGGGATGGGCAAAGACTCCTGGGAAGCGGGTCCTTTTTTTGGGAGGGGTGCCCCCTGCCCCCCACCCCACTCTCTTCTTTATGTTTCCAGGAACTTAGGTGGCATTTTTGACGCATGCATGGGCACACTCTTCAAAACGCATTCTGCTTACGAGATAAGGCACTGGGCTGGGATATTTTTTAGGGTGGGAGAGTGGAGAATAATCCTAAATTGCCATGCTGCATAAAACAAGAACTGGGTTCACCTGTCAACATCTGTGCAAAGGCATAAGAGAGAGGGAGCTGCGAGGGTTCTCACCAAATGGCAGCTTAAAAAAAAAAACCACACAATTTTCAAAGCACCTAAATAGCCCCCTCATTTAAGATGAGGGTCCTCTCTCATCAAGCCCATGTCAGACTGAAAATCAGGAGCTGCTCCCTCTCGCGGTTGCTAAGGATGCACTGTTAAAAGTTGCAACTTTCTAGAACCTTGGAGTGCTGGGAACAACGTAATCGCTGGCCTTTCCTCTGTAGAGGTTAAAAATGGGGAGGGGGGGGGGGACACACACAGTCCAGTGACCACCAGGCAAGCCACTGCAAAGTCAGCCAAACTTTTTTTTGGGGGGGGGGAGTGGCTTTCTGAGGACCCCCTTCCCCAGTGGCCAAAAAGGGCTTCCTTGACGAGAGAAAGAATCCACCTCCACATCTTCCCAAGACCATCACGTTAATTTTTAAAAGTGCCCTTCTAACAAGAAAGATCTATTGCTGTTTTACTCTATACACGCAGCCTCTTTCAGAGTAAACTGCAGTCTGTCCCCCATGCTAAAAAGGAAAAAAAGGAAAGAAAAAAGCCAGACAGAAGTTTCTATGACTCCAGCGCTTCTGGGGTGACAGATCTTCGAGAGCAGTGGCTGCCAGGAACCCCAGATTTAAAGGGGGTTAATCTCGGGGGGCCCCTTCTGCACAAGGGACTCAAGTCCTTCTCCAGCAGCCACCCATTTCCGCCCCTCCCCCGACGCAGAGTTCGCCATGATACCCGTTTCGGTCGCCTCCCCAGCGCCCCCTCCTGACAAAAGCAGAGAAGCACACGCAGAAAAACAGCAGTAATTCCAGAGCAAAATTAAGTCCACATCTCCGGCAGACACCAAAGGCGCGGAGGGGCGAGGAGTCCCATGATTTGAGAAAAGCTTGGTGGGGTGGGGGGCAGAGAGACCGGCGGGGGGCTGTGGCTCTGCACTCCCAACAGGAAGGAACCAGAGGACTCTCTTCAGATGTGGGGGGCTTACTGGCTATGGGTGTGAGCCCCTCTTTTTTTTTATTCACATTTTTTCCTTCCTTTCCTGGGTTTGGAGGAAGAAGGGGTGGGAGAGAGAGAGAAAGGGAGGAGGAGCAGGTTCTCTCCCTCTGCCTCTGGGCCTTTTAAGGTCTGCACCTCCTCAACAGAAGAATTGCAGGTGAGCCCAGGGAGAATGGACGGTCGAACTGACAAGCATCCCATCCGCCAGGAAGCTCAGGAGAGGCGGCGCAAATCTGGGCCTGCATCAGCCGCACTGTCCAAAGGCGCCGGCGTCAAGGAGTCCGCCTGCGCGAGTCCCCCCTCGGAGGCCTTGCCCGGGGGCCCACTTGCAGCGGAGCTGAGTGGACAATGGCCTGCGAGGCAGTCTGTGTCCGGGGGTTTGCCGTGGCCGGCTGAGCTATCTGGAGGCTGTAGGATGTCCTCGCGGGCTGGACTGAGGGGGGTGGCGGCAGCAGCAGCAGCAGAAAAGGCCAGTCCACCTGGTGAGGGAACCCCAGCGGTCGACGTGACCTCGATGGCAATGGACCCTACAGGAGCCTCTGTGCGGTCGCTGCTGACCAGGAGGCGGGTCATGACGCTCGAGGCAGACGCCACGTCCTGGAGGTGACTGCTGGGCCCGGCGGCTTCTGGCGCGACGCTGGGGTCCAGGAGGGAGCCGCTCAGGTTGGACATGAAGGAGGGTTCTGCGATGACGGCCGTCTCTGCCACCCAGTTGAAGTTGTCGCCCAGAGAGGCCACCGTGGCGGCTACGACGGCTGCTGTGTGGGCATCATCGGGCGCCAGGGGGCCGTCCACAGTGGGGGCCCCATCCAGGTGGGGCCGCGGGCCGGCCGGGTCAGCGGGGGCGACGGTGTTGTTGTTGTTGAGGTTGTCCTGCAGGGTGGTCTGGGCACCGCCCTGCTGGTTCTGGAGCAACATCTCCTGGATCCGGATTTGCTGCAGGATGGCCGGCAGCTCGTAGTGGTGGAAAAAGTAGATCATGGAATGCTGTGGGAAAGGCAAGGAGCAGAGGATTTAAGCTTGGGGTGGGGGGGCAAAGACGGCTGACATCCACACTGGTCAAGCGTTCTGAATCGTGGTCCATTCCGC
This sequence comes from Zootoca vivipara, assembly GCF_965207765.1. Classification (NCBI taxonomy): domain Eukaryota; kingdom Metazoa; phylum Chordata; class Lepidosauria; order Squamata; family Lacertidae; genus Zootoca; species Zootoca vivipara. Next base: position 85,355,982 of record NC_142589.1, on the reverse strand, counting down.
TGCCTGCTTCACCCTCCCAGACCCTTGAGCGAAACTGGGTGTTTTAAAAAGAAAGCTTACCCACCGAAATAACACAGGCCCAGCACTGAAGAATGCAGAATTATGTGCCCTTTTTTGAACTTTTTTTTATTACTTTTTCACAATACAGTAAAAGGAACTAGCCAAACTACATCTGAAGGTAGCCCTGTTCATCATGGTTGGTGTTGCATTATGTTTTTAATATTTTGTTGGGAGCCACCCCAAGTGGCTGGCGCAATGCAACCCAGTCAGATGGACGGCATCCTATATAATAAAGTGCAAGTGTCTCTGCGTCCAGATTCCCTGTGTCCCTGTGTCCGCGCTACTGCGCATGTGCCCCACGGACACAGGGATTGGGCGCAGAGACTACACGCACACACGCGCGCACGCTCTCCCCACTCCCCACCCCCCTGCCTACAGTTTACCTGCGGCCGCCAACCGCCGCTCCCGGCAGCTCCCCCCCGCGACCAGCAGCCAGCGGGCGTCACGCACACGCGTGCACACTCTCCCCACCCACCCCGGCTGCTCCGCTTTCGGGGGACAGAGCCGAAGATTGGCGGGCGCTGTTTGCCGGGGTTGACAAGCCCCAGCAAGCAGCGCCCGCCGATCTTCGTGTCCCAGGGCTTCCCCTTCGTTCCCGCCTGGCTAGCGCCCGTTTACTAAACGGGCTGAATGACACTAGTATGAATAATAAAATTATTATTATTATGGAACAGCCCTTCAGATATTTGAAGATGGGTCTCATTTCACCTCTCTGCCTAAGCTCCTCAAACTAAGATTACAGTTGCTGAAAAGGGAATGCCTAGTTGCCATTTTTGGGCCCGATGGCTCAAAAGTTGTATTTTTCAACACAACTTTTCGGTCCCTGAAATTTGTTTTATCTGATCGTGCGGATAAAATAGAACGGACAGAATTCCGCAGTGTGTGAAAACAGTCAATATCCAAGGATCTCCAGGCAAACACCTCCAGATGGTGGAGATGTCATGAGCCATCCTGGCACCCGGGCATCTTCACTTGGCTGCAAGTGGCCAATAGCCAGGTGCAAAATGCCCCGGGGAAATTTCGAATGCTGGTTCCAGGCTAAATGCCCCAGCTCCTTCAACTGTTCCACAAAGTCCTGCTGAGTTCATAGCAAGGCTAGTTCTACATCCTGAATGGTTAACTGTGGTTAACCCTGTAGGTTTTCCTGCACTCCAGACAAACATGGTGAAACTGCCAACATACCTGTATGAAAAGCCACGATGTGACCAGTGCCAAGCTGCTGTATTGCCCATTGAAGCGGTAATGGTAGGCGTAAAAGGCAAAATGGTACAAGTAGAAAAACCTGGAGAGGAACAGAGACAAGGGGGGAAGGGGATTAAAGCACATATACAGTGGTGCCTCGCTTAACGAATGCCCTGCTTAACGAAATTTCCGCTTAATGAAAGGTTTTTTCTAGCGGAGGTTGCCTCGCTAGACGAATGCGCTTTACGAAAAATTCGTCTAGCGAATCACGGTTTCCCATAGGAATGCATTGAAATTCAATTAATGCGTTCCTATGGGCAAAAAAAATTTCCAAAAAAAATTCAATGCATTCCTATGGGATTCGCTAGACAAATTTTTTGTTATAAGAAAAGACCTGTGGAACGTATTAAATTCGTCTAGCGAGGCACCACTGTATCAAGACTGGATTGCTGCAGTGCATGCTCTGTAGTGTCTTCAATCACACTTGATCCGAAGCTGCAGTTAGTGCAGAATCATGGGTACTGACCTCTTGGATCAGCTGAACTAGCCCTGTTACAGACTCCACATAAAGAACGTCTCCACATTTAGAAGAACTCAACCTTTTATCATGGCAGCACCTGTGAAACTCCCTGCCTGCTGATGCCAGGCAGGTGCCTTCGCTGGGCTCTTTTCGGCGCCTGCTAAAAACATGCCTGTTTAGAAAGGGGTTTCTGCACATGCTGTGGAGGGAAATGATTGGGGGGGGGGGGCTTATCTGCCTGAGAAGGGAGCCCATCTGGGAGAAGGAAAACTCTGATCCTAAACCTCCACTGCCTTGAGGAATATCTTTGGGAGAAGAAAAGGCTCAGGAGTAAACCGTACACAAATCCAGAGTGGAGTCCCTAAGGCGGTTGGATGGCGCCTTGCATGCCTCCTTCCAGCAACTCCTGCAGCCAATCTGGTGCCAAAGGTCTTGCTCTGCTTTCCTTTGGACACCAGCAAGGCTGAAAGGCAGGTCTTGTCGTCTGGGCAGCCCAGGACCTCCAGAGACACGGCCCAGGCTTGCGCCCCAGGGAGGTCACAGCAGTGCTGCAAACACAGCAGTTTGTGGCTTCACCCTCAGAGGCGCACTCCATTGTCTCTCAAGACAGACGGAGCTGACAAACCAGAATGTTGATGCGTGTTTTAATCTATTTCTTGTCTATTGCTATTTTAACTTTCTGAAAGCTTTAAGTTATTGTTGCTAGTTCTTTTCTTACAATCAGTGTAAATACAGTGAAACAAACAAACAAACACACACACACACTCCCCTGCCACACAACTGAAAGATGGGAATGGAAACACTGTGGAAGAAGTGTGGGAAGTGAACCAAATAAGGACCATTGGAAATAGAGAGGGCTGAGTTCAGTGGTCAGATCTGGCACAGAAGGAGATCCAATGTGGTGCAGCAGTTACTGAGCTGTGAGTGGTGTTAGAAACTCAGAAATATAAGCTAGGCTCCAAATGGCTCCTTAAAACAGGGTTACAGTTGCCAAAACAGAATGCCTAGTTGCCATTTTGGTACCAGAAAGCTGGGAAATTGTATTTTTCAGTACGACTTTTTGGTTCCTGAAATTCATTCCAATTATGCAGATAAAATAAAATGGGTAGAATTCTACAGGACGTGTTGCTAGTGTGTGAAAACAGACCAGATCCAAGGACCCCCAGGCATGCACCTCCAGGTGGTGGAGACATTAGGTGCACCTGCACTTGGTCGCAAGTGGCCAACAGACAGGTGCGAAATGTACCTGGTTCCTGGCTAATTTCGAATCCTGACCGGGAGACCACGCTTCAAGTCCCACACTTGGTGATGAAGCTCACTGCGTGTGACCCTGGGGCCCGTTCCTTGCCTCACATAGAATCAAAGAATTGCAGAGCCGCAACGGACCCCGGGGCCCAACCCCACTGCAATGCAGGAATCACAACAGTCATTGCATGAATTACAGAGTCATTGCTGAATAACACAGGGATGGAAGGAGGACGTCACAGGCCACCTTAAGCGGGCTGGGAGAAAAGGAGGCCTATAAAGACCAGGAATTTGAAGCTTTGTGTGCCCTTACCTCAGCCAATGCCTCTTGCTGGTGTTGGTGTGGCAGCAGATGGCGTCGTACTGGTCTGCCAGCCACACGATGAGGATGATGTAGAAGGCTGTGGTGGTGTCGTTGAAGAACTCAGACATGATCGCCTCCATGCCTGCCGCAGGATGGTGGAGAGGAGGGGAGAGAGAAGGCCAGCAAGCCGTCAGGGAGCTCAGCATCCCAAGAGAGAGGTAAGACGAGGCTGCTGGATCAGGCCAAGGGCCCTCCTAGTCCAGCATCCCCTCCTCACAGTGGCCAACCAGATGCCCCAGATGAGAATTATTACCATTATTATTTATATGCTGCCTAACTGACTGGGTTGCCCCATCCACTCTGAGTGGCTCCCAACAAAATACTAAAAATTCACAGTAAAACATCAGCCATTAAAAACTTTCCCACACAGGGTTGCCTTCAGTTGTCTTTGGAAAGTTGTACAGTTCTTTATCTGTACAGTTCTTTATCTGGCATCTGATGGGTGGGTGCCACCACCGAGAAGGCCTGGTTCCCTGTAGCCTTACTTCTCGCAAGGAGGGAATGAGGGGACTGCCTTGGAGCTGGACCTCCCGTGTCTGGGCTGAACGATAGGCAGATGCTTCCTTTGGGTCTACAGGGCTGAGGCCGTTGACGTCTTTCAAGGTCAGCAGCAACACTTTGAATTGTGCTCGGAAACATACTGGGAGCCAATGCAAGTCATTTGGGACTGGTGTTATATGGTCCCGGCAGCCGCATTCTGGATTAGTTGTAGTTTCTGAGTCACCTTCAGAGAGAACATTGCAGTAGTTCAAGCATGGACCACCCTAGCAAGACAGTGTAAAGGCAGGGAGGGTCTCAGGTGGAGCTGGAGACAGTCGCCCTGGACGCAGAATTGACCTGTGCCTCTATGGACAGCTGCGAGTCAAAAATGACCCCCAGACTGCACACCTGGTCCTTCAGGGGCACACTTACCCCAGAAAGGACCGGGGAGTCCCCCACACCCACCTGCGCAATAGCAGCAACTCTCCCCCATTGTAATTCCCAGGAACTGGTGCTCAGGACCCAAGGCTGCACTATGACCTGGTTCAGATCCCCACTCAGCCACTGAAGCTCACTGGGTGACCAGGGGCCAGTAGCCACTGACTCTTTTCCAGCCTAGCCTACCTCACAGGGCTGCTGGGAGGATAAAGCGGGGAGGGGAAAGAATCGTGCCCATCCCCTTGAGCTCTCCTTGGGAGGAAAAGGTGGTGCGCAAGATGTAAGAGACAGAATTAATGGGCCTGGTATATCCAAGGCCGTTCCTGCAAGGCAGTCTCCTTACCCACGAGAGCCAAGATGACGGTCAGCAGCGGGGCTGCCGGGAAGGCAATGGTCATGTTCATCTCCAGCATTTGCAGAAGGTCCACTGTGAGAGGGAGGAGGAAAAAACATTCAAGAGGAGAGGAGGCAGCCCCAGCCCCCAGGGTGGGGTAAGAGGAACCCCTCAACACAGATAATCCCAGGTTTGATCTCCAATTAGAAGGAATGCGAAAAGCAGAGGCGAGAGAGAGGCCGCAAAATTTGCCAAATTTTGTTTAGCACATCTCGGTTGACAAACTGTGGTTAGTGCTAACTACAGCTTGGCTTCAAAATATTATTTTTAACTTTGTAAATAAATTAAGTTAAATTATCATACCACTGCATCCCTTTTTTAAAGAAACATATCAAAGCAGTTTCAGCAATGAAACCTTTAAAAAGTTAGACACCAATTAACCATTCTTAATCACCTGTATAGGCTGGGCGGAAAAGAAAAGTTTTCAGCAGGTGTTTAAAAATTGGCACAGAAGGTACCTGCAAAATCTCTAGTGCAGTGGTTCTCAAACTTTTTTCTCTGAGTCACACTTTCAGAATAAAAATTGCTCGCACCACACCCAATTTTTGTATAGATAAGAAATACATCGGAAAACAAAAAGAAACAACTAGCAGTGCTAGTTGTTTTATAATATAGAACACAACTACTTCCTAATACGATCCAGTATAGGATAAAACAACGCAGTTACATAAAAACTGTTCAAAATGTCTTTTATTGCCCTTGAATCTTCCTGCCACACTTGCCATCCTCTCTTGCGACACCCTTTGACAACCACTGCTCTAGTGGTAGGGAGTTCCACAGGACTGGGCCAATTACAACAATGGCTCCGTTTCTTGTTGTTGTCAAACCAGCCTCACCGACTCGGGGAATGGCCAGCGACGCTCCTGCAGGTGGTGTCAGTGATCAAGCTGGAATATAAGGGCTCAGGAGGCCCCTGAGGAACCCTGGGCCTAAGATGTTCAGGGCTTTTATAATAAATACAAGAACCTTGAACCTGGATTGGCAGTAAAGTGGGCCGCCAGAGCAGCCGCTTCAACAATGGCCTCACATTCTCTAACTGTTCTATACAAGGTCTCCCATCAGGAGGTTGTCGAGGTTTTTAAGCAGAGGTTGGGCTGTCACGGATGCTTTAGCTGAGATTCCTGCATTGCAGGAATGATGACCCTCGGGTTCCCTTCAAACCAAGCTGCGGACCTTCTGATGCTGGCTGATCCGAAGTGGCAAGCCCTCTTTGAACCCTCTACCCAGGGGGCTGGGGAAAGAAGAAAACTGCTGTCTTTGTCCTCCAGCAAACTGACCACTTGGGCTCTTGGAACGCCAGCAAGACCAGATGAAATACTTACCGATAAAAACAAAGATCTGGTGGTGCGAGTATCGCAGAAGCATGGAGACAGAGAGAGTCTGGAAAAGAGAAGGGGTGGGCAAGTGTTAGAGCCCCAGGCTCCCTATGGATGTAGGGCAGTGTCACCCCTCCAAAAAAACCCCCAACCAACCAAAATTCTAATAGTTGCAGACACCTGCCCTTTCGCCTGAAGTAAATACCGAAGGCACTGTACACATGAGCTCCCAAATAATAATTAAATAATAATTAGCTTTTAATAATCATAGAATCATAGAATTGTAGAGTTGGAAGAGACCACAAGGGCCATCCAGTCCAACCCTTAATCTTATCTCCAGTGCTATTTAATAGCCAGTGCTCATTTAATCACCTCCTTCCTTGGAGGTTTCTAAGCAGAGCTTGGACGGAGATCTGACATGGATGCTTGAGCGGAGATTCCTGCATTTCAGGGGGTTGGACTAGATAACACTCGGGATCCCCTTCCAACTCTTATGATTCTATGATCCAGGGGTAGATCAACTAGGAAACGAAAGAAGCTTAAGCCTAAAAATTTTGAGTCGCACAACTCAAATTGATTAATTTGCTGTTGTATATATTTCAACAATCCCAAAGTTTGAGTGTCAGTAGCGCAGATGTTTTAAAGGTGTGGTGGGCTGTCATGGAACAACCCCCTCCCCTTGAAGAAGATGATTTCAGTAGTTATCCAGACCTCATTGCTGGTTGTGAAGGCACCCCCCGCCCCGCCCCATGACAGCCAAGCCTCTGAGCTGCATCCCTTAATATCACCCAGCCAGGAACTTCACTGGGTTCTCAGTCAATTATTTTAACCACAGACCACTCAGGGAGCTTTGGCTGGCTCCTTCATTATACACCGTTAGGCACCAGGCAAAGTTGTTTGTCTTCAACCAGGCCTTTGGATGATGATGAGGATGATGATGATGATTCTGTCCATCTGACTAGGTTGTCCCAGTCACTCTGGGCAGCTTCCAGCAGAATAAAACATTAAACACTGAAAACTCCCCTGAGCAGGGCTGCCTTCATATTTCTTCTGAAAGTCAGGTACGTAGTTGTTTATTTCCATTATTTCCTTGACATCTAATGGGAGGGCATTCCACAGGGTGGGCACCACCACCGAGAAGGCCCTCTGCCTGGTCCCCTGTAACCTCGCTTCTTGCAGGGAAGGAACTGCCGGAAGGCCCTTGGAGATGGACCTCCCGTGTTTGGGCTGGACAATGGGGGTAGAGATGCTCCTTCAGGTCTGCAGGCCCAAGGCCCGTTAAAAGGGTATTCACATCCAATATCCTTTTAAATGTGTTGTGGGAGAGGGGGATTATTGGTTTGCTGTCATTCTTACTTTTATTACGTATGTTGTGGTTTTTAGATTGCAATTTTATGTTGTGGACTGCCCCGAGATCTAAGGGTGAATGGTGGTATACAAATTTAATTGAAAATAATAATAATAATAATTTGTGCTCAAGCACTCTCCTGGGATCTACTGGGGTTGAAAAGCAGCCCACGAGCTGACACAGAATACTCACAAATATGACCATGATGACGAATGCTGCCAGGTACGAGGTCCGCGCCATCCACATGCTGATGAATCGGTAGTGTTCCCCAGACACCACGTTGCGGAGGAACCCTGAGCAATGACAGGAGGGAAGGGAAGGCAGCAGTGATGGGGATAGACAGGAAGGGGAAAAAACAAGGACGTTTCAGCAACAAAGATCTCCCAAAGTGGACTTAGATCAATTAGTTGGCTCTGGCGCCATCTAGTGTTGGGCTTCTGGCCTTCTGCCCCACCAGAGATTGCAACAGCCCAGCCCAGATCTGTAACTGAGTGATAACAGAGGCCAATTATATACATATGCTTAACCTTTGTTCTCTTCGTTTTCAGCCAAGGCTTTCACGCTGGACATGAGGATGTCGTCGTAGCCAAGGAACTCGTCCAGCAGCAGGCGGCTGAACCGGTCTCCAAAGCACTGGTCTCGAGTGGGGTCTGGGGAGAAGATGGAGAAGAGGGTTTGTGAAAATAGGCGAAAATAAAACTGGCTGTGCTGGTAGCAGCAGGAAGAAGCAAGTCGAGGGGTGTTTGTGCATTTCACGGGAGACTCAAAAACTTCCAGCTGATGGGGGGGAAGGAGTGGGTGTTTTGTGATTTGGGAGAGAGGCAACCTGGCACAGGGAAAAGAAAAAGCTGGGGCCAAGTAGTGGCCAGGTAAAGGGACCCCTGACCATTAGGTCCAGTCATGACCGACTCTGGGGTTGTGGCGCTCATCTCACATTATTGGCCGAGGGAGCCGGCATACAGCTTCCAGGTCATGTGGCCAGCATGACAAAGCCACTTCTGGCAAACCAGAGCAGCACACGGAAACGCCGTTTACCTTCCTGCTGTAGCTGTACCTATTTATCTACTTGCACTTTGACGTGCTTTCGAACTGCTAGGTTGGCAGGAGCTGGGACCGAGCAACGGGAGCTCACCCCGTCGCAGGGATTCGAACCGCCGACCTTATGATCGGCAAGCTCTAGGCTCTGTGGTTTAACCCACAGCGCCACCTGCGTCCCTTCAAGTAGTGGCCAACACAGGCCTAAAAGCAACAAGGAGCGCCCCCTAGTTCGAATCTTGACACCATGCCACTCTAAGCTCACTAGGTGGAGTTTCAAGCAAGCCAGTTTCCCGTCTGCAACATGGGAATCAATCTTTCAGCGTGGCAGCACAGTGAAGAGAATCTTTGTACGAGTTAATGCTTCATTATCCCCTTTGCTGCACCTTTGTACTTTTGTCCTTCCAGGCTGTGACACTCAATGATTTAAACTGTTGATTCTTTCTTTCCTTATGTTTGCAGCTATTTTTTCCCGTTAACAAATTAGATAGATAGATAGATATATAGATAGATAGATAGATAAAGATAATAATAATAATAATAACATTTGTACCCTGCTGCTCAACCTTCCCCCCCCCCCAACAAAAACCAGGCACAGCAAATAAGCAAACCTCCACCCTCAGTTGAATGGAAAAGCAAAACTTCTTACCCAGCGTCACCACCATGACGGGGATGCTGAGGCGCTGGCGGGTGCTGTGCGACAAGCGGAGGAACCCGTATTCAAAGGAGTATTCCACGATGTACTCTTCCTGGGGCCAGACTGCAAGGATTTTTTTTTATTTTAAAAAAAGAAAACTGTCTTTTTGAAAAGGCCAAGAGGATGGAAAACCAGTGGTGGCCCCCAGGGGTACTGCCTCAGCCTGGTTCACCACAGATGCCCGTCGATTAAAAGAAGCCTCCTTGGGGGCTCTAAGGAGCTGGGGAAAGTCCCGAAAAGGACAGGAAAAATGATCCAAGGGGACGAAGTGACTCCACCATGAGGAAGCTTGCAGTGTTTGGGTGTTCTTAGTTAAGGAAATAAGAGGCGACATGCTAGAAGCCTAGAAAATTAATGCAGGGCATGGAAAGAAGAGAAATGTTTTCCTCCCTCTCTCATAACATTAGGAGTTGTGGACGTCCAATTAAACTGAACGTTGAGAGATTCAGGACACACTCTCTCTGCCCCCCCATACAATTTTTTCTGAATTTCCCATTTTTTTACAAATTGACTTTAAATCAAATACTTACTTTATTTCCTGATAGACTTCCCACTTCCACCTCCCGTGTTTTTGTATACAGGTGAAACTCGGAAAATTAGAATATCGTCGAAACGTGCATTTATTTCAGTAATGCAACTTTTTATTTTTATTTTAATTTTTACAAATGCTTTCTTTTGGAAATTCCACAGTAATAAAACAAATAGTTACAATAATACAAAAATAAACATCACTATTACATTTCATTAATTACATTCCGTTTATAATTGACCCGCCTAACGACAAATAATTACAATTACAACAAATAAAGGCTTGACATATCTTGCTTTTCATGTCATGCATCTATCTCATATATTGGTTTCACCTTTTAAGTTGCATTACTGAAATAAATGCACTTATCGACGATATTCTAATTTTCCAAGTTTCACCTGTATATCAAACTCTTGCCTATTGCAAAAATGCCTATAATACAATTGCCGTATCATTTTCCTTCTGCTGCTCCTTTCCTGCCTGCAATTTAACTTGTTTGTAGTGCTTTTCCAAATAAGTCCCCCCATGCCTCCATTCTTCTATAAAAAGTGCATCTTTTCGACCTCTTAATATCGCTGCCCGCCCCTTTCCATGGCATTAAGGTCACTGAGAACGAGTCAGTTTCAAAGGCTGCATTCCCCGAGAGTGCGCGGGCAGCGGGGCCTTCTCTGCCATGGCCCCACTCCCTCTCAAAAAGGAACCTCTCCCACACACAAGGAGTGGCAAACACCAAAAGAAAAGGAAAGTGGGAGGTGCAAAGAGAAGGGTGTGGCAAAGGTGAGGAGTGGGAAGGAGGGTTTTATAAAGCGTCCGTAATGTTGTATCTTTACCTGCTTTGGCTAGCATCTCAAACTCGGACACCGTCTCGCTGAGGGGCTGCATACCTTTAGACGCCGGCTCGCCGCTGAAGGAGAACTCTTGGCTCTCGTTGGGGGCTGGTACCTTGGCGCCACCCAGGCGGGAGGGCTTGAGGAAGACCTTGGGCTCGATATCCAGCTCAAACTGGGATCAGCGGAAACAGAGGAGAAGAGCGTTCAGGGAAAACCTTCTACCAAACATCAGATCCACTGGTCCTTCTAACTCAGGGGTTTCCAAAGTGGGCATTACCTGGGGGGATGCTAAGGGGCAAGGGGGCAGCAGGGGGGCAACAGGAGGTGTAAATGACCACCAGACTGTGAAAAGCTGGCATCACTGGATCAAGTTCATCCATTTTGTTGAATCAATTCAGCTAAATAATAGGACTGGGCAATATATTGATGTATTGTCCAAAACTAGTTTGAAGTCCCAATCATGATGTTGGTTGCATGGTTTTTGACCTGGCAATGATGGGGGTGGGGGGTGCTATGCAAAAATTACAACGTGAGAAAAACTGTGAAGCCAGCCAATGGCTCTATACAGCTCCATCCTCATTTCAGACACTGTGATATATCAGTAGATCGCAATGTTTAGCTAGTGCTACAGTGGTACCTCGCAAGACGAATGCCCTGCAAGACTAATTTTTCGCAAGACGAATGCGTTTTGTGATATGATGGTGACTTGCAAGACGAATTCGTCTTGCGAAAAATTCGTCTTGCAAATCGCAGTTTCCCATAGGAATGCATTGAAATTTAATTAATGTGTTCCTATGGGCAAAAAAAGAAATTTCAATGCATTCCTATGGGAAACCGCGATTCGCAAGACAAATTTTTCACAAAACGAATTGACTCGTGGAACGAATTAAATTCGTCTTGCGAGGCACCATTGTATATCACAATGTTGAAAACTAAATAGCTTTAACAGGATTTGGGGGGGGACGTGCAATTAACTGTTACTGTTTTGGATTTTTGTGCATTTTATAGGGTAGGGGAGGAGGCACTGGGGATGGAACCAAGGGGGCAGTGACCCAATTATTTTTGGGAACCACCGATCTACCACATTGGCTTCTATTATTATTATTTGCCCGCCGTAGGGTCGCAGGGCACATGACAGCCATTTAAAAGAAGCAATATCCAAAACCATGAAAACCATTTAGAGGATGAGTCCCAGTACACACACATGCCTTCATCTCCCCCGGATGCAACAAAGTGCATCTCTCCCACTTCAGTCTCTGCAGCCACAGCAGGAACTGCAATTCTCCAACAGGTTGACTTCACCCACTAAGGCAGACTCTTCCATTGTCTCCCAAGACAGCCAACCATATATATCAGGTGGCAAAGATCATGGCAGCCATGTCTGCAGCATAATGAACGTGGCTAAGAGCCTAAATAAATGGGAGTGACATCTTGAGGACCCCACCCTGCCTAACCCTGATTGGGAATGCAGGTGCACAGTCCCATCTGATCCATTTGATTCACCTGCGGGATCTGCCCTTGAGGATCTGCCTCTGTACTTTTGTGCACTATAAGCAACAAGGCATTTCTCTCAGGGGGCGAGAAAGAATCTAGTCGTTTACACTGCGTTTGACAGCTCCTCTCAGGAAGAACATTTGTTGTGCCACAGAGAAATTGTGCATCATCGTTAAGGATCCAAAATTACTTTTATAACACGCAGCAACCTTTAAACAGCCATACGGAGAAACTAGACACACACACAAGCCCCCGCAGCCTCCTGCCAACCTCCCCCAAGGCAAAATAAACTCTAAACAGAGAAATGAAATAGTCCCCCAGCCCTGAAAGGCTGGATGAGGTCTAATACGAAGCACAACTGCAGTGGCAGACAGCAAATGGTAGCTTTCAGCTGGTTTATTTAATCCCCGTTCTGGGTAGCACTCAACGCAAATGGAAATATATATATATAAAAGAGGAACCATATTGGAGAAAATTAAATGAAATTAAGAAGTAAATTGAGTGAGTTAAATCAGCTGCGTTGCCACCCGGGGACTCCAGGCAATTTGTTCACACAAGGCATTAATTTGGTTTAACAAACCTGTAATGTACTACATGCTGGTTCAATCGCAAGGGAGGAAAGGAAATTACTGTTTGGTGGGTGGGGAAGAGGACCTGTTAATTACTGCCGGCTCTGTAGGGCTTGGAAGAAATGAAACAAAAACCCAGCCCAGCAGGACCGCATGATGTTTTTCTGCACTAGTGAGAAACAGACCTTTCAATGTGGCGGCACCTGTCCTCTGGAACTCCCTGCCTCTTGATATGAGGCAGGCACCTTCACTGTACTGTTTCAGAAACCTGCCAAAAACTTGCATACATTTACTATATGGGATGCATCCAACAAAGTTCTACTCAAGGGTACACCCGCTAAAAGTAATAGGCCGTAATGTCACGCCTTTTAATTTCAATGAGTCTGCTCTGAGTAGGACTAAAGGCAGAGACCAACACTATATATTTTTGGAAAGCTGTTTGTTTCCAATGTTATTTGGAACCTCTTTATAATACTGTATCGAACCATACGGCGGTTCCCAAGATCAAGGAGCATGTTTTCGTCCAAGTGGGGATACAACTGGACACAATTCTGAATCAAGAATGCTGAACCTTTCAAAGCTGTACTGATTACTCGATGGCTTCCTGGAAGCAACTGTCTAGCTCTGGGACTAGGTGGGAGTGAAATCTGACGGAACAGGAATCTGATGGCTTTAAAAGACGATGAGCATCTTGAAGGCTTAGTTTGGTCAGAATCAAGTACACACTTCCAGAGTTAGCGCGAAATACATTACCTCTAGTAGATGAGCCACTGGAGGGCCATGAAAATTTGTGTCCCAGGATTTTTAGACTCGTTTACCCATGTACTAACTGAAACCAAAGGGGCTCATGGGTTGACAGATGTGAAATATATTGGCATTATTTTCAGCTCTCCTGCTCTAGGGAAGCAAGAGTCATGGTCGGAGTGCAAGGACACATTTCAGCCAGGCAAAAAATGCTCAAGGAAGGTGTGGAGCAGGGCTGGTGAAGGTGTGTGGCCTAGCAGAAAGTCCCCAACAGCTAAAGAAAGAGGCCCAGAAGGTCCACATTGGGGTTTCCTGGCTGTTGGTGTTGCTTACGCAATGCCTTGTAACTGAGGCTCAACAGTTCCTTGGGGCCTCAATTAGCCACCAAAAAGTCCTCTCTCTAAAACGCATGAAGGTTTTGCATTCCCAGCAGGGAGAACTAGTGATGATGGATCGTACCTGAGAGAATCTCCACAGCAAGGAGATGGTAAGAGAATGCAGTGGATGAGGGAGTCCTCATCCTACAGAATCACAGAACTCTCCAGCTGGAAGGGACCCCCTAGGCTCATACACCCCAACCCCTGGAAATGCAAGAATCAAAGCTAAAGAATCCCTTGCAAGTGGCCGTCCAACCAGCAATAGAAACTGAGATATGAAAGCTAGGATCTAAATGGCACCTTACACCTAGGACATGGGCACTGCAACCGAATGTCTAGGCACACTTTTTAAATAACAAGAATACAAAGCTGAAAATGAATGAACTGCAGCTAAAATCTTATGTTCGTTTTTCACATGTTCTAGTCCTCATCTGAAGACTGCAAAAAGCAAAGCCATACTTCCCATGCACCTAGAACAAGGGGAGTTTTGAACACTGTGCCCAACCTCTGTTTAGAAACTGCTAACAAAGGAGAGAGTCCACCCACTTAGAGGAGGTCTGCTTCGCTCCACCCTACCTTGATGGAGCTGTTCTCAAACATCTCCACGCTCATTTCCTCCTCCTCTTCTTCCTCCTCCTCCTCCCCGCCGGCTGCCTCGACCACCATACCCGGGAAGCGGTCGCTCTCGCAGAACTGGAGGAAGATGGGGGCGCGGCTGGAGTTGCGCTGAATCTCCACCCGCAGGATCCCATCGCGCGGCCACTTGTCCCGGACGTGCTCCAGGCAGTTGATGGGGGAGCGGGAGAAGGCGATGTGGATATACGCCAGGATGAAGAGCACAAACAGGGCCTGGAAGCGAGAGGAGAGAGGGGGGCAGAAATTAGAAGCAGGAGAAACAGGAACCAAGGACCACATTCCCTTCTTAGGGTAGTGCCACAGGCTAGTTTCTGCACACTCGCACCCGTCTCTCTTCTCCATCTGGACAAGCAAGTGGCATTATCAGAGGGTCAACCTTCCTGGGGTCACATGACTGTGCTGGGTGGGGCCAGATGCAAAAGTAGGAGGGGCAATAGAGGCAGATGCCAATAGAGGCAATAGATGGCAAGCTAGTTTCTAGACACACTGACAGGAGTGAGCCAGCAGTAAATCTCACTCTCCACACTGAAGTTAACTCTTTATTAGAACAGGATCTGCACACACCTGGTGGAGGGTCAGGTGTAATGGGCACAGGAACTCATGCCCAATAGGTTTTGCACCCATGGATCAGTTGCTGAGACTGAAGGTCCCTGCCTCCCCACAGCCAACTAAGTCCCCTCCTCTCCAGGGCTTTTCCCAAGCAATCAGAGACTGTGCCAGAGTGAAGGCAACCTCTCCTCCACCCTTTCATGCCTCTCCCGGTTCTGAGAGACAAGGGGGAGGGGAGCTTGTCGCAACAGGAGGGGGAGACACCTGTGACTTCACCAGCTGGACTCATAATCTTGGCCACCCTCCTCTCCTGCTGCAGCTTCCACCTCCGATTCTGGACTTCTCTCTGCCACAGACTCTCCCTGCTCACTAAGCCCTGTTACCCCTTCAGCTTCCGACACTACCTCTTCCCATTCTTCTCCCTCCTCCCTCTGACCAAGGTTAGAGTTGGTTAGAGTGCAGGGCTGATAATGCCAAGGTTACAGGTCCAATCCCCATAAGGGACAGCTGCGTATTTCTGTATTGCAGGGGGTTGGACTAGATTATCTTAAAGGTCCCTTCCAATGCTATGATTCTATGAAAATCACTGTCCCACCACCAATCCCCGGGCTCTGAGCCTTCTTCCTTTGGGGGTTCCCCTGCTGGTGCCTCCCACCATCCCTCTGCAGCCAACCAGTGCCTGGCATCCACACACTTACACACCCCACTCTGTCCTATAGAGGCATTAGCAGAGTTCATGGATACAGCCCAGACCACGCGAAGATGAGAGAAAGTTTTTTGGACAACCCCCACCACCACCCCAAAAAGCTGGTGACTGAGAATTTTTGTGGGCTAGTTAGCTTCTGTGTATTGATTTTCAAGGCTGAATGAACAGGAAACTTTCTCAAATGTTTACAACAGGGATAGGGACCCCCGGGGCCTCCCAGAAGTCATTGCACTCCAACTCTGGTCACTCCTGAGTCTTGGCCAAGTGGGTTGAGTAGAGCCAAAGGAGTTACAGGAGGGCAGACTTTGGCCGGCCGTTTGGAGGAGCTTCCAGAGAATGTTCTCTCCCGATTCATCACCACCCTAAAACTCTGAGGGCAGTGGAACTACCAAGAGGGACCCCTCCAGTGAGGGACCCCTCCTGAGAGTGTCTGAAGGGAAGAGGCCAGAGTCAATTAGATATTTGGTACCTGAGTCACGAATACTAATATCAGCACCTTGAACTGGGCCCAGGAATGAACTGTCAACCAATGCAGCTGTTGTATAACAAGGGTCATGAGAGTCCAAAACGGAAGCCAGCCAGTAAGCAGGCAGCTGCATTTTGGATGAGTTGACGTTTTTTTAGGTAGTCTTCAAGGGCAGCCCCACACAAAGTGACATAGCACTGGTCAGGATTTCCTGCCTCAAGTGAGAAGCTTGAATAAATGACCTACAAGCTCCCCTCTGCAATTCTATGAGCCTGGACTTGCAAAACTGTCCACGCAAGTTGACAGCTCTCAATGAGATCTGCTAGGGGGGCTGTTTTTGTGGGGTTAACAGAGAAGAAACTTCCTTTTACCTGGGGTCAGACCATCCAAACCCAGAACTGTAACGCAATGACAGGCACAGGTTCTCCAGCCAAGAGCCTTTCTCAGCTCTATCCAAAGATGTCAGAGATCAACCGAGGAGCTTTTACAAGCTCTACAACCAAGCTACAGCATATATCAGCATTAGCATTCCTAACACTTCTGTGTGTGTGCTTAAGCCACTGAAAAACCCCACCTTCCTATTTCTTAAGAGTTGGAATGTTGTAACGTACCCCAGGGGTCATCCAGTTAAACCCCCTGCAATGCAGCAGCTCTAAACGGCTAGTTGCCAGTGTTAAAAACTGGGATAGAAAAGCTAGGAGCCAAATGGCTCCTGGGACCTGGGCTGTGAGCAGCACAACAGAATGTCTAGTCGCCATTGTGGGTGGCTGGCAACACTTTTTATTTATTATTTTGATAAGCATGAACTAATACACAATTCACATGAGACACTTTGCTAATATCACGTTTTCATCAGAAATTGTTAATACACGTTAATTTGGTGTTTACAATAAAAATATTGGCACCATACTTTTCAAAACACTCTACTCTTAATGATTAAACTCCTTAACATATTGTCTATCTTTAACATGTACTTCGAGGCTTCAAAGCACATACATTACAGTAATCCTTGAGCATCAGCTAGGTGCAAAAAAAATGGCACCCAGACTTTCTGAGATAAATTGAGAATATTTCAGCGCAAAATGCACCTGGCTTTTTGAGGCAAATGGAGAATATTTCAGCGCAAAATGCACCTGGTGCCCTGCTAATTTTGAATCCTGCTAGTCGCCTGTGGCGATTAAATGTTGCAACCGGCCAACCAGGAAGAATCTTGTTAAAGCTTAAGAGAGGAGTGGGGAGGGAAAGTGTTTCCAACTCGAAATTTATGTGCCACAAATTATTTCCATGTGACTGTGAGCAAATGCTGTGTTAAATGTATGTTTGAAACTGGAAGTATTTAGGATTCAGCAGGTGGAAAGTAAAGGCTTCCTTGATATGTATAAGGGGTGGGGAGCCTTTCTCAGGCAGAGGACTACATTAAGAAACCTTCATGAAGGGCCAGCGTTGGGTGGCGCCAGGGGCAAAAGTGGGCAGAGCAAGAAATGTATTTTTTACTTTGCGCAGACTAGTTCCTACACACCTTCTCTCTGCTCCGCCCAGGCAAGGAGGAGGCCTGATCTGAGTTAAAAAACACATTTCCAGCCAAGGAGAGTGCAGGGCTGGCGAAAAGTGTGGCTACGAAGACGTCTGGGAAATGGAGGTTTGGAGGGCCACATCCAGACCTTGAGGTCCCCCCAGCACAACATATTTTATTTTTATTTAATCTATATATCATCCTACCTCAAAAGATCTCAGTGCAGTTCACACAAAAAAATACAAGATAATTGAACCAAATAATTAAACCAAAACAACCCCCACCCCTTCCACAGATACATTAAAAGGCTGTAGGATATTAATCAGCCAAAGGCCTAGTTGAAGAGGAATGTTTTCATATGGTGCCTAAAATATATATAATGAAGGCACCAGGCGAACCTCATTGGGGAGAGTATTCCACAAACAGGGAGCCACTGCAAAAAAGGCTCATGCTGCCACCCTCACCTGGAGGAGGTACACAAAGAAGGGCCTCAGATGATAAACACAGTCAACCCCCCCCCCCCGCAAAAAAAACCCCTTTACCTTGAGAAGTACGAAGAATTCAAATATACGGCGGAAGGAAGGTGGGAAGAGGCGGGCGTAGGTGACGGCCATCTTGAAGAAAAGGGCATGGAACAATCGGTCCCGTACGTTGATGAGGGGGTTCTGGTTAAGGTTACGGACCCCACGGTTGTTTCCGGCAGGGGCCCTACCCCCCACATTATTGTTCATTGGGTGGTGGTGGTGGTTGGCTTGGTTCTCTGACATCCTTTTCCAAGACAGGTGTTAGCTTTCCACGGGTGAATTCAGATTTGGTGGGCAGGCCAACTTTTCTTGGATAAGAGAAGTGCTCAGGAAGCGGCCTATGGGGTCGTCTTGGTAAGGTTTCTCCAGGGGGTGGGGAGAAGCAGACGAGGGGGAGGCGCCAGCGTAGAAACAACAAATAATAAGAGTAACTCCTGGCCCACAAGGGGGGGGGGGCAATCCACGCACAGCAGGATAAAGAGAAATTGTCTTTTAAATGGGCTGATGCAAAAGTTTCAATAACTTTTGTAAACCGGTGGGAAATATTGGCGGGGGGGGGAGGCACCTCAGATACTGGTTTGAAAAGTCACCTAAAGAAAGCAAGGGAGGGGGAATGATAAGCTTCCTAGGTTGCAATTTATATAGTGTTGCAAGGTTGGGGGGGGGGGAAGAGAGAGACTGAATCTAACAGGACTTTTGGGTCAGAGGGGAGCAATACTAATAGTCCCCAGAAAGAAGAGGAGCTACCCCAAGATGACAGAGCAAAAGGGAGTCTGGGGGTCCAACAAGGTAGGGTTCAGAGGGGGAAGGTGGAGAGAGATCCTAAAGAGTTCAAGTTGTCTTAAGGGGGGGAGAGCCAAATCTGTGTGGGGAAAGAGAGGTGGTGAAGCCCTTCTTTAAATTGGTGAAAGGGGTCAGACAAAGAAGAGACTATGCTAGAAAAATAATTAGGGGGAGTGCCTAAGTTTAAAACACCCCAACTTGGGCTGGGGAGAGGAAATGAAAAGAAAAAAGGGGTGGGGGTGTTAAAACCTTTTATTTAGATGCTGAGGGCTGCCAAATCCCACCGTTGTGGGAAGAGGCACAGGTTGAATGGTGGGGGGTGAAATGCCAGCCTCAAAAATGGGAGAAAGAGGAGTCTTAAAGTACCTTTCTTTTGGGGGGGGGTTGGCTGGAATGCTAAGCAGACCCCAAAAATCGAAGGGTGGGGGTGAAATATAGATATAAGGAAGATATTAAAGGCAGGAGGAAGATGGCTATTTTAAAACATCCCAATCTAAGGGGTGGGGGTAGGAAGATGGACGTGGGGTGAGTGCGGGTCCCCCCAAACCCCACATATACACCCTTCCCCTTCAGAACTGGGGGTGGGGGAACAGAACCTTCCCCCCAAAAAAATACAAGGTAGGGGGCGATGGAGGAAGGAGAACTAACCCCCCAAAATGGGCCCACCCCCCAAAAAAGAGAGAGCCGCCCCACAGATCACAGATGTCAATAGGTGTGGGGAGGGGGGGTGACAGGAAACCAGGCTGGGGTTGGAGCGAGGCCCTACGGGGAGGGAGGCTCGAGCTGCGCCGGCTTCTTCCCTCCCTTTCGGGGTGTCTCCTCTGAGGGGGGGCCGGCGAAGGAGCGCCCCGCCGCCGAGCTGCCTCCTCTCAGTCCCCCTTCGCGTCCGCACCGGCCGCCGCCATCTTGTTTGGTTCTCTTCCCTCCCATCTCCTCTTCCTCCTCCTCCTCGCCCCTCCCACCACGCCGGGCGCGGTGACGTCAGCGGGAAGAGGAGGCGGGGCGAGAGAGAGAGAAGCTCCGAGCCGGGAGAATGGGAGAGACGGAGAGGATTCTGGGAAAGCACGCAAGGACGCAACGCTCCCGTAGAACGTCATGTCGTCTAAACCGCGGAAGAGGAGGAGGAGGAGGAGCTCCAAAGGGGATGCGGTCAAGATTGAGAGGATGTAACACAACGCTTCCGGCTCTAAATTAACATGTGTCATAGAGGTCCGTATAGTTAAAGCTATGGTTTTCCCAGTAGTGATGTATGGAAGTGAGAGCTGGACCATAAAGAAGGCTGATCGCCGAAGAATAGATGCTTTTGAATTATGGTGCTGGAGGAGACTCTTGAGAGTCCCATGGACTGCTAGAAGATCAAACCTATCCATTCTTAAGGAAATCAGCCCTGAGTGCTCCCTGGAAGGACAGATCGTGAAGCTGAGGCTCCAATACTTTGGCCACCTCATGAGAAGAGAAGAATCCTTGGAAAAGACCCTGATGTTGGGAAAGATTGAGGGCACTAGGAGAAGGGGACGACAGAGGACAAGATGGTTGGACAGTGTTCTCGAAGCTACGAACATGAGTTTGACCAAACTGCGGGAGGCAGTGCAAGACAGGAGTGCCTGGCGTGCTCTGGTCCATGGGGTCACGAAGAGTCGGACACGACTAAACGACTAAACAACAACATAGAGGGTGGAGATGAGATGAGCTTGAGTCTTGACTGATGATACTGATCAATCTTTTTTTTTTTTTTAAAAAAAGCACTTTTATCTTTCTCTGAATGTGATTGGGTACGTTGGGGGAAAATGTTCAAAAAATGAAATTTTTCTTTTACTTCCTCAACTCACCCACACAATGTTGTTGTTGTTTAGTCGTTTAGTCGTGTCCGACTCTTCGTGACCCCATGGACCATAGCACGCCAGGCACTCCTGTCTTGCACTGCCTCCCGCAGTTTGGTCAAACTCATGTTCGTAGCTTCGAGAACACTGTCCAACCATCTTGTCCTCTGTCGTCCCCTTCTCCTAGTGTCCTCAATCTTTCCCAACATCAGGGTCTTTTCCAAGGATTCTTCTCTTCTCATGAGGTGGCCAAAGTATTGGAGCCTCAGCTTCACGATCTGTCCTTCCAGGGAGCACTCAGGGCTGATTTCCTTAAGAATGGATAGGTTTGATCTTCTTGCAGTCCATGGGACTCAAGAGTCTCCTCCAGCACCATAATTCAAAAGCATCAATTCTTCGGCGATCAGCCTTCTTTATGGTCCAGCTCTCACTTCCATACATCACTACTGGGAAAACCATAGCTTTAACTATACGGACCTTTGCCGGCAAGGTGATGTCTCTGCTTTTTAAGATGCTGTCTAGGTTTGTCATTGCTTTTCTCCCAAGAAGCAGGCGTCTTTTAATTTTGTGACTGCTGTCACCATCTGCAGTGATCAAGGAGCCCAAGAAAGTAAAATCTCTCACTGCCTCCATTTCTTCCCCTTCTATTTGCCAGGATAGAATACAATACCCACACAATACTTTCCATGAATACACTTCCACCTGTTGAATTTCTACCTGCGTCGTGAAGAAAGCTTACTGGGTCGAGGAGAAGGGTAGTGTTAGGAGTTTTTAAGGCATTTTGGTTGGTCTGTTGTTTTCTACATTCTGACTGCATTTGAGAGAATCTCTGCTTACTCTCCTGCTGAAATAATGCTGATGATATAATTCGGCATACATGAAATTTTGTAAAGCCAGCTGATTGTTTTCCAAGTACAGTACTGTATTGCACATGCCGAAGGAGAACGCCCAATCCCTCTTCACCCCCTCATTTGACCTCTTGATTCCCTCTAGTTCTAGATGCCCCATCGCAGAAGCACTTTTCCTACCTCTTTGTCCCAAAATTCACCCGCCCCGTCAATCTCATTATGAAGACCCCGCCTCCTTTCCCCATCATGCATCGCCAGAGCAATGCCCAGTTTCCTTTTATGTTTCTCCGATTTTTTTGCTGCTTTCCTTTAAAAAACTTTACTCCAGAGGAGAAGAGTCGCAGAATCATTTCCTTTGATTAAAAAATGCGAGAAAAGTTCTAAAGGGAAACAATGGATTTTTACCATGATTTCCATTTATGTTCACCGTAACCAAGCAATATTTCCATCATCCGAGGTTTATATAACAGCTGCGCGCCTGTAAGTTACGTGCTCGCTTCGGCAGCACATATACTAAAATTGGAACGATACAGAGAAGATTAGCATGGCCCCTGCGCAAGGATGACACGCAAATTCGTGAAGCGTTCCATATTTTGCAATTATTGATAGTGACCCACATGCAAAATATATTCATGCTGTACATGTACCGGTATGTGTTTTTTTTTAAAAAAATAAATGCATCCTCTCCCTCCTCTCTTTCCTCCACCTCTCTACTTTGCAAAACTCATAACCACTTTTGCTATGTTTTGCTTTCAATGTGGGGAAGAAGGGCTCTGCCATAGAACTTTTACCGGTATTTTCAGAGTAGGCCCACTTAAATCAGTTACCTACTTATTTGGTGTTTTCCCCCCCTATTCCCATCTTATTTCCCCCTCCAAACACAATTCATTTCCCCTGCCTTTCCCCCCAATTTGTCCTTGCACAACAGCCCTGCGAGGTAGGCTACAGGCTAAGATGCCCTGCCTAGGCCTCTAGCTCTAGGTTACACTGTCACGAAGTAGTGATCCTGTGATGGGGCCTCAGGCAGGTAGTAGCAGTCCCCAAAGTGGAGGGGGGGAGTATGTGATGGGGCTGGCTGGTTGCCAGCACCACCACCCCCAAGACCCTATAAATCCCCATGGGGAGAGAGAGAACATGCCACGTTTTAGACTTGCTGCTTGATGTTCTGTAGCTGGTGCCAGAGAAGAAGCCCATCAAGCCCAATAACCCCTTCAGTTCCTGTGTGCGACAGACTAGTACATGGGTAGGCAAGCTAAGACCCGGGGGCCCGGATCTGGCCCAATCGCCTTCTAAATTCGGCCTGCGGACGGTCCAGGAATCAGCGTGTTTTTACATGAGTAGAATGTGTGCTTCTATTTAAAATGCATCTCTGGGTTATTTGTGAAATTCACTCATTTCTCTCCCACCCCCTCCACAAATATAGTCTGGCCCCCCACAAGGTCTGAGGGACAGTGGACCGGCCCCCTGCTGAAAAAGTTTGCCTGGATTAGTAGCTTGGAGGGAGGGCTGGGGAAAGCAACCCCTTCCTTGACCTAAAGGTAAAGGGACCCCTGAAAGAGGCACCCCGAAAGGGAGGGAAGAAGCCGGCCCAGCTTGAGCCTCCCTCCCTGTAGGTACAGTCGCGGACGACTCTGGGGTTGCGGCGCTCATCTCGCTTTACTGGCCGAGGGAGCCGGCGTACAGCTTCCGGGTCATGTGGCCAGCATGACAAAGCCGCTTCTGGCGAACCAGAGCAGCGCATGGAAACGCCGCTTACCTTCCAGCCAGAGCGGTACCTAAGAGATTCGAACCGCCAACCTTCTGATCAGCAAGCCCTAGGTTCTGTGGTTTAGACCACAGTGCCACCCATGTCCCACTAATGGTACTTAAAGGTAAAGGCACCCCGGACCATTAGGTCCAGTCGCAGACAACTCTGGGGTTGCGGCACTCATCTCGCTTTACTGGCTGAGGGAGCCGGCGTACAGCTTCCGGGTCATGTGGCCAGCAGGACTAAGCCGCTTCTGGCGAACCAGAGCAGCGCACAGAAACGGCGTTTACCTCCCCACCGGAGTGGTACCTATTTATGTACTTGCACTTCATGTTTTCGAACTGCTAGGTTGGCAGGAGCAGGGACCGAACAACAGGAGCTCACCCCTTCGTGGGGATTTGAACCTCCGGCCTTCTGATCGGCAAGCCCTAGGCTCTGTGGTTTAACCCACAGCGCCACCCGTATCTTAGACTACTGCAATTCAAAGCAGCCGGTGCAGAACTCAGTGACCAGGTTGCTCACCGGAGCAAGACAGTTTGAGAATATTGCACCGAACCTGGTCTGGCTGCTCCGGCAACCAATTGTTGTCCGGGCCCAATTCAAAGTGCTGCTTTTGACCTATGAAGCCTTAAATGGCTCAGGACCACAATACCTCAACGGTGTCTATCCATATGAACCTACCCAGACCCTGAGATTGTCATCTGAGTCCCCTCTTTGTGGGTGTCCCTTCTGAGGGGCACGATAATGGGGCCTTTTCTGTGGTGGCTCCCTGTTTGTGGAATGCTCTCCCCGGAGGCCCCATTGCTACATGATCTTCAGGCACCAGGAAAAAACATTCCTTTTTAAACCGACCTTCGGCTTTTACCTGTCTATGGGTAGGATGTTTTAATCTGTTTTTTAAAAAAATAGAATTGTCTTTTAGATTGGCTTTTTCATGCTTGTTTTAACATAAACATATACAATCCAAAGACAATTAATCTTTTCTCTTATTTTTGTTGCCTTCCCACCCCATTTTCCCTAGTTGCTCTTTCTCTCCTTCTGTTGCACCTTTTTTTTCTATCTATCAAATCCCAATCGCTATACTGTACTGTATTATAATCTAATTCCTTTTGCTGCTCCTTGCTCAAAACCTGCTCGCAAGTTCATCATATTATAACATTTCTTTAAATAGTCCGAAAAAGGCAACCATTATTCCATAAGAACACACACCATTAGCTTCTCTTAATTCTGCTGTTAATTATGCACAGGCAAATAATGTATTCTCATGCAGAATGAAATTCAAGAGCTCTTGTCCGTCCTGAATCGCACCTTAATCCTTGGTAACCTTGCCAATTCTTGCAGGAGGAAAAAACAAATATTGTTCCACGGGGCGGCCAAGCTATTATTTAAGCATTATTTCCTTTGTGCGCTTTGTGAGCAGAGTGTTTTGAAGCACTCCAGCCCTCATTGCTTAGATACTAGCTGGGTCTGAACACAGCAGAGAAAATGTCTGCGAAAAAGGGACATTGAACGGAGCCCCGGAAAGCGGGAAATCTGCCACACAATACGGATTTGGTGGGGCCACGCAAGCTGAAGGGTCCCAGCCCCAACACCCTCCCCCCAAAAAATTATCCGAAAGGCCAGTCTATCTCTTAGAGGTGGGCAACGCCATCCTTGCATCTTTCCTGGTCTCCCTTATCGCCTCCTTTCCCATCATCTCATGAACAGAAATCAGCTAAGCAGTGGTCACTGAGATCAGCTGTGCTAGAGGTCAGCTGCGTGGAGGAGCAGGAGGAAAGAAGCATCTCTTCAGAGCTCAGCTGCTTCGCTGGCGAATGAGCACGGATGCTCGTTGCGCTCAGCTCCCACCAGTCGTTGCCCGAGCCAGCAAAGTGTGTTGCTCCCTGGAAGAAGACGACAGTTATGATGCCAGCCGGCTGGGGTCCCCAGGAGGCAACGAGGCCGCCGCGCATCATTTGGGCTGATCTCGTGATCCGGGTCCCCCTGCACCAGGGCTGGTCCAAAGGTAACCCCTGTGCAACTGTACTCATTGCATGCGCTTGTTTTTGTCTCGATTTTTGCTGCTTTAATTTTCATCTGTCATTACAGCTGTTCTCTCTGCAGCCCTGTAGTGGGAAGTTTTTTTAATGTTTGATTTTTGTTATGTTTTTATATATGCTGGAAGCTGCCCAGAATGGCTGGGGAAACCGAGGCAGATGGGTGGGGTGAAAATAATAAAGTAATAAATTATTATTATTATTATTATTATTATTATTATTATTATTATTATTATTACTACTACTACTACTACTACTACTACATTGCAAAATGAAATGGAAAAAAGACCTGCCATTTCAGTAAAATAAAAAAATTCCTTCAGTAGCACCTTAAAGACCAACTAAGTTTTTATTTTGGTATGAGCTTTCGTGTGCATGCACACTTCTTCAGATACACTTGAAACAGAAGTCAGACCCTTATGTATATACAGAGGGTGGGGGTGGGTGGGTGGGAATGGGTGATGGGCTGATGGGAGTGGTAAACCTGTAGATGGCTGTTAACGACTGCTGATGACTGCAATTGGTCCTGCGGGGGGGGGGGAGCAAGGGCTGAGGCGCTAAAGAAAGCTTGATCATGCATAATGAGATAAGAATCCAATGTCTTTGTTCATCCCAGGTGGCTCCATGGTTTTAAGCTTGGTAATGAGTTCCAATTCAGCAACTTCTCTTTCCAGTCTGTTCCTGAAATTTTTCTGTAATAAAACAGCTGCTTTGAGATCTTGTATAGAATGCCCTGGGAGATCGAAGTGTTCTCCTACTGGTTTCTCTGTCTTGCCATTTCAGTGGCGCCCAAAGAGATGCAAGACGCGACCTTTGCGGCAGCGATGAAGCAGTACCCAGGAATCGAGGGTCACAAATTGGGCCAAAGGAGCAGGAGGACGCACCTGCCTCAACGCTGCCAGGATTGCATCCGAGGAGCCGAGGCAGAAGACAGAAGGGAGCCCATTGCCCCGGCCTGCCACGCGGTGCCTCCCTCGTCCGCTCAAGAAAATGGAGACTCTCGAGAAAAACGTGCCGTCCGGACAATCCTGGTCGACCTGAGACCCATCCTGGAGAAAGTGGTGGACTCTTCTCCAGAGATGTTGGAGAGAGACCCCCCAAACGACGAAGAACACCTGCAGATGGAGAGTGGAGATCTCCCCACTGAAGGAGGAGGAGGAGGACACACCTCAGAGATGGCCATTGCTGGTTCCATAGATTCCGGCATCCATGAGGACATTTTGCCGCCTCTCGCCAGGGATCCCTTCCGAGAACCCAGTGCCCATGCCAAGGCCCCAGAGATCTGTCCTCAGTCGGGCGACTCAACTGAGCTTCAGGCCGCGTTGACCCATGAACCGAAACTCGGAACGGCCGTTTCCTCGCCTAAGCCAGGAGCAGACCATCTATTGCAATCGATCAAGGTAAATTCACACACCCAATATGGGTGCTGCTGTGACCTAGGTCTGTCCGTGCACAAGGATGGGTTTCCAACCAGGAATGAGCAGATTTCTTCTTGGTACCCTCGCCGTCCAATGCCAGGTTGCTTAGTGCAACTGGAATGTACTTTAAACATGCTCAAGGACAGACCCTTGCAGGTGTCACTATTTTCCAGGGACGGTCACACGTTTACAGGAGCCGTCCTGGTTTCTGATTCGATCCCGGAATGTCCCGCTTTCCCTTAGGGTGTCCCTATTGTAATCAGAGAAATGTGGGAAGATATGGAGGTTATGTGACCCTTGAAGCAGTCACTAGACAACCCTTAGAAGACATCTGAAGGCAGCCCTGGAGAGGGAAGTTTTTTAATGTTTGACGTTTTATGTTTTCAAATATTTTGGAAGCTGTCCAGTGTGGCTGGGGCAACCCAGCCTGGGGCAGGGTATAAATAATAAAAATAATGATCATTATCATCATCATAATCAAGGAATAGGGCATTCCTATTTTCACTGGAGAAATATTAGAAGGTATGCCCTTGTCACTAACAAGTCATGTCTCCCTCCCTACCTTCTTGGGTCAAGCGTTGGACATGCCCCCAGTTTGAAACATTATCTTGCCTCTTTTTCTTCCCACCCCACCTTGCTTGCCTGCCCCACTTTCCCCAGCCTTCCGCTTCCCTCCCAGACTTCCATCTCCCCACACAGCTGCTGCTGCAGAGACTGCAGGAGACCACCACCAGCCGGCATCACTCGCTGATCGCGCAAGTCCTGAGTTCGCTGCGAGAGGAAGAGCAGCCGCCTCTGGATGGTGGGTAAGGAGCCTTCTTTCTCCCAGGCACACAAATGTAAGATGGGGTACACCTGGCTTGCATTTGAAAAGGATCTAGGGGTCTTAGTGGACCACATGGTGAACATATTCATCCTCTCTCTGCACTTCCAGGCACAAGGCAACCCCCCTCCTGCAGCTGCCCAGCATCAAAGCTTCAGAAAGGAAGAAGGGTGGCCAGGAGATGAAGCATTTCAAGCCCGGCCAAGTGGCCGCCGAAAGGATGCTCGGCAAGTTCACCTGGCACAGGTGCCACAGGGCTGTCTATGGGGCCGGCTCAGCCCCACAAGCCACAGACCATTGAGTTGCTGCAAGGTCTTTTATTAAAGATGTTGTTACAAAACAAACGAACAACTTAAGAGCTTTGGTTTCTATGGGTCCATTCTGACACCACTCAATGAGGTTTTGCTGGTAACAGGGGTTTGAACTGAACTTTACTCTGCTCAGGGCAGACCCACTAAAATTAATCAACCCAAGCCAGTCAATGTCTTTGGATTTCAACAGTTCTACTACTCAAGCTGAACCAATTATTTTGCAAGGTTAGACACACACACACACACACACACACACTAGCTGGCCCTGCCACACGTTGCTGTGGCTAATCCCTGTGACTGCCCCCACCCTGTGCCGATCCATGACGTATCCCGCCCCCTCCTCCCTCCCCCGGCTTATCTGTGTGATTCCCCCCACCCCCTGGCTTATCCCTGTGATGTCCCCCACCCTGTCCCAACCCATGACACATCACACCCCCTCTTCCCCCCCATCCCGGCTCATCCCTGGGACTGGTCCCACCATGTTCTCACCTATCCTGTCCCCTCCCCCCCCCAACTCCCACCCAGGCAAGTCAGTACCTCCATCCGGCCTAGTCTGTAAAGGCTTCGGCCTAGTATGTAAACGGGAGCTGAGGTGCTGTTGAGAGGGAATGTTTTATAGGTGCTGTACCAGTGTAGCTGCCACTAGAGGGTGCTGGTTTGCAACCTGGGTTTTGAGCTTCAAAAAAATGGGGTTTTACCTTGCACTGGGGTGACATCTGTGTAAGCAAATGGTATGCGGGCACTCGGTTATTCGCATGTGACGTTGTGTCCAAATTTGAATGCAATTGGTCAAGTGGTTTTGGTGTGAGGTGGATACTAACCCACATGCCCAGTTTATATATATATATATATATATATATATATATATATATATATATATATATATATATATATTCATGATTGTGGAGGTCTGTTTTTCCTCAAATGAATAAAATTAAGTCCAGTGTGCTGGCTTTAATTTTTGCTTTTTTGGACCTGTGACTGTTCATAGAATGGGGCCCCCCAAGGGTCATCTAGCCCAACCCCCTGTGATGGGGGCTTCGAAGCCAAAGAAAGAATCCCAAGCAGACAGCCACCCAACTGTTTTAAAAACCTCCAATGAAGCAGAGTCCACCATCTTTAGACAGGTTTCCTAACCACACATTCCTATCCACATCTACTCAGGCAAAGGCTGAGCTCAGCAAGGAGATACTCCCAGAAGAATACAGGATCAGGGCCTGAGCAGCTGCATGATTTCTGGATGCAAATCTGTAAACGCACACATACCGCATTTCATTTTCTAGTGGTGAAAGCACACCAGATAGCATTCCTTCAAATTTCAGTGCCTCCGTATGTTTTTCTCTTTCGGGGGCAATTTTATTGATTGAATTCATATTCTGCCTAGTCCTCCAAGGAGTTCAAGATGGTTCTCCTCAACAATCCTTAACTTTATCCACCGAACATTAAATTTGATGCAATTTGGCATTGATCTGTTAAAAATTTGGAGAAACCAATAAATATTAATTGGGAAATAAGAAAAAGAGGGAATCTTATCTGCAGAACAACAGTCCTGTGAGGTAGGCTAGGCTGAAAGGCACCCCCAACCCACCCATGGAGCTTTGTGGCTCAGCTGGAATTTTAACACTGGCCTCCCATATAAGAGTCCGATGCTCTAAGCCAGGCACCCCCAAACTACAACTCCCATGATCCCTAGCTAACAGGACCAGTGGTCGGGGAAGATGGGGATTGTAGTCCAAAACATCTGGAGGGCCGCAGTTTGGGGATGCCTGCTCTAAGCACTCCGCCCTGCTGCCTCTCTCTTGGACTCTCAGCTGCTCACCCATCACCCTTATCAGTGGAGCCCCTGTCAAGATCTTGCCCGCTCCCAGCACCCCAGAAATGGTTAAGACTTGTGGTGCTGATAACAGCAAGGTCGCAGGTTCAATCCCCATATGAGAAAGCTGTTTATTCCTGCACTGCAGGGGGCTGGACTGGATAATCCTCAGGGTCCCTTCCACCTCTGTAATTCTACAATATAAGAGGGAGGATGGTTACAGGAGCACAACAGAAGCACGCAACGAAAATGTGTTCCCTTCCAGATTTTTTTATTGAGAAATATATCGTGAGAAATGGGCTGCTACCCCCCACAACAGCCCTCTCTCCCCACCTCCTGCCAATGTCGACACCCGGGCAGCTCACACGTAGAACTGGCACCCGAATTTCATTTCTTCCAGCTTGCTATTCGGGTGCAGGAAGTAGAGCTCGTCTAGCGTGGGGGCCGTCCAACGGGTGGTGTGGTAGCGGGACTCGCCCACCTGGAAGGAGGAAGAGGAGAAGCGGGTCAGGGTGGTGGGCAGGGGCTATCGACAACCTGTCGGCCTCACGTGGGTCAAGCAACATACCGTGTTTCTCATATTATAAGACATGTCTTATATTAATTTTTTCCTCAAAAAAACACGACATGGCTTATTTTCAAGGGATGTCTTATTTTTTAATAAAGTGCACGCGGGCGCTGTTTGCCGGGCTTGTCAAGCCCAGCAAACAGCGCCCGCCGATCTTTGGTGACAGGCGGGGGTGGGGGGAGAGCGGAGCACGATCTCCGCTTCCCTCCCACCCCCGCCTGTCACACAGCACAGGGACGAAGATCGGCGGGCGCTGTTTGCCGGGCTTGTCAAGCCCAGCAAACAGCGCCCGCCGATCTTCGGTGACAGGCGGGGGTGGGGGGAGAGCGGAGCACGATCTCCGCTTCCCCCCACCCCCGCCCGTCACACAGCACAGGGCTGAAGATCGGCGGGCGCTGTTTGCCGGGCTTGTCAAGCCCAGCAAACAGCGCCCGCCGATCTTCGGTGACAGGCGGGGGTGGGGGGGAGAGCGGAGCACGATCTCCGCTTCCCCCCCACCCCCGCCCGTCACACAGCACAGGGCCGAAGATCGGCGGGCGCTGTTTGCCGGGCTTGTCAAGCCTAGCAAACAGCGCCCGCCGATCTTCGGTGACAGGCGGGGGTGGGGGGAGAGCGGAGAACGATCTCCGCTTCCCCCCCACCCCCGCCCGTCACACAGCACAGGGCCGAAGATAGTGCTTTGCGATAGTGCTTATTTTCGGGGTATGTCTTATTTTTCACCAACCCTTTGAAATCCTGTCATGGCTTATTTTTTTGGGATGCCTTAAAATATGAGAAACACGGTAGAACTTAAAAGAACAAAAAAAAACCCAACATCCTTATGATAAGTGATACCATCTCTGATCACTTCTCGTAGAGGCACCGCAGTTCCGTCTGGCAGCTTCCTTCTTTGGTCGCTTGGGAGAGTCGCTAAGCTCGCCATAGGTGAGCACTAATTCAAAAGAGGACGCTCTCATTCCACTGTATAGGGGACTTTGCTCTTTTAAGGCCAAGGGGGTGGGAAAGCGCTTGAGCAACCCCATTTTTTAAAACACTGCCCCCCAGAAGCAACCCCAGATTGGTCCTCACCTGCCAGCCGGGGACGTCCTTCATGATCTTGGCTTCCTCGTCCAAATTCTGCCGCAAGAGGCGCAGGGTCCTTTAGGAGGGGAGGAAGACGAGAGACGGATGAGTGAGTGAGGCACAAAGTGAAAACAGCCGAGTTGCACAAGTCCGTTGATTTCAATGGGTCTACTCAGGTGTAGGGCTGATGTCCTCTGCTGTTTTATTTCTGAGGGTTGGAGGCTGGCTTACCTGCATTTTTATTTGATCCATTGCTAATTATCACAGCAACACCTGCTTGGAGAAGGACCTGGGTGTAACTCAAGGATTTTGCAGGCTACTGGCCACTAAGCAGAGGTTGGGTGGCCATCTGTCATGGATGCTTTAGCTGAGATTTCTGCATTTCAGGGGTCCCTTCCAACTCTACAATTCTATGGGGGGGAACCTAAAAAGCTTTGACTCCCAGACTATATCTATTTCTGAGGAGAGCCTGGGGCCCCGCAGGGATTCGGCTCTATGGATGGAATGTCGGTACTGTAATGCACAACGTTGATAAGACTCTTCCAGCTCAGACAAGCAAATGAAGCAATAACGAGGCTTTCAAGTTCGCTTGCAAAAGATGAGCATAGATAGAGACAGCCAGGTAATGACGAAAAGCATGGAGCAAGAGGCTAGGCACATCTTTCCTTTCCTTTGATAGGGTCCCTGCTAATCGCTGGCAGTTTAAATATGGACACACTTGCATTAAGAGCTGAAGGTTGCATCTTTGGCTAAACCTCTTCTGTGTTTTAGAAACTGAACGAGGGCATTTGCACGTGAACGCTGGCGAGCTGAACGAAGCTTACTCCTAGGAAGCTGTGCAAAGGATCACAGTCCTACTGACCCTAATAACTTAGCAACACACGGTTATTAATAATAGTAACAACAATAATCCAATTTATTACCCACCCTGCACCTTCAGGTCCCAATCACAACAATTTTTAAAATCCAATATTTAAAACACTTTAAAACAAATTACAGTTGCAGAAACAGGGTGGGTCCTGAGACTCTATCATCATCATCATCATCATTTATTACATTACCCTACATTACATTACATTACCTTACCCTTCATCCATAGATCTCAGGGTGGTTCACAAGACAGACACACAAAATACATAAGAAAAACAAGAGCAAAACCATATTCATAGCTGCCAAGTTATCCCTTTTTTAAAGGGAAATTCCCTCGCGAGAAAAGGGAAAACTTGGCAGCTATGCATATTCCACAATGATTAATTGATGTCGGCTTTTAAGACTCCTTTATGGTTTTAATGCTGCAAACCACCTTGATACTGTATATATTTTTAAATTGATGTAGCAATTATACAGATTTAAAAACAACAACAAATAAGTACACACTCTCTGCTGGTTTATGGGTGTGCTTCCTGGATCAAGGCAAATACCTGCGTTGCGTTTGGGGGCTCTCCTCGGGGGGGGGGCGGTGGTGCCGCAGTGGCTATCACAACAAACCCGCCACAACTTCACGAATTCTGAGGGCTATGTCCATAGAGAGCGGAAGGACCCAGGAGGGGTGGGTGGGGGTCACTTGCTTCAGAGGAATCCCGTGGGATCCAAACATACCTCCGGTCGTTCTCTGCCATCAGAAGAGGAAGGAGGGCAACCCGTGTCTCCAGATCCTCAATGTTCAGACGTCTGGCGAAGGGAGAAATACATAACAATAATAATAACAACAATAGTAACAACAACAAC